>NC_138150.1:15326655-15634155 GCF_964199315.1 Orbicella franksi | reverse complement strand
ATACAATTAGGCTACAGATAAAAAGTAAAAACTACAAATCAAATGCACGCTTAAAAAGATAAGTCTTAAGATTAGCCTTAAAAACTGCCTCTGATGATGAAAGTCTGATCTGGAGGGGTAGTTTATTCCAGAGCCTTGGTGCCGCCACGGAAAAAGCCCTTTCACCATACGTGGTAGACTTTGTTTTTGCCCATTAGCACTCACGAGAAAATTTCAACTTGCAGAAATGCTCAACTTTGTTATAAACTTGCCTTCTTGTTTTGGTATCATTAATATTATTGTTATTATTTTTGTCATCGTTGTTGTTTTTATTGCTATTTTTATTTATTATTATTGTTATTATTAATAATTGAAGGGGTGAGTGCAAAACCATGCTAAGTGACGATTTGGGTGAAAAAAAAATTTTCGCGAAAGGGCTTGAATTTTTGCACGCGGTCTTCAATGTAATAGAAAAACGCGGCCCTGTATTTTTGTCGTTGGTTTTTGCTTCGTTTTCGAGTTATAACGTATGCAAAAATACTTGGCTTTTCCCAGCCATGTCTTTAGGAGTTTATTTGTTGAACAGCAAACAGGCAGACTGTTTATAGTGTATGAAGTCAAAATCAAATCTCACAGCATATATAGAGCGGAAATCTGGGAACAGATTGTTTACATCGGCTATTGTGACGTGAGCACAACACGTGAATCGATCGAGCGGCAAACGAAATACCATCGAACTAAAAAGAGATGTGCCGCATTAGAGCTCTGTCAACTAATATCTTAAGCATTGTGTTAAAGTACCTTGTGTGCCTGCCTGGTGGTTGAGAGGCATCATAAAGCCTCGATAAACCCGTAAGTCATCAGCACGTTTTAAAGAATCAAAATGTGTTCTGAAACTTCGAAGGTAGCTGATATACCGTAATCGTGTTATCGGCGTTCGAAGTCAGATCGAGCCAGGCAGCAAAGTCCAAGAGCAGTTCTTGCCCAAGAAAAATACCCTCTCGTGAGTTGTGGCCCATTTGCCAAGCGTTGCTAGTGTCAAAGTTTGGAAAGCGAGAACTGGTTTTTGAGTGATAAAATTTGTCTTGTATCGACCGCCATGTTTTCCCGCGCACGAGGTGTAAAGAGCCTTCCCGGCATGCATTGCGATCACGTTCTGCTCGCGTTTCTCGAACTGGTAACTAGATTGTTTCGGCTTTTTTCATTTAAAGATAATAATGGCCAACAAGTAGCGATCGATTGTAACATAGATCTGTGATCCAGGTTGCTTTGATTTTATTTCATATCGGCATGATTTGTAGTGTTTTGAACTTCTGGGATCAGCGGACATGCAGATGTATGGAGACCCGTACGTTGCGCAGAAGGGTTAATTTGTTAAACTGTTAGGCGGTGCGTGACATAAAGCTACGATCGCGTTTGTCGAAAAATATGTATTTATCTCGTGATTTTTAGCCATTTAAGACGTTGCTGTATTTGGAAAAGTGCTTATTTGATGTTTATTTGTTCAGTGCAGATAGTCATTGTCCCAGATAACCAAAGTAAGTTCCAGATGTTAACACTATTTTCCGGCCGCCATATTTTACCTATTTAAACCTGAAATCAACATTTTTGAGCTTATACGTTGCGTGAAATTAACATTTTGCTGTTTTCTAAGTGAAATCAACATCCTTGCCGTCACGCGTTACGTGAAATCAACATTTTTACCTATTTAGACCTGAAATCGACATTTTTGAGCTTATACGCTGCGTTAAATCAACATTTTGCTGTTTTCTAAGTGAAATCAACATCCTTGCCGTCAAGCGCTAACGTGAAATCAGCATTTTGACCTATTTAGACCTGAAATCAACATTTTTGAGCTTATACGCTGCGTGAAATTAACATTTTGCTGTTTTCTAAGTGAAATCAACATCCTTGCCGTCACGCGTTAACGTGAAATCAGCATTTTGACCTATTTAGACCTGAAATCAACATTTTTGAGCTTATACGCTGCGTGAAATTAACATTTTGCTGTTTTCTAAGTGAAATCAACATCCTTGCCGTCACGCGTTAACGTGAAATCAGCATTTTGACCTATTTAGACCTGAAATCAACATTTTTGAGCTTATACGTTGCGTGAAATCAACATTTTGCTGTTTTCTAAGTGAAATCAACAACCTGCCCGTCACGGGTTAACATGAAATCAACATGTAAACCTTTTTTGACCTGAAATCGACATTTTTGAGCTTTTACGTTACGTGAAATTGACATTTTGCTGCTCTCTAAGAGAAATCAACATCCTTGCCGTCGCGCGTTAACATGAGTCAACGTTTTAACCACTTTTGACCTGAAATCAATAAATTTGAGCTTATATAAGTTGCGTGAAATTGACATTTTGCTGGTTTCTAAGTAAAATCAAAGTCCTTGCGGTCGCGGCGGGCCGATCCTTTGTTATAATAAACTGAGGCGAGACTTCGACTTATAACAAAGGCTTGGCTTGGCTATTATAACAAAGGGTCGGCTCTGTTTATCATAACAAAGGCCCGGCTTCGTTTATTTGAAGACCTCGGCGGGAAAAGGGCGCTAGGTATTTTAATCAAAAGTGAACTTTGTCGAAAACGCTCCAAATTTCCCATACAGTTTTGTTTAGGTATGTTTAACAATGTCCCGTAGTTTTTCCGCTAAGCTTCGCTTTGTTTTCGAGATATTGGGTATGCAGAAAAACCACTCGGTTTTCCTAGCGGCGTCTTTATAAACGAAGCAAAAACCAGCGACAAAAATACAGGACCACGTTTTTCTATTACATTGAAGACCGCATGCAAAAATTCAAGCCCTTTCGCGAAAATTTTTTTTTTCACCCAAATCGTCACTTAGCATGGTTTTGCACTCACCCCTTCAATTGTCTCTTTAACTATATATTAAGGAATGGCAAAAAGATGGCTCAGCCTGTACCTGTAGTACCTATTTTGTATTTGTAATCATAGATTAATAAAACTGCTTCTATTCCTCACCAGAGATCAGTTGGGGAGTAGCTTACAATCCTGACAACAGTGCCCCATTTCTTTTTGAGTCACAGCAGTAAAACTTATAGCCAAAATGTTGCCGTACCGTACAATTTGTGTGGAAAGACTTTGACACAAAAGTTATTTCCAAATACTGTTGCAAAATGCATCTTTGAAAATTCAATGAGGTTATCAAGCATTTTATAGTATTTTAAGAACTAGGGATTAATGCTGTTTATGGTTCGCACGATCACTAATTGACTAGCCACTTTTATTTAGCAAGCTTTGGGGCAAGCTTCTCACAAAATTTGGGTTCATGGCTTGTTTTGGAAATGAGAGTTAATTGTAGAAACTTTCAGTGAATGTTAGAGTTGAGTTTACATGTCTTTGACCTTTAAGTTAATACTTCTGAACTTCTGCTCAAATGATTTCCCCAAAACTTGGGCATGGTTTGTATTAAGTCAAAATAAGCTGGTTCCAGAAATTGAGTAAAAGTATGCCAGCAAAATTTTTTTTACTGGTAGTGTTGTTGTCCAAAAAATGGGGTCCAGTCAAACACCAGTAAGAATAAAAATATTTTCCCCAGTAAATGGAATTAAGTAACATTATCACCGAGTGAAAGACAAAATATTTCCCAAAATTTCTTAGCCAACACTTCAAAGCCCCAAAATTTATGTTGCAAACTTTGACATGGGGTAGTGTGCCCACAATAACTGCAGAACCACCTTAAGTAATGATGAAATGGAATCAATAGAATAACCATGATAAGAATGGTGTTATCCTTTTGATACAATATTAGTAACAAACAGTGGCTTGACTTTTCAAAATTACAGAAAAACTCAAATTGCATCTAGGGCCACCAGATCACAGTTTTCAAGCAACATACATTTAAATAGAAAGGAATTGTTAGCCAAATTAACTTTAACTAAAAATAACAGACACTTTTTAAAAATAAAGTGGTTTGCTATTAAACAGTTAAAAAACAGTTCCTTTATATTGCTATATTTAGAAACATAAAAAATGAAAAGGGTTTGTCAAACACAACTCGATACACCACCACCACCCACATAAATTATGATACTCTCCCATGTACATGTAGATGTGGAAGGAAAACACCTTGTTTTCACTCTAAGAGGAACTGGAGTTTGCAAGCCCTGACAGCAAGCCCTGACAGTTGTTCAGATTGGTTTCTTTGGAGTTAATGACAATAAATTGATTAACACCAAATTAATTAAGAGAGCATTCGACAACCAAATTGATGGCATTTTGTTGGGTTCTTCATTAGGCCGTTGTTGTTTTTTTTTTATCATGACAGAACTCAAAAATGATATTGTTCGTAAAATGCTTGACAGTGGCCTTATAAATGAGTAGTTTTATGGAGGTTATTTTGAAGATATGCTGTTGATGGACAAACCAAATAAATCTGACATGTTTTACAGTCAACAAATTTGAAGATGGCTTGATCCATTTCCTGGACATTTCTCTGAAAAGAACATCCATTGACATTTATAGGAATCACACAAACACTAGACAGAATGTCTTGTTTTCTAGTCAAGTACGTTGACTTGCCAAAATTACTTGGGTTAGGCCTTGTTGCACCAGGCTTCTCGTATATGTGAAATAGACTCTCTCATTCAGAAACAATGAACAATGATTAAAACGTTCTGTTAGGGAATGGCTTTCCTAAATGTGTGGCTTCTAATCTTGTGAGATGTTTCAGACACAGTAGCTCGGAACCTAGAACATCTTATCCCAATAACAACAAGACTATGAGTTTTAAGGATTTTAAATTCTAATGTGGGGTTTAGGACTGGCACTAGTTTTGCTAGGCTAATGATGTAATTTTGAAAGCAGATGGGAGCTCCTCTGGGGGCCTGTCCAGGAATCCCCATCAATGTCCCAGACCAAAAATGGCATGTGCTTTTAACTATTAGTTCATCTCATGCAGGAAGGAAGTGATGTCTGAACAGTTTTCATTGAAGTGCCTTGAAACCAGAACCAGAGTATTAACAACATTACAAACAACACAACAAAGAAAGTACAGGATGCAAAACAGAGCACAGTGGTGCAAGCCCAAATGCAAGTTAATTTTGAAACCAAATTGAAAATTGCTATGTAGAGTGAGACGGGTAACTGCAATCTCAACTGGTGGTTTGCTATTTGCGTGAAAAATTAGCAGACATTAAGTTGAAGGAAGTGAGTTTATAGAGAAGTCCATTTGCATCATATTAATCAAAAACTGGTTTTCTTAGTTAGGTATAGAAATACAGTATGTTAATAAGTAGTTTCTTAGAAATCGATTTTGAAATAAAAACTAGCGCTAAAAAGTCACGACGTTTCGACCTCTACGAGGTCATTTTCAAGTAAGTAAATTTTCTACAATAGCATATAGCCATAAATATGTTAAAAACAACTTAAAATAGATAAAAATGTTGTGAACGCTAAAATGTGATAAAATATGTGAAAAAGTGTTAAAAATATACAATGAAAAAATAAAATAATCTTAGCAAGTGGTGAACGCTAAAATGTGATAAAATATGTGAAAAAGTGTTAAAAATATACAATGAAAAAATAAAATAATCTTAGCAAGAATTGCTCTAAACAAATAATTGGGCGCGAATTGAATCGCACTGTTTGTTTAGCATTGGTTTCAGTTCTTTGATAAAGAAAAGAACATTTCAAAAATAAGGTAGCCAAATTTGTTCTGACACTTTCTTACGATTCGAAAACTCTGTGCGATGTCTTCTGGCTCCATATCGTGCTGCTCTCTGAGGTGGTTTCCGATTGCCGATCCTTTGTGTTCTTCAATTCGTTGGTGTAGGTGTCGGCACGTGTAACCGACATAGCCTGCATCACACAGGCCACACTGAAATGAATACACCACGCATTGTTGACTCACAAGAGGCTGCTTGTCTTCCCTGACCTTAATTTCATCCTTGATCTTTCTACTTGTGTAAACTGGGTTAATATCTGCGTTGATCTTCCGACTGAGGTCAGCCAGCTGTTTACGTACTACGTTTGCAGATTTCTGGTCCTTGTAGGGCAACACGATTCTGACTGGGGCTTCTCTTTTATCAGCCACTCGAGTATGTGAATCCTCGGACACTTTTGATTCAATAAATCTGCGAATGATTGACTGCACAAGGTCGTCAGGATAGCACAGTCGGGAAAAGATCTCTTTAAGGCGTTCACATTCCTCGTGAAAAAACTTCCACTTTCAAAATACAGTATGAATGTTTATAATTTGAATTATAATAATATTACTGTTGTACTTTAGATTGTAATTCCAATGCTCTTTTTAAAAACTGATTTCAGTTTCATTAGGTAGTTTGGTGCTTTGGGCCCAAAACAGCAGCCTGAAAACGGTCCTTGTAAGTTGACAAGCCCTTGAATAGCCAGGAAGTTTCAAGAAATGGGCCCTGAAGAGGCAAAGGGCCGACTTCAGACACAACTTAAAGCGAGTTTTAATTAGTCCAGCAAATTTATTTCACTTTCCGTAGGAGGAAGGTAAATTCCTAAAGATAAACATGAAACGAATTACTACAAATAACTAACTGAAGACGGCAGAAAACTAAGAGGAAAACACAAACAGACGATAAACTAAACGGCTTACCAAAATGCTGGCAACGGGGTTCAGGGAACCAAGAAGATACAAGTGTACCAGACGATAAACTAGCACTAAACGAACATGAAAGGATAACACAAATATATACGCAACGAAATTTACATACGACGCGAGAAAAAAAGCATGCAGAATGTGAAAAAATGCACTAACATACGGAACAAAAAAGGATACAAAGAAAACACGAAATAGCCGTAACAGGCCCCTTCACAGAAAGTTTCAGTTTTCCACAATATTGTTGTGTCTATTGATGAAGTAAATCCATCTCCATATTTTTAATAGCCTGGCCAAACCATACCTGGAGGCATTAGATGATATGATCGATGAGGAGGAGGGGGAGTTAGAAGAAGACAAAGAAGAAGAAGAAGGACAAGAGGATCAAGAAGAACAAGCGGAAGGGCAAGAAGAACAAGACAATGATGATGAGTTTAGTGACAGTGATAAAATCAGTATTTATTTCGTAGATTTTTTAAATTTTTATCAGGATTTCTTTAACAGATGTATTAATAAGTAATAATGAAGTAAATAGAGGATGAGTCTGAAATTGTTTTGATTGTTCTACATTTACAACAGCTTATTCAAATTAGCCCAAGCTCAAAGGCTGAAGAAAATATGTCATTACTTTTTTTTTTACTAAATGAACCACAAATCACTGTGTTGCCTGTGACTAGTTTGTTGGATCTAGATTTAAGGGACAAAAGAGTGACAGAACTTTTCATCTTTGTAATAAGAACCCAGCCACAGTCGTGCCTGACTAACTGTGTCCACCTTCCTTGGTTTAAATAAGCTAATCAAAATGCATGAATGGTGAAAATATCAAGCATCATGTAACCTGTTGATCAGTCGACAACTCCACCTCTCACATTTCTTTTCATAATTTGGATTTGCCAGATTTGAATGGAAGCCGTAGGAAAGTTGTTGAAAACATGTCAAAAAATGATGAAAAAAAATTAGTTTGGTGGTCTGTGTTAGAAGTACACCACTGTAAATGCAATGATAAGTATTATATTAGTATGTCCAAAAGGCATTTATCTGTCAAAAATAGAATTTCTCAAACTAATTCTAACTTTGGTTATTTTGCCTTTGTAACAATACAAATCTCAAGATTATAGTGGTTTTACAACACAGGCTAAAAACATGCCCTAAAATATAATTTTCGAAAATTTTTGGATAAAGCAACGGTTTGTATCATACGTGAGCATTGCAGATAATTCAAGCCAGTTAATTCAAGGTCACAAGTCAGATTGTTTTGGTTCGCCCGTGTGTAGAAAGATCTATACGATTCCAGTTGATAGTGATAATGGTAATTATACCTGCTCATGAAAACACCAGTTGTATAAATTCCGATAGAAATCTTGTGAGGTAAATGCTATTCTTGCAAATAGTCGCTGCATATTTACGTTCAGAGTCACTCTGGTTCAGAGTAAAGACATACAAAGTCAAATACTGCTTCCGAACGCTACCCCTCCAAAAATCAATTTTGCTCGAAGACCGAACTGCAACGGAGTTTAGTTACCAGTCTTATGCTGCGTGTTATTAGATAGAACGCATGATATGATTGGCTTCGTATATCACATTACGTCAGAGGACATGTCTGCTACATAGGACATAACTGCAACGGTACAACTACACTCCACTCTTCGTCTGCAAATCTGACTGGTTGACAACAGAAAACCGCCAGCAGATCACTTCGGCGAGTATCAGGTGCCAAAAATTCAATAAATTATCGAAATATCAACTTTCACACACATTTATGGTATTCTGATGCGAGCTCGTGATTATGGCTGATTCTGCCTGTGCTATGACAGAATAAACCCCAAACTCATACTTCACTTTCATCTACTACCGCAGTTCAAATATGAATTATTTCATATATACTTCACATCATTTCACTCACGGGAAGATATGAACTCAATTAATTGACCTCGCTCCCAATGTGTGGCTTCATAGCTCAGTTGGTAGAGCATCGCACCGGTATCGCGGAGGTCAGGGGTTCGAATCCCGTTGAAGCCCTGATTTTTTTCAGGCTTCTTCTTTCCAGTTGCTTAAATTGGAAAATTTACTGCGATGATCATACTTCACTTTCATCTACTACCGCAGTTCAAATATGAATTATTTCATATATACTTCACATCATTTCACTCACGGGAAGATATGAACTCAATTAATTGACCTCGCTCCCAATGTGTGGCTTCATAGCTCAGTTGGTAGAGCATCGCACCGGTATCGCGGAGGTCACGGGTTCGAATCCCGTTGAAGCCCTGATTTTTTTCAGGCTTCTTCTTTCCAGTTGCTTAAATTGGAAAATTTACTGCGATGATCATACTTCACTTTCATCTACTACCGCAGTTCAAATATGAATTATTTCATATATACTTCACATCATTTCACTCACGGGAAGATATGAACTCAATTAATTGACCTCGCTCCCAATGTGTGGCTTCATAGCTCAGTTGGTAGAGCATCGCACCGGTATCGCGGAGGTCAGGGGTTCGAATCCCGTTGAAGCCCTGATTTTTTTCAGGCTTCTTCTTTCCAGTTGCTTAAATTGGAAAATTTACTGCGATGATCATACTTCACTTTCATCTACTACCGCAGTTCAAATATGAATTATTTCATATATACTTCACATCATTTCACTCACGGGAAGATATGAACTCAATTAATTGACCTCGCTCCCAATGTGTGGCTTCATAGCTCAGTTGGTAGAGCATCGCACCGGTATCGCGGAGGTCACGGGTTCGAATCCCGTTGAAGCCCTGATTTTTTTCAGGCTTCTTCTTTCCAGTTGCTTAAATTGGAAAATTTACTGCGATGATCATACTTCACTTTCATCTACTACCGCAGTTCAAATATGAATTATTTCATATATACTTCACATCATTTCACTCACGGGAAGATATGAACTCAATTAATTGACCTCGCTCCCAATGTGTAGCTTCATAGCTCAGTTGGTAGAGCATCGCACCGGTATCGCGGAGGTCAGGGGTTCGAATCCCGTTGAAGCCCTGATTTTTTTCAGGCTTCTTCTTTCCAGTTGCTTAAATTGGAAAATTTACTGCGATGATCATACTTCACTTTCATCTACTACCGCAGTTCAAATATGAATTATTTCATATATACTTCACATCATTTCACTCACGGGAAGATATGAACTCAATTAATTGACCTCGCTCCCAATGTGTGGCTTCATAGCTCAGTTGGTAGAGCATCGCACCGGTATCGCGGAGGTCACGGGTTCGAATCCCGTTGAAGCCCTGATTTTTTTCAGGCTTCTTCTTTCCAGTTGCTTAAATTGGAAAATTTACTGCGATGATCATACTTCACTTTCATCTACTACCGCAGTTCAAATATGAATTATTTCATATATACTTCACATCATTTCACCCACGGGAAGATATGAACTCAATTAATTGACCTCGCTCCCAATGTGTGGCTTCATAGCTCAGTTGGTAGAGCATCGCACCGGTATCGCGGAGGTCAGGGGTTCGAATCCCGTTGAAGCCCTGATTTTTTTCAGGCTTCTTCTTTCCAGTTGCTTAAATTGGAAAATTTACTGCGATGATCATACTTCACTTTCATCTACTACCGCAGTTCAAATATGAATTATTTCATATATACTTCACATCATTTCACCCACGGGAAGATATGAACTCAATTAATTGACCTCGCTCCCAATGTGTGGCTTCATAGCTCAGTTGGTAGAGCATCGCACCGGTATCGCGGAGGTCAGGGGTTCGAATCCCGTTGAAGCCCTGATTTTTTTCAGGCTTCTTCTTTCCAGTTGCTTAAATTGGAAAATTTACTGCGATGATCATACTTCACTTTCATCTACTACCGCAGTTCAAATATGAATTATTTCATATATACTTCACATCATTTCACTCACGGGAAGATATGAACTCAATTAATTGACCTCGCTCCCAATGTGTGGCTTCATAGCTCAGTTGATAGAGCATCGCACCGGTATCGCGGAGGTCACGGGTTCGAATCCCGTTGAAGCCCTGATTTTTTTCAGGCTTCTTCTTTCCAGTTGCTTAAATTGGAAAATTTACTGCGATGATCATACTTCACTTTCATCTACTACCGCAGTTCAAATATGAATTATTTCATATATACTTCACATCATTTCACTCACGGGAAGATATGAACTCAATTAATTGACCTCGCTCCCAATGTGTAGCTTCATAGCTCAGTTGGTAGAGCATCGCACCGGTATCGCGGAGGTCAGGGGTTCGAATCCCGTTGAAGCCCTGATTTTTTTCAGGCTTCTTCTTTCCAGTTGCTTAAATTGGAAAATTTACTGCGATGATCATACTTCACTTTCATCTACTACCGCAGTTCAAATATGAATTATTTCATATATACTTCACATCATTTCACTCACGGGAAGATATGAACTCAATTAATTGACCTCGCTCCCAATGTGTGGCTTCATAGCTCAGTTGGTAGAGCATCGCACCGGTATCGCGGAGGTCACGGGTTCGAATCCCGTTGAAGCCCTGATTTTTTTCAGGCTTCTTCTTTCCAGTTGCTTAAATTGGAAAATTTACTGCGATGATAATACTTCACTTTCAAATACTATTTTTATCCCCGAGATTGCGTGACATCGTCGAAGCTGTCTATTTATAGTACTAAAATCGTGAAATCTCCGATCTTTAGTTACCCCAGAGAATGGCGTTTTCACGATTCGAAAGCCCAGTCAATTCCTTACAGTAACACTTATTTAGCTTGTCCACATCAGAAGGAACCACCGGCTTCGAAAGTAGTCACGCAATGAATCGGCAGGAAGTCCGAAGGAAACGAAAGGTTACGAAAGGTAATGTGCACACAACGACGGAACCGGAAGTCTAAGCAAGAATAGATAGGCTAAAGCGAGATTAAATCTGTAAACCGTACGGAGAGAAGGTTTCTCAGGTTTTACCTGTGCCGCTGCTTCCATCTTGCACGATCTAAAAGAAATGACCTGAAAAGATTATTTTTTTTACTTTGGCGGCCTGGAGAGGTACTTGCCACTGAATAAAAGGAAGGGGGTGACTGAAAATGGTGACTAAAAGCTACAATCATGGACAAATTGTGTTGGAAAATGCCAAAAACATGAAATCATAATCGTAATGCCTACAGAATAAGTGTCAACACCCCCATTCCCCCTTCCAATGTTGGAAAATGGTAAAATGCAAATTTGTGTCAGGTGAAAGTGTTTTTGTCAACATTGCACAGGGGTGGGGAGGGGCAAAATGTGTATAAAATGATTTTTTTTCCAACCCTTGTGACCAAGATTGTAGATGCAGGATGTGAAACCACCCTGTGAGCAGCAGGTTCTCCTACACTTTCCAGTCAAAGAGAAACTTTGTCTGGAAGTTTATGAAACTACTTCTTGTAGGTATATGTTGATCTATTGTTGTATATCTCTCCCAATCCACAAGTCAGTGTATACAATATTATTAGCCACTGGTATAATGTCAGTGGTTTCTCTTACACTTCCCATTGAAAGAGAAACCTTGTCAGGAGTCACAGGAATGCCTCTCCTCAACCATGATTTGTTAGAGCAACCTTGTTAAATGCCAGAGGGGTTGGGGAAGTGGGGCATTAGTGAAAATTTACCATACCATCCAGGGGCAGAAGTCATATAAATTTTGAAAACATCACAATAAAAATATTATGCAGACTTAGGCTACTCCTTTACATCCTGTGCATGAAGATAAAAATATGATGGCATGGCATTTAAGCTCTGAGTGCAAGGAATCATACTTCACAAATAGCATATTATAAGATGGAACATTTTATTAAAAACAAATTATTGAAATTATTTTTTATTGATTTTCTAGCAATGTACCATTATCATGATCATGTTTCACGGCTTACTGATATAATAGATGTCTTTAGCCTTGCAAATCACCAAAATAAAGACTATTTGTTGAATGTAATACTGCAGGTACCTTCTTCTAACTGGTTACATTTCACTGCACATGTTTCAGTGCCATCACTGACTGCAACTCTAAATACATGCAGGAAGTAGCCTATGATTGCAGCCTAACTTCCTAACTCCAGTGAAATTCATGCTGGGATGGCTTGTCATTTAAAACTGCCAGTACCCCCCCAGTACCCCCCCCCCAGTACCCCCCTCCCCCCACCCAGAGGGACTCCCATGTAAAAAAGACAGGGTTGCTTATCAGAAATTTGGAAAAAAAAAACCTAAGAGGTACCAAGATCCTACTCTGCAGGTGTGACTTGAATTTTGTTTTCACCCACAAGAGGTAATAATGTTATTCTAAGACAACACATTCTGGCATATTTTCTTCAACTCAATACCCTAAAAGGTACCCAAAAGCTCCTGCTGTGGACCTTCTGAGGCCAAACTTCCTAAAAGGTAACAAAACTGCTTTGTTAACCCCTAAAAGGTCTGACAAACACCCTGTCCTTTTAAATGGCAGTTGCCCCCGCCCCCGGTTGAGAGAATCTTCAGTTCTGGTTCAATCTGGTCGCAGCCTAACTTCTGTGCAGGTTTTCAGGGCCAGCATTTTTCTGAGAGAACGTGGCAAGGTATCCTTCTCTCCATCACCTACTCTAATAGTCTCCTTCGCAGCTATTATTAGGGTCGTCACGCAACGCTCAATAACGGCTGCAAAGGAGACTACTACTCTAAGAGCTATCTGTTAATGCTATTTAGAAAACAGCGCTAAGAATATATGCACACTGATTGGTTAAAAATGGTGTTTCTATAACTCTTTAGTATAAATCTACTAGCATTCTATGTATCATGAATGCCATTCTCTGATTGGCTACGCTACTCACTACCTATTCTGATAGATAGTGAGTAGCGTAGCAGCGTGCACCGTTTAACAAAATCATGGCCACTTCTTTGCGTTTTCGAGGGGTCTGTGAAGAGAATTTAGATAAAGTTTTGAGCGACTAATAGATTTATACTAAAACAATAATAGATTATTAGATTATTCGCTCTCGATTTCTAACCGTGATAGTTGACGAGGGCGATAGAAATCTCGAGCTCATAATCTAATATTGCTTAATAGAAACACAGAACTAGCACGAGCTTTTGACGTAATGATGGCGTGAGCAAAGACAATTTACATTTTGATAATCAAAGTTAGCAAGTTGTTTTCCTTTTTTTCGTTGTGGTGTTTTCTAAAAGAAACAGAAAACATGTTCTCCATGTTTCTATCGAGTTATAAAAAAACACTCACCTGCGGCTCGTGTTTCCACAGCATTTCTTGCTCTCCCAAACTTCCACTTGTGTTTCTATAACTCGATAGCAACACGGTACATGTTTTTTATTTCTCAATTATTAATAATAATTGTTAATAATGATAATAGTCACACTTGGACTGTTTTTTTACCATAATGAAGTTGTGTTCACCATGACAATTTTTAGTGTGACTGACAATTCAAGTGTGGCATGCAGGGTTGAACATCAACCAACGATGCACAAAATACATTATTGTACTCTAGAATTTTTTCTAAAGCTGTCATTTTGTCTGTTAGTCTCATTTAATGCACTATCGCACATACTGTAGCCTTGACTCGAAAGTTCTTTCCCTCCAGTTCATGACCTCCTCCACCGCCAGCATTATTCATAAACCGGTAAAAATCTCCCGCTTTAGCCTCGGCTACGACCGGATGATCTCCACGAATCACATTTTGTGCCTCTTTCTCGAAGTGCTCTGCAATACCGAACAATCTGCGGTACTCTGCAATCTTCATGGGCTCTCCTCTCTCTGCAGCCGGTCGCATCAACATCATGAAGATTTCGCCCTTCCTGTTGCCCCATCCCTAGTCTTTCCACACGACGGACACTTCCAGTTCGATCACCATGCCAGGAAGTATTGGTCCGTCGAAGTACAATTCAGGAGCCCAATGTATGTATGTATGTCCTCCACTGGGGCCAAAAATGTGAAAGTCCGGCCCCTTCCACAATTCGGTGGTTCGAACAACTTGGGGCATCATTGCATGCATATGTCGTGATGTTCTGCCCAAACGGACTACATCTTCTGGATCGAGAAATTTGATGATGTTTCGCAACACAACGTTATCGAGTCGCTCCATGTAACGGCTGAACTGTCCACAGTTTATGTTTAGGCTTATTGAAAGCTTCGCACTCGACTACAGACTAACAAGTTCGAAATTTTTGCCGAGCTGGTTTCTTTGAAAATTTTCCCCCGGAAGTCGTGTCACCTCATAAACGAAATCGAAATGCATCCAATGTCTATATATAGAGTCGCTGTGCGAACTCAGAGAACGTATATAGATACTCCTCTAAAAGGACAAAAGCAAAGTTTTCTATATCATTCCATCAAATAAAGTGATTTTTAAGGCGATATTTGCGTGACTATTTGCGCTATGTCTACCAGGTTTTCGCTCGGGTTTTCGCAACCTGTCGCAGCTGCTGACCGCTGATGCACGCGGGTCAAAACTACACTACACTCTTCGTCTGCAAATCTGATTGGTTGGCAACTGAAAACCGCCAGCAGATCACTTCGGCGAGTATCAGGTGCCAAAAATTCAATAAATTATCGAAATATCAACTTTCACACACATTTATGGTATTCTGATGCGAGCTCGTGATTATGGCTGATTCTGCCTGTGCTATGACAGAATAAACCCCAAACTCCTTCTCAAAAGTGCTGCTGAAAGGAACAATTAAAAGTGAGATGAATAGGTCCAAGGAGTTTACTGCACAAAAATCACAGAACAGACCCTTTAACAGATGCGCAACCTTTTTACTTATTTACTGACTATTTCTTTATAGCCTGTGGTCCCTGTGGACAGGCTCTGGCTGGAATGGCCAAAAAGGAACTGAATGAGAGTGAAGTGGCCGAGGGGAGAACGGGTTAGGGGTTGTGGCATCCCCTCCTCCTCTCTCTGCCATTCTTTCTCTTCCTGCTTTCTCTTCACCCCATCCTCGACAAGAGAGCCTGTTCACAGGCTATTTCTTTAACTTGGGGAGTGCATGTGTTTGAGAAATTGTGAATTGGAGGCTAACAGTGTTTTATAATTGAGTCACACAACATCACATAATACACATTTCTTGTGGTACTCAAAATATTAATGCAACTACCAGACATACTCAAATAACAATAATTTTACACCAAGTCGTGTGTTTTACACAGGCACATGAAAGTGCATATCTTTTTAATAGAGCTCAAACAATGGTATGTTTGACTGAGTTTTGTTTTTAGTTATTTAGTTCAAGATGAAAGTAGTCAAATATTTCAGAGAATTTATAAACAAATTCATTTGCTGTGAAACACTAAGACAGTTACAAAAAAGGAATTAAAACATGATAAAGTGCATGCCCTCAATTACATATTCCTTATTTTAAAACAGAATGCGGAAAGAGAGTGTCCTACTTCCGTTTTACAAATGACTGGATGTCTCTCCCAGTATTTTTAAGAAAGTCAATGCCATGTACAATTTTTAAGAATAACCTTATAAGGTTCTTAATGGATAAACATTTTTAGAAAAAATGACAGTAGGTAGTTTTGGTAGTTTTAGTAGTTTTAATTATAATTTTGTATATTTTATATTTTAGATCTGTGATACTTGTATTTCTTACTTTAGATTTTAATACTTTTTATTTTATAGAGGACCTCCCTGAAAACCACGTATTTACGTGACGGGCGCTTCCTCTTTAAAGATTGTTTTTATTATTATATTATTATTATATAAAAGATTCAGATGACAACCCATTTACAAAGATCTTACAACATAGTTTTGATCAGCCATATAATCACCCAACTCGATTAAAATTATTGCAGAAGATTAAGTTCAATAACCAATTTAGTTTGTTTCTTTTATTTCTTTAACAATGTTTGCTATGAAGAGTTACATCCCCAAACTTACTGGGCAGGGAACTATTACCAGAAATTTGATGCTTCTGCTTCATTGAAAAGCAGCGTACATTCACATAACAATCATTGGCAACAATAAAATTACAGTCCTCAGTTCTGTCATAATAGAACTTACATTAGCTTGAAAAAATAGGTACCAACATTACCATATAACTGATCAAGTAACATCAAAAGGACTAATTTAATGGTCTGCACTGTAATAAAAAAAACTACAGACAGCATCAAAGCTGTACATTTATTCATGACAACACGGTAATAACATAAGGTGGCAGACTTACTTCTGCCTGCACTTACAAACAATATAGTGTTTATGGAGAATACAGTGTCAAGTTCAATACCCTGTAACATTGTACACGTTTTTATCTCTTAGGCAAGGTCTCCAAAAATTCCCAGAGTTATTGTGTGCTTCACCGTGCAAAAAGCATCCTTTCATCTTACACCGGTAACCTTCAACGCAGACCTTGGCTCACTGTGATGTCTTCAACACCAGTCTAAGATATAAAATAAATGCATTTGCAAAGATTTTGGCAAATACAACTTACTTGAAAAAAGTACTAGATGGGCAGTGCATAGATACAAGCAAAATCTCTAATTTACTGTAGTTTGTGTAATAACATTTTGTTTTTGAGCTGACAAATAGAGGATATTACATGGCTTGGCAGAGATTTTCTCCTTGAGTGTTCAAAAATATTGTGTGGAAATACTTTTCAAGACAAGAAGAGAAATTCTGTATCTCCAAAAAGGTATGTAATGTCCTATTTATTATTATAAACACTGATGAAATACCACAGCATTTCACTTTCAATGCTAAAGGAACAAAGGCCAATGCTTGTCATGGCCAGTTACGGCCAGCACAGGTGTCAATGGGTTAAAAAGTTTTTTTACGTACTTGTCTCCAATCAGTTATAAAAACTTATGTGAGAATCCCCCCACACTGTAATAACAGTCAGTTGATAGGAGAACAAGTACACTATTTTGAACAACATGGCCAAGCAGGTGTCCTAAGGACAGCCTTTATCACTCATTACAGCTTTTTCCTTGCATCTCTCACCTTTAGCAATGTGACAGATTCAAGTGGCTCAAGACTCCATTGCACCATCTTCATCAGCATCATCAAACTGCCCAGTATCTGCCGGGCTTGGTGGCTGTACTTTGCATGGAGGTGGCAAGGAAGAAGAATATATAGCTGATTCATAGTTTGCAGTCTTGGTGAAAGCTTGAGAAGCAGGGGGATAACAGTACAGCAAGTTTTGCAGCTGGTTTTGAAAGTACACTTTGTTATAGCTCCTTTCTTTAAATGTTTCCAGCACAAGATTATAGGCCAAGGAATCTTGTATTTCCTTATCCCAATCTTCAGTCGTGTCCATGTTGTTTGATGGAGGGTCATCTGAGAGAGAACTTTCCATCTTCAGCCCTTTTGACTGAGGTCCTTCTGAGTCAACACTGTTGGATGGAATCTCATTTGCCATGTTTCTAATGGCATCTGCTTGATCTTTCAGCTCATTCAAAATCTCAATGTGAGATTCATTGTCAGGGAAAGCATCAGCATCTTCAAATATGTTACTGTAGAGGTTTTTGGAATGTTCAAGAAGGATGTCTCCTTCTTGAGGTTGGGACACTGAAGACGAATTTGGGATGAATTCTCTCATAGCTTGTTCTTTGACTTTAGCCTCCCTCTCGTCTGGGCCTAGCAAGACAGGTTTACATTAATGCTATTGTCATTTGTACTATTTTAGGATTGGGTAGCTGCACTGCAGAGCAGTGCTACAGTGTTTGCAGAGCTTCAAAAAACTTGAATTCCAGCTCACCCTTGGGACAAGTAGCTCTCAAATTTTGCTTGTTCTGGACAAGTCTTAGTTGCTCTTTTAATAACTTAGTTGGCGGATGACTTGCTTGATCCCTTGCCCGTTGGGCAAGTGAGAATGAAAAGTTACTTGTCCAGAAAGAAAATGTACTTGTCCAGGACACAGGGATGGCACTCTTGTCGAGACCTGGTTTGTACATGAAGAACGAGTAAATTGATTTGATTTTTGTCACACAGCATATCAGCACATATTTGAAACAGAAATAGATTTTATTGCCTTTATAATGCATGCTTCCGCATCCTATTAGTTGCCTTTCTCATTCCAGGTCCACTTAATTAGTATCTATGCAACTTAGGCAGACAAGGGTTTACATAGAGGATATTACATGGTGGTGCATGTGAAAAAATGAACTCTATTACTGAGTGGTAAAATATTATTAGGGAAAATAAAATCCATCTCTTCAAGCCACCACATTCAAATAATTGATGTGTTTCCTACATTTTGTGTGAAACTCTTTATGACTAACCTTTGTGTGACTTCCATATGGACAAGCTCCTTTTCATGGCATATTCCAATGCTGCTTCACTAAAATTTGTCTCCTCCCCATCCTCACCTGTGTCAGTTTCATCTTCACTAGCTCCGTCATCTACCTCATTTAATATCTCAATTGTCGTCACCTTGTCTGGCTCAATATAATCTTCCCTCAACTTTCCACGCCAATTGTCTTTAAGATTAAGATCTTTCTCTGGATATTTGACCTGCTTTGTCAACTTAGGAACTTTTTCCGCTCTCAGTTTAAACTTGTTCTTATCCAAGTCAAGTCTCAGAAGTTTTTTGAGATTTAGGAGTTCCTTTGGAATCTTTGTGAGTTCATTGTGGAACAAATCCAGGGTTTGAAGGTTGATCAAATTTGCAAATGAACTGGGAAGTTCTTTGAGATAGTTGTTGTTCAACCTCAACTCAATGAGACTGGTGAGGTTGCCAAAGTTTTCAGGAAGTGTTTGCAAGTAGTTTTGTGACAACTGAAGGTACCAGAGCTTGGTAAGTAAACAAAATGAGGGAGGTAGGCTTTGTAAACGATTTTGCCCAAAATCAACCCATTCCAAATTAATCAGTGAGCCAAAGTTTTCTGGCAATTCAACTAGCTGATTCTCGTCTAAATGCAGTTTTTGTAGGTTAACCATCCAGCCAAAACTACTTGGCAAAGTAAAAAGCCTGTTTCCATTCTGGAAAGCCCTCCTTTCAAGTTCACAAATAGTGCTTCCAAGTTGTAACTTCTCTAGCTTTTTCAGTTCTCCCATAGTTTCTGGCAAGTTTGAAATGTTATTTGCTGAGAGATCAAGTGTCTTCAATGACTTACCAGACACAGTTCCAAAGGAATCTGGCAGGGGACTCCCTAACAACTCATTATCAGCAATCCCCAGATTCTCAATGCTTAACAAATTTCCAAACCAGGATGGCAATATCTTAAGATAATTTTTGTCAACAAAGAGACTTTCAATAACTTCTGCAGACTGAAACTTTTCTGGTAAATTTTCAATGCTGTTACCACTCAAGTCAAATGTCTTCAAACAAGGGAGATTCCCTAGTGATTCAGGCAAGTCTGACAGTTCGTTGTGGCTCAAGTTGAAAATCTCCAGTTTGCTCAACGCTCCAGTATCATCTGGAAGGCTTGTAAGATTATTGTCTCCCAACTCGAGCACCTTTAAATTCTTCATGCAACTGAAAGAATGGGGCAGGTTCCTTAAGTTGTTCTCGTCCAACCGCAGTTCCAGCAGGCATTCCCCGAATCCTTCCTTCCAGGATTCGATTCCATTGCCAATGGCGTCCAGAATTTTCAAATGCTGGAGCTTTGACAAAAACACAGGCAATTCGTGAAGGCAGTTCTCGTTTAAGTGAAGTGACTCCAAATTTTCCAGTTCTTTCATCGTATCTGGAAGCTCTTGCAGCTGGTTTCCTGTAGCAGATAACACTTTCAATGACGATAAATAGGAGATTTCCTTCGGCAAGAACTTCAAGTCGTTGTAGTCGAGATTTAGAATAGTGACATATTGAAAAGTTTTTGAGAGAATTTCACAAGGAAACGTGTCGAGATCTAAAGAAGACAGCTCTAAACTGGTTCCTTCATTCAAAGCAGCCGTTTGTACGATTTTCTTCGCCTCTTCCATCGTTATATTTGGCAGCCAAACTTGACAGAACACACGTGTTTTGAATGAACCAAGGAGCCTCGTTTTGGTAAACGCGCCTTGTTGTTGATGGGGAAGGAGCGGGGAGAGGGAAGGGAGGTATCAAGCTTTTGTCCCTCTGAGGCCCTGCATTTTTCTGTTAAACTTACAATGTCTGGGAATAAACTATCACAAAAAAGTACACCTTTTGAAATTCACTTTGAAAACCAGTTCAGTGCTCAGAAATCATGTGTTAAAATAATGCTCTTCTATAAAGCTGAATCACATAAGGAAGTCTTAAAAAGACTTGAAAGGTCTTTAAAGGGGAAGGCAGAGACGGATTTGGCCAGCGTGTTTACATCCTTGGTGCCACCAAATTCAGACCATGTGATAATTCATTTGGGAGCCAGGTTACAATAGTGTAATTTATCACACGCAACTGATTTGCATGCATGTATAGTACAAACGGAACAATTATTGTAACCTGCCAAATGAATCATGACATGATCTGAATTGGGCGATAAGGATGTGAACATGCTAGCCGAATCTGTATATTGACAGGTAACAACAGATCACATAAATTTTGGTGATCAAATCAGACAAATCATTATTGTGTAGTTTCAGAAATTTCCATACCTCCCCTACAGAAGAGATTTTTTCTTAGACCCTCTCCCCACCCCTCTGAAAATTCTAAATAAGCTTCATACATTTCTCTAAATTTTTTGGTCTTAGAGAGCTCTACACCCCAGGAAAAATTCCAATCACTTCTGTGAAGGGAGTATGGATATTTTTGTCTTGGAACTCTACCTCTATATAATTTTTGAGCAACACATCTGTTGGGGAAGTATCAGCAGCATGGATGCTACTGTAAGCTTATGAGAATGAAGACAGCTGGAAGGGCGTGTTTAAAACACAAAATGACACTATGGTTATACTAAATAGCACTTTGGTTAGCTTAAATATCACTGACTTGGCAGTGGTTACCTCTCAGTAATCATAAGCGTTAACCCTTACAGACATCTGTATATTTCCACATTGACTCTTACCCGTAATAGCATTTTATCATTTTGCCCTCTCATGTTTTAAGCACAGCAGGACATGCCACATGTATGAAGAGTCATCAAAAATACATCTAAATGATGAAGCAATAAAATTCTTCACAGATTATTTTAGCTGAAAAAAATTTTATTTCTTTATATTCTTGATAAAAAATTTCTTTATCAATAAATTTTAATGTACCAGTAGCTATTTTTGAGTCAATAGGCCCTCTATTTGCATGACACTGGTTATCAAGCTTTCTGAGTATCAATATTTTACAGTGGCTGGAAACTTGATTTTAGAAAATTAAGCAAACTTCTTGTTCCTTGGTGACCAAAGGATGATTCATTGTGTCATCATGTAATTAACACTTTCTCCGTCATAAATTGTCAAGCAATATCAGTCATCACTGCCATGCATTTTCTATCTTCATCAATTTCACCATCATCATCAGCGCTGCCATTTTCATAGTTGTTGTCTTCATCACCATCATCAAAATAACCGCTTCGCCCAAACCAAAACCCAGCATTACCTATGAAAATAAAATTCAAAATCAACCATCTTCAAATATTTATTTAAACCTCAAATTTATGTCTTTCTCTTTCCTTACAAACCAAACAATATTGGCAATAAACAATTCAAAAAGGTGTTGGCCGCCTTTGTCTGGCCTGAGGAACATGGAATGGTATATCAGGTGACGCAGCATGACCTTAGCTAGCAAGCTTTTTTCATGAGAAGGCAAATGACCACTCAGAGAAAATCTCCAAGACTAATTTCTGCATTGGTTCTAGCAACACCAAAATCATCACTCACATTCTATATTCAGTAGAATGTTTCCAAGCAGAGGCATTTCCCTCACACAGAGCTTTAACAGCTCTTCTGTACGCTTCATCTGGTGTAAATCCCACCAGCTTAGTTCCATAAAGTTTGACACCTTCCTTTGCTACCAATTCTCCCACTCTAGTTTCTATGACTTCTGGACTTGTGTACTGAAAATGTCCCTCACTAGAAAGTTCCTGCAACCATAGTACAATTAACACCATTAACAAATAGACACTTAAACTGTTTGCATTTCTAACATCTGCGTATTTAAGCAGGTTAATGTAAGGGAAAAAGTAGCCTTGTAGCCCAATGGAAACAGACAGATTTCTGACTTTTGTTTCATGCTGCTGATTGGCTCCCAAGCCAGAAATCCGTCTGTGTTTGCAAGCTACATTCTCATGGTTATGTAAGAACTACCTTTGAAGCTTCAACATTACAAGCAATTTCAACTCTTCCCTCATGCTTGAACGCCATTGACTGCACCCCAGCTAGACCACCAGGAGATGATGCACGAATCGCACTGGCAATTTCCCTTCCAAGCCCCAGATCTTGACTGTCTATAGTGACATTGCAATTAGTTACGTATGGAATAGCACCAACCCCTGTACAACCATACCTCTGGGAGGGAGGGGTCCCAAGATCCCACCCTACCCTACTGAAATCCATACCATGTTGACCATAGTACCAGTTGACTGCTTTGCGTCGCTCAACCAGTCCCCTTACTAAAGGCTGATCAGCGTGACCAAACAAGAACACAGAGGTGCCTTTAATGTTGTTAACAAGGCGTCTTCCAAGGTTTAAGGCTATGTTCCCACAATCTGCAAGAGACACACTGGTGGTTATGGTATGGATAGGGATGAGATCCACAGATCCCAGCCTGGGATGCCCACCAGTATGCTTTCCCAAGTCTATTTCTCTGTAAGCAACTTGACAGGCTCGGAAGACACTTTCCTCTATGTTTTCCACTGGTGCTGCTATAGTGATCACAGATCTGTTGTAGTCATAGTCTGAGAAAATGTTCAAAACTGTTGACGAGCATTTGAGGCTTTTCGACTTGGAAGGGAAATTGATTGCTGCATTAGCCACAGATTCCACTATGCCCTTGTTTCGTGCTTCGGAAATGTTCAATAGACAAGCCACAAGACGGAAAGATGGGACACTGTTGGTCATCTCTGGTACAAAAGGGAAACGAAGACAAGCAGATACGGTGATTCCAAGGACTGATACTATTGGCTGTTTTATTTTCGCGGGTAAAATAAGCCAATCACGAGGCTCGGAATAAAATCTGCAATGATTGTGGTCAGCAGTAGACGATATAAAAACAATGGCGGTCGAAGCTGCGAAAAAACCTTGAAAACTTTGTAGCGGTTTGTGAAGATGTCTTTCATTCGAATACGTCTTACTTTTCAGCGTGCTCTGCCTCTAAAAGAGGTCAAGAACTGTTGGTTCCTTGTGGATACCTCCACTTGTAGCACGATCGCCGATTTAGAGTATTTGATAAAGAAGAGATTCATAGCGCTTTCCAAGAGCTGGAGCTCAGTGGACCTGTTTCTGGAGGACTACCTCCTACCTTCACAAGAGAAGATAGAGATTATTCAAAATAATGACAACATACGGTGAGTATTCTCCTGGCCTTACTTTTTTAAGTAATGCGACTCAAAATTTTGCTCAAATGTTCTTTGTTTGGATTAGACAGTAATAACTTTAATAAAGTCTTGTTCTACTTTATTTGCAATGAAATGTACAGTAGGCTTACGATTTAGTTACCTACAATCCCGAGTTGCATGATTTAGCTGATTGGTGTTCAGTCAGTGATGAATACGAAAAATGTAGAAATGGTGAGCTGAAGTAGGAAGTACTGGTAGTAATCAAAGATTAGAGCAGTGCGTTCACGCGCGTACTTTGCATGTTTGGTCTACTTCTGTCGCGTTCAAATGGCTCGATAGAAATAACGTTTGATCGAAATAACGATCCGCACGTGAAGTTGAAGCCTGCAGTAAAAGTGTTTTAATTAATTAATTATTAACTTGTACTGGACAAAATAATTTCCAGGAATTTGAACTGTTGGTGACACTTAGAATTCAATTTCAGATCGCCAACACTTGTAACAAACATTTCTTGAGAAAATAAAGTTTTGACCAGCGACCCTGCAAGACAGCACGTTGCCAAATGTTTTTAAATTTTGTGTTTGTATTTGTTTACATTTCTCAAATTTACATATTGTTTTCACAAATGAAAAAGGTGAATTAACCATTCTGACCACAAAACATGGCCTTTTGGCTAGTTACACAACACGGAAAGTTTGTTTCCTGACAACCAATTATGGCCACAATGGATTTGCTGAGCTACAAATCAGAAAAACTATTTTCTGACCACTAATCTGAGGGTAATCATTGTCATTTGCCGAACTACACGGAAGATTTGTTTTCTTACCACAACTCATGGCCATTTGCTGTCGCCGAGCTACAAGACATTCTTTCCTGACGACTCAGGCTTTAGTTACTTGTTGTTGAAGACTAGCAGGTCAAAATACATGCAGCTTTGCAAAAATCATACACACTTTGAATCTATACAGCGGGGGTTGTTGATTATACCCCCTCGACTCCTCAGAAAAATTAAAATCTTAGGCTCTCTAAGATGTTATTTTCACAACTCAAAACAGAACTTGCACAATGGTGATTATCGTTATCAGTGAACTAATTTAATTGATAGATTCAGTTGCTACTATTTATTTGTAGAGTGGAGGTTAGACAAATGATAATCAAGCAGGCAGGCAGAGAGGAGGACTGTGACGACCAAGGTGAGAGGAACTGACTGCTAAGTGTGCTTTCTGTTCTTTTAACTATAAGAACAATAAATACCATGAATTCTATTTGTGCCAAAACTTTTATTTTATATTTTAGAAAAAATAGGCAAAAACTGATTGGGATACAGGCACCTTTGGACTTGGGGGAGTGGTTACCTTCTTGCCTGAGAATATTGTATTATGCAATGCCAATTAAAAATATTTCAGAGCATTGTGTAACACTGAGATTGGTGAGTGTTAAATTGGAAACATACAAATGACCTCAAATTGCGGTAAAAACAGAAATGCTCATGATTATTATGATGTCTAATGGTTCTGTTATAATTCCAAACAATAATAGCTGTTTTGAAACCTTGCATACTCTATGACCTCGATCAATAGCCTAGTTGATTAAGTAAAATCAGAAACTTATATAAGAAAAAGTTATTTCTTCCTGATACAAGCACTACAATAAGAATTGTAAAATTTAAAACGGCTATATGTGGAGCCATTCAAAATGGCTC
Source organism: Orbicella franksi (assembly GCF_964199315.1). NCBI lineage: Eukaryota > Metazoa > Cnidaria > Anthozoa > Scleractinia > Merulinidae > Orbicella > Orbicella franksi. Next base: position 15,608,571 of record NC_138150.1, on the reverse strand, counting down.
TTTTCAGAAGTGGCACAAAAATAAAAATCCATGTCCCTTCCACCCCCTCCCCAGCCCATATGCCTATGCAAAAATTATGATTAAAGATTGGGTTTCATATCAGTTTTTAAAAATAAAGTGTTACTTACAGTCTGATAGTTTAAATTAAACTGAAGTTGTTTTGTTTTATTTCTAATGACAGAAAGAGTGAAAAGGAGGAAACAGAACAAACGCTTGCCAGATGCAAGGTACTGGTATTTAAGTTTTGTTGTCCCTGTTTTAAATTTCAGTTTGAGTCCCTGTTGGCAATTAATTTGTGTTACAGATTAATAAGATATTGTGTAGAATAATGAGGAAAAATGTGCACCTTACAAAGTTGCTAATTCAAAGGCCTTCAGCCAACCCAGATCAAACATACTCCTTCAGTACCCCTTGTGAGCAGAGAGTGACATATTTATAAGCCAAATAATTTAATTTTGTTCGCATTTTAACTTCCCTTTCATTCAAAATGAGACAGAATTTTGGTTGATTACTGAAGCAGTGATATTTTAAGAATGTGATTTCCTTAACTTTCCAAAGTGATGATCCCAATAAATTGTTAATGACTTTTTTTGGCCTTTTCTATTTTTTATTCATGCATTTTGTAACTGCCTCAGAAATTACCAAAATCCCTTACCCCTTTTTGGTATTAAGAAAATCTTAAGAGGGTCTTGAAAGATAAGTGACAAAGATGACAGGACAGCTCTGTCCAATCGTCAACACATTCAGATTCTTTCATGCTTATTGCATGAAGTTCCAGTTAAAAGTAATTCTTCTTGTGCCTTGCCAAAATCTGTAGAGGAACATTTCCACAAAACATTTAACTTCTTTAATTTGTCATAAGAGTCCCTGTCCATAAAAATGGAAAATAACTCGGCAAGGATCGAAAATTTGATTTCGCTCATATTTTTATGGTAGACAGGCTAGGGCATGACAAAAACTACTGGATAGTTTTTTTGGCAAAATATCCTTTTATTTCAAAGAAATATGCAAATTACGAAATCCCGTTAAAATCGTCATTTGACGCACCATTTTATTAAACAAGTTTGAGAGCCTCGGATGCAAAACCACATCATTCTTCCATCTTTAAAACACTCAAATATTTTTGTGCAATGTTTAAATGTGTACTGGGTTGATTTTAGGGAATGTTGCGTTGTCTTTTTGGGTGCACAATAATTAAATTTCGAAGACATGTATTTCATTCACTTAAAAGTACTTCGTGAATATAATTAAAACTTCTGCTTTATGTACGACGAATGGTGATAGAAACACGTCAAATCGGCTTTGGACCTGCCTCTTACAGCAAATGAGGTTAGAACATTTCGAAATTATCAGCTCTGTGTCTATTTCAACTTAACATAGGTCAAGTCATGTGGCGCATGCTAAAATATACGTCTAACCCATAAATTGAAATTTGACGATGGATGGTCAAATATTTGCATTTTCGATGTACTTTGAAAAGCCCACGCATCGCTCACAATCATTTGCCCAAAGAAATTTTTACAGGAATCTGTAGACCATCCTTCTGCAATTCAACCACCAGAAGCTTGGTCCATTTGAAGGTTTAGCACATGGTGAAAATTAATTACATTCACGAAGTACTTTTAAGTGAATGAAATACATGTCTTCGAAATTTAATTATTGTGCACCCAAAAAGACAACGCAACATTCCCTAAAATCAACCCAGTACACATTTAAACATTGCACAAAAATATTTGAGTGTTTTGAAGACGGAAGAATGGTGTGGTTTTGCATGCGAGGCTCTCAAACTTGTTTAATAAAATGGTGCGTCAAATGATGATTTTAACGGAATTTGGTAATTTGCATATTTCTTTGAAATAAAAGGATATTTTGCCAAAAAAACTATCCAGTAGTTTTTGTCATGCCCTAGCCTATCTACCATAAGAATATTAGCGAAATCGAATTTTCGACCCTTGCCACGAAATTAAGAATTTGTCTGATTTTTACAGGCAGGCACTCATAAGTGTTTCTATTAGAAATCTAAGATATGAAGACAATCAATCATTTATTTTAAGACATTTTGTTGAGGAGCTAAGAACTGGTTCAAAATATAAACGTGTATAAATGAGAACTATAGTAATTACAGCTAATAATATTATTCTATTCTAGCTAATAATGTTGTTCTATTTTAAAACAACTTAATAGATATAGAAAAATTAGCGATAAATGCATATAATACATAATTTGCTGATCCCTGCAAAAAAAGAAAAAAAAGTAAAAAAACTGTAAGATAGCTAAAAACGTGACAGAGAAGCTATAAGACATGTTTCAGACATGATTGATCATTGCAGTTATACACACAACTTGAGCAGTTGTGAAATTAAAGCCTGACAAAAATTCAAGGCTGAATGCGGTTCAAACCCATGACCTCTACGATACCAGTGCAGTTCTCTACCAACTGAGCTATCAAGCTAACTGGGAGCTGGTCACTCAGATATATAATCTTTCATATATTCACTGTTATAGAAATCTAAGATGTTATATTTGTCTTCCAGTAATAAATCAAAAAGGAAACAGGTTGATAACAGTGAAGAAGCTTTGAATGAAAGAAAGAAGAAAAGGATTAAGCCACCAGAAAATGGAGTACAAGATGTTAATAATACAGAACGGAATAACAAAGCCAAGAAGAAAAAAAAATCTACTAAAGATAGGAAAAACCCAGTTAAGGAACCAAAGATGGCAAAACAAGTGCATAAAAAACACAAACCAAATTTATCTACACATATGGTAACAAAAAACAACAATGTATCATCATTGGCACAAGAGGAGAGAAAATCCACAAAGACACTGGCATTAACAGGTGCTGTTAACTCTCAGCAGAGCAAATCAAGTAGACCTTCAAAAGAAAAATCCAACATGGAAGACAAACCTGGTAATCCATCTCAGAGAGTTTCATCTAAATCAAATGTTGGTAAAGGTAAAAGTAATTTAGAGCCTTTGAAAACAAATTCAAAGAAAAGCAAGACCAGTGCCAATGGCAAGGGAAAAGACCTTATCACTGGCAAAAAGACCATAAATGGCATTGTCACTGGCAAAAGAGCTGTAGATAGTGACACTTCTTCCTCTGAGAGTTCAATAGAATCATCGTCATCATCATCTAGCCCAACAGAATCATCCTCGGAGTCAACAGATGAATCAGGGCCATCAACTTCACACTCAAAAGTAAATGGTACAGTATCTCGAACAGCCAGTGCTGAGCTAATTAACAATGATAAATTGCCCATCCATGAAAGGTTAGAGAAGGATGTTCAGCATAAAATTGCAAAAGATTCATCTGTTAGAAAAACAGGAAAGGATGAGACTGGGGTATCTTTGAAATTACACACTAATAGCAAAGGAAATGGTGCAATTAGAGAATCTTCCTCATCATCAGAGTCATCCACTGATACTGACAAGTCTGCAGATGCAGTAAGAAAGGATACCAGGTCTTTGTCATCATCATCGTCATCGTCAAGTTCTTCTAGTGAAAGTGAGGAAGAGAAAGCAAAACTTGATGGCAACAAGGAAACTTCATCATCATTATTACATCCTGTGTTGTCATCACCATCATCACAATCATTTCCGTCACCTTCATTACTTCGGGGGATACAGATGCAGGAGACAAATGAGACATCTGCTAATCAGTCTCCCATCCACAGTATTACAGAAAAGATCAGTCTCTTTGGACAAAAGCAAGCTCAACAGAGCACAAGTAGAAGACAAAATAAAAAGCCAGGTAAAACAGTTTATCGACAGAAAATGTACTCAAAACACACTAGACTTTCTGGCTTGGATATTCTCGGATAACACATTTTACTCTTACATTGTTCACTTAAGAGAATAGAATGGGTACTGTCAAATTGTTGGGGAACCTTAAAGTGGATTAGAATCCCAAAAACGTTAGTCATACTGTCGTATCAAACTACCAGTCCCTTGCGGTTTTTCAAGTGACTTTCCTTGACTAATTAAAACCAAAGTAACAATGGTATCCACTACCCTAGGTACCAAACGTGTTTCTTGTGCTTTGTGAATTGATCAGCAAAGACACTTACTCTCACAGTGATTCTTTCCACCCAGGAATATGAATGGGTATCAGTAAATTGTTAGGGAAACCTCACAGAATGTTGGGCAGTAACCTGTAATGGACTAGCATCCTATCCAGGGAGGAGTAGCAATACTCCTCAGGGGGGATTCAGGATTTTTCTTACGAGGGTTGCACCACTGAGGAATGGCACATTTGACTGGTGAGCTAAACAAATTTTAATAGCAAATATGTCATCTCAGAGGGGGGTGTGCACCCCCTGCACCCTCCCCCTGGATCCACCCCTGCTCCTAGCCACTTCATACTACAGAAACAGGAGGAAAACACCTAGAGATATGAGCCAGTTGGTCTTAACAGGCTTTACATCCTGTATTTCCAAAGTCTCAAGCAAGCTCACCTAAGTCATAGTGGGATTGTCTGCTCACTTTCACCTTGTTTTGCCTTCTAGATTCTAGAAATTCAACAAGCCACATCAGGTTTGATTCAGAAGAGTCTGACGAAGAAACTGTTGAGGAGCAGCAAGAAGTTTGTTCCACGAAGGATATCACTGATGACTTTAATAGCACTCCACCATCTTCAAATATTTCAGCAAGTGAGCAAAACCATCAGGCAAGCTCGGAGAAAGCTGCAAGTGAATGTAAGGTAATGCAACACCTTTGTGATGACTGTGATAACATCTCGATGTCGAGCCATTTTTATGATCATAAAGTATGTGTGTATGGAAGTAATAAAGGATCCTTCAGGGAATCATGTAAGATCCTTGAAGATCTTCGAAGACACAGATGAAGAACCTAAATGATTGTTAAGAAAAAAGTATGAGATAAACATCAATTTTGAATGTCCTGAACTGGGAACAGGACACCATTTCGACGTACGTGAAGTCCTACAAGCAATGCGATGGTCTAACAATTTGCAGAGGTCATAGCGAAGGCGTTACACTCTTCCTTTGTTACGGTATCTCCAGACGCTGCATGTTGGTCTGCACAGGGTTTCTAACCCAGCGCTCACCTCTCTCTCCTAGACAGGCATACTAAAAGCGAGTGCTTCCATCATAGTACTTGCAGTTGACTATTCCCAACGACCACACCCTAACTGCTGCCTCCAAACTACTGACTGTTATATCCTTGATATTCTGAGAGGCGAAAAATGTCAGCCGTGTAAAACATGCAATGAATTTTCGTTATTTATTTGCAGGAACCACTCCAGCGTGATTACAGTCTTTGTACGCCACTTCATGGCCCGCCCAGAAGTAAGGATAAAATAGCCTACAAGGTCAGTAATATAGGCGTCGTAAATCTCTTCCCGCGAAACAAGCACCTTTCATGGTTGAAATTCCGTCTCTGATAATGTAATTTGTGATAATCTCAAATAAGCTTAAATTACTATTGCCGGCATGGAGCAGAGGGCTGTGGGCGGGTTCGAGGTACGCAGTGTTCCGCGGGATTAGAGATTGAAATTAGTCACCGTTAGCAGGGTGAGACATTCTACTACACTTAGTTTTCGAATCTTTGTAACATCTGTTGACATTTAATAAATGGCACAGAGGCTTGACTGTCCAACGCGCCCAATTCAATTACGATGTGTGCCCGAATGAGTAGTGGAGGCAAGATTTAACCTTTTCGACCTCCATGGTGCGATCTGTTGGTGCTTTTAAAGTCATCTTTAGGAATGAGTTTTTGAAGTTTCGTCTTTTATGCGCTATTGAAATAATTGTCTAGGTAAAGTAAACATTCAGTGAAGTATTTAAAGCTGTTGCTATGCACGTTTATCCTTGTTTGTTTATTATGTTGTTCATTGCTATGCTTACATTACTTTTCACAGGTTCTAGAATTATCAGCTTCCTACACACCGGAAGTCTCAAGTTACAAGGTGCGTTTGATCTGAAAGGTTTTGTTTTTGTTTTCCCTTTCCGTTTTCTGTTTTTAAAACCAGTTTAACCTGCTCTAACCAATCAGAGCAAACGTACTGTGCTTTCTAACCAATCAGGAGCCAAACAACTTGACTTGCGCGCCGTTTTCCCGCGCGTGACGCCGATTGCATGTGTCTCTTGAGATTTCATTGGTTCGCTACCTTGGCTTTTGTGTGTTGTGATTAGTCAGTGTTTTCTTCTCGATTTGATAGCATTCATTAAAAGACCACTCCATCCCTCCAGCACTCCATATGCAGTAAATGCCCCCCTGCTTATTCTCCTTGTTTGTTTGTTTTTGCTTCACAGGAGGGTACTGTTGTCGATTTTGACGCAAGCAGTGGAGCCATAACGATAGAACTTTCAAAGGAGTCGCTGAAAAAGACGCGAGGTACACTTGCTGTTGTTACTGTATCATGCCGGTTTCGAAACAAAGTTTGTTTTCCACTGTGCCCGGACTGTAGCCTTCGCTCTGCTTTTGGTAGCCTATGATAGTAGGTCACGAAAAAATGGCAGCTTTCGACTTCGCCTCGCAATTATTATCATCCTCAAAAAACCTGCGGACAGTTAGCTAGGGTGGGGCTAAGAAGGAAACCGCCAAAAGTGCTCAAACAAAGAAACCTTTTACACATTTCTAACTTCTTCTTCCGTCGTAGAGGTATCTTTGTAGCACGCCATGTCGAGCGATTTGGCTCTTCTGTGTTCCTCTGTTCTTTGCCTCCTTCCACTAGACATTTATTTAGCGAATTTTTTCTTTTTTTCCGTTAAGGTATTTTCATTGATTTTCTTTGTCAGGAACTATCACTTCTGGGGTTAATTTTCTTTCTTTTGATTGATTTTGCCTTCCATTTGCGTCACTTTAACGTCGCGTTTTTTGCAAAAAACGACGTTCAGTAGAGCAGTTTTCAATCGGAGTGTCGTAAAACCAAATCATAGTAATAAACTCTGGCCAATCACAAATTACACAAACAGTCCAATGAGCCTTGGACAAAGTAAATACAGATTGTTTACCAGTTACCCCCAAAAATCCGGAAATTTCGGATGGAATGTAAATGAATTGTGCCTCCCCGAACGGAAATTTTCTCGGGGAAACAGGATTTCTTGAAAGGTTGACCAAAATTCCCAAACGGAATTTCCAAATGGAAAATGTGCGTTCCATTTGCCAGTTTTTACTAGTCCTAGGCCTTTTGGCTTGGATCGCCTTATCTTCCGGAAAAAAGCCGTGGAAATGGAACGAGCACATCCCCGTGGAAATTTCCATTCGGGATTTGGCGCGTCCTATTTACTACAACTGTCGACCAACCGCTTTTTCCGAGTAAATGGTATACAACCGTAGCTTTACGCCAAGCGCGGGAAAACGTGTACGCGCCAGTGACGATTGGTTCTGATCTGTCTTTTAATTTGATAACAAAGTAGCGCGAGTTTTCTTGTTTAAACCAAAGAATACGCGAATTACTTTTGACTCGCAAGTCAGTGAAAACCCCTCTAGTCTGATAAATCAAATTGCTGCAGTCTAAGCAAAAACAGGCGACTGGCGCTAAGTGAGATAACACGCTTAATTGACTAAACCAAGTCACCATTGGGTTTGTTTTTTCTCCTGGCCCGGGGGTTGTTCGAAAGCCGGTTAAGTTATAAACCGAAGTGTTAATTTTTCTTGTATAGAAATGCGTTTCGTTGCTTATTTGTTGTGTAGTTTGAGAATACACAAGCTTAAAACTGAAGGGCAAACAATATAATCAGAAAGCCTCATCAAAAAGTTACAAAACTGAAATCAAAATTCTTGCTTATCCTGGGTTAGCTTAATCGGACTTTGAACAACCTGGTGCTAGTGGTACTGGATACGGCAGCGCCTTCGCTATCTGTTAGAACCCTTTGCACGTGTTTCAGTTTGAGGTCAGCGTGTAGGGAAACCAACTTAAACTCGTCCATAAAAGTTTATATTTTCCTTCACCCTTTGTAGGTGATGGAAATATTACAGGAAAGTTTGAGTTGGTTTATGACGAAAGTGAAGAAAACGCGGACAATTTGGAAGAAGACCCTGAGGTAGGAGGTATTCTTGTGTTTTGTCGACGTATATGTTGCAGGCCTTACAAGTGAAAATTTATTTCATATTGTGATTCCATATTTCGATATTTTTTTGTTTCTTCTGTTGACTTTAAGAGCTTGACTTTGTTTATCAAGAAACGCCATTTAAAAAGAGCTCGCTCTTCTGGATTGCTGCCAGACACTGGCTTACAGTACGGAATCACCATATGTCTTCTTGGTATATCTAATAAACTTCAAATCTTCAAAGTCTTATGTACCACAAATATCACATTAGTTTCTAAAGAAACTATGATATTCGTTGCAAGCAGCAGCTCGTTTAATCCGCTACATTCATACATACATACCTTTTATTAACGTGTCTGGTCGCGCTAGCGCCAACGGCACTAACTGGGGACGATTTTGTTATTAACTTGAAAACTCTACTCCAGATCTTAAGAAATGCTCAGAGCCACAAAATTGGCTCGTTATAGTCGACTTCATTAAACCGGGATTACACTTGTTTTGTCTCGTCTCCAGTATTGATAAAAAGATCGCGGTCTTTGGGAGCGAGATTGCTGCGATGGTTAAATTGACGGTAATAGTTTTCATCTGATTTCCTTGCAGGTTGTCGTGCCGTGGAACGCAATGATAGATCCTGTTTTAATCGAGTAGGATAATTAGAAAATTTTCTCTTCACATGACTATGGCGCCTAACAGAATTCAACCACTGATGTGGCGTTTCTTCACGGCCGAGCAAGAGAGCGATAACTAGTACAGGAAGGTACTAGCGAGGGAGAAAACTCTGTTACAGAAAACATCGGTTTATATATTGTTCTACTTGAAAGGCAGATTGAAACTTCGAGACATTTATCACTAAGGTTTCCGTGTTAACGGCAAACCACGTTATTCTGACATCGGTACGTGGAATAAACAGAAATTTAGGATAAAAAGCTTTCTTGTAAATCACTTACGGGAAAGCCTACTTCTTGGCGTTGAAAACTCGTGTTGAGAACTCCGAAAGTGACCGTGGAGATTAGTCACATGACTTCTAGCGATTTGCCGTTTGGCATTTCCGCTGAAAACCTTGGTGCCAAATGTCACTAGTAATGAAGACCCTCAAACTATGAACACTTGGCTTTTTTCTGCATTTGTTTGTTGACTACACAATTAGGGCTCATGACATCAGACTAAAAGATAAGAATGAGGACCAGGCCAAACGGCGAACTTAACATGAGACGAACTAAGCTGAGCGAATTAAGTTTATCAGTGATAAGTTCGATGTTTGATCTCTTTTTATGTAAAGATCTCTCATCGGATAATCTTAATGCTCTGAAAATGTTAAGTGTTCATGGTTCGTGCTTCCTCTTTGTAAACGCTGGGAAAATGTTGAATAGCCTAAACTGTTAGTGAAGATTTTAATAAGCGATTTTATTCTCTTAAACTCAAGGAAACAGTTACTATTTCCCAAAATGTGATTAGGACCGCAAAAATAGTTATTAAGAGGCTGTCCGCGTAAGAACCGACCACTCGATTTTCGGCCGAAGACAGAATTTCATGTCCATATGATAAACAAAAATAGTAATAATTTGGCTTGTAATGCTATTTTTCAGTATTTCTGGTGATGATTTTCGAGGACGGTCCAAAACCGTTTTATAAATCGTTCTTTTTCGAGTCAAATTTTGGTGTTGCGCTGAAGGCGCTGAAAAATTACGCTTTTACTCAATTACAATAAAACTTACGGATGATTTTATTTCATGTTTCGTGTTTTGATTAACGTTAAAATATTTGAAATCAGGCTTAAGAAAAATTAATTATGAATTTTTGAAAATGCACCACAAAGAGCTTTCGCAAAATTTAAGCGGACATGATGCTGGTTGAAGGAGTGTTTCTCAAATCTCAAAAGTATATCGTTATCTGGAGCCCTGACCAATATCCATGTTTAGTGCTAGGGCTAGTGTACCGGGAACAGGAAAAAAGACTTTGGACACTACTCTAGTAACCTTTTTGAACTACAGGGGTTCGACCAACACAGCTAATACTCAGCCGCGAAAGCGTGCGTGACACAATTTTGCACCGCTTATTGTTCCTAAGTTTCCCACTTAAATTTTTAAGTTTCCCGCATAAAATAATATTACCTTGAAGGAAATATTCTCAAAACGTGCTCTTTGCTCGGGATAAGGCGTGATAGCCTTAAATTCACCAAAGGTTCCTCCAAAAGTGGAAATAAAAGCTAAAACGAACGGCTGGCGCGTGAGTTGGGTCTGTTGCGTAAATAATTCCAAATGTTAGCAACGTTTTCAAAAAACTTAACCCTTCAAGAGGCATTTGAAACCGTTGCACGGATAAATGAAGAGCCAAAAAGAACGGAATTCGAAGGTGCATTTTGCAAAAAAATTCAAACTGCTGGTCGATAGATTTTCATTTTTTCGCTAAACGTAGAAACAATTAGCGCGAACGTGCCAGTACTTACCCAGGGTAAAACGATGAGCAGGACAAACCGTCAAATTCTTAACCTGTTCTCCTAAGAGCTCTACGAAACTCGCTCCTGCCAGGATTAGATACTTTTCACAAACATTTTCTGTTGACAAGTGCACGTGGTGATTTTGAATTTGCGAACTGATATCGCTTTTGCAGCTGTTTCGGGCTACACAATCTGTAAAAATCCACGACTACTTCCGCACTTACCACCTGTAACTGCAGAGAAGGAACACAATACCACCATTGCAAACACCAAAAATAACGCAAAGCGCAAAAACTAAATTTTTTATCTCTAGCGTAAACTGAGTGACGGCTGTCTACAATTTGCCTATAAAGTTAAATTTAGCACAAAGGGCTACGCTAAAATAGCAATTCGAAAAGAATATTGAACCAAAAAAGACAAAGCTTGAAAGCAATGTCTAAAATCGCAAAATACGTTGTAGTACCCGGGATTTGGTCTCGCTTTTTAACGTGCAATGCAAAATAAACGAAAAGTGGATAAGCTTTAAGGAGAGCTGCCAAAAAAACTTTTCCGCGTCTTGGCCGACTGAAATCTACATCCTCCTATCTGTACAACTGAGGTATATTCGCGGTACATCATTATTATTTTTGGCACTTAGTCATATAACTTAAGCTTTTACTTGTTAAATATATTAAATATGGTGTTTTTTCATAGTCCAAACCTTATGTTGACCCAATTTCAGCACGTTTTGAAAAGGCTATCTTTAAAACGGGGAACGGGGAATCTTTAAAATGAGGAATCTTTAAAAGCGGGAATCTTTAAAATGGGGAATCTTTAAAAGCGGGAATCTTTAAAATGGGGAATCTTTAAAAGCGGGAATCTTTAAAATGGGGAATCTTTAAAAGCGGGAATCTTTAAAACGGGGAATCTTTAAAAGCGGGAATCTTTAAAATGGGGAATCTCTAAAATGGGGAATCTCTAAAATGGGGAATCTCTAAAATGGGGAATCTCTAAAATGGGGAATCTCTAAAATGGGGAATCTCTAAAATGGGGAATCTCTAAAATGGGGAATCTTTAAAAGCGGGAATCTTTAAAACGGGGAATCTTTAAAATGGGGAATCTTTAAAATGGGGAATCTTTAAAATGGGGAATCTTTAAAATGGGGAATCTTTAAAATGGGGAATCTTTAAAATGGGGAATCTTTAAAAGCGGGAATCTTTAAAATGGGGAATCTTTAAAAGCGGGAATCTTTAAAATGGGAATCTTTATTAAAAGCGGGTGATTTCTTGTCAACCACTATTTTGACTTTCCGTCCTTGTTCCTGGTTTTTGTGATAAAAACGGCTTCAAACGACTATCACATCTTGTTCGCCGAGATCATTCCACTTAAACTGTGGAAGACCTTCAGAGCGACCGATTCTTTCTTCTTTAAAGTGAATGCAATGGGCACTTTGAAATTGTCTTCGCATGACTGCATGGCGTAGAAAGAGGTATCATTAAGCACGCAATGACGGATTATACGCGAAATTCGCCGTCACATCGTTCGGGCATCGAGCATCGAATTGCTTTATTGCCGGTTTTCAGTGTCATGCAATTCAAAATAAGCAAAATAAAAAGCAAAACAGTTCAAACGATAAAGTCCAGAATCTTGAAGAGAAAGAAGGTAAATATGCAATGATTTTCGCTAAGATTCAGGTCACAGCAATGTTTCTTACGCAAGACATGCGGAGAATTTTTTTACCCAAATTTATAGAGATTTTGATGGAGACGCCATGCTGGCGCCCATCCGGATGGCGGCCGGAAACCAACAGAAACATCTGTCACTGAGTTTTGCTACAAAAGCGTGAATTTATCTCTTCAAGAACTCAAAAACATTTTAAAAATAATACTTTTTCTAATACATGAACTGTTCAGATAGCCAAATTCCCCGAAATAAGTCACTCTTTTAACCAACATGACAGCTTTCTTGCCCGTCATGTAAATGCCGCGTCACGCAAAAGATTAGAAATTCAAGCGCAGTCTATTACAAAACCAAGAACCCACTTAGAGCAAAAATTTGTATGACTATTAGTTTTCAGCTGCTCTTACACATCATGAAAGTAAAATTTCAGGATGATTAATAGTTTTGTAGTTTGAATTTCAGCGACGTCATCTGAGGGGACTGTTGATTTATCGATTAGACAATCAAAAACGTGTTTTCCCTGCCATATATTTGTCGTTAAGTCGTAAGTCCTTCCATTAGCACATGATAAGGCTACGACAAATATCCATCGCTGCGAAACTAAATGTCACAGTCCGGAGTTAAGATAAATCCAGGCGGTTAGATTCTTTGGTCGGTCTAGCGGATCTCAGAGTGAGAATCGAGATTTGAACCGCTCCACTATCACGCGAAATCGATGTGCTTTAATAGCGTGCAATAAAATTACAATGAATAAATTCCACAACTGTCTCTGTTCCTGTTGAGTTGATACATGTGAGAGAATAAATAGCTTCCGGCGGGAAACTGAGAGATTCTTGTTCACTTTTCAGTAAAGATTAACGCTATTAAATATTCCCCACTTTAAAGATTCCCCACTTTAAAGATTCCCCATTTTAAAGATTCCCGCTTGTAAAGATTCCCCATTTTAAAGATTCCCGCTTTTAAAGATTCCCCATTTTAAAGATTCCCGCTTTTAAAGATTCCCCGTTTTAAAGATTCCCGCTTTTAAAGATTCCCCATTTTAAAGATTCCCGCTTTTAAAGATTCCCCGTTTTAAAGATTCCCGCTTTTAAAGATTCCCCATTTTAAAGATTCCCGCTTTTAAAGATTCCCCATTTTAAAGATTCCCCATTTTAAAGATTCCCCGTTTTAAAGATTCCCGCTTTTAAAGATTCCCCATTTTAAAGATTCCCGCTTTTAAAGATTCCCCATTTTAAAGATTCCCGCTTTTAAAGATTCCCCATTTTAAAGATTCCCGCTTTTAAAGATTCCCCGTTTTAAAGATTCCCGCTTTTAAAGATTCCCCATTTTAAAGATTCCCGCTTTTAAAGATTCCCCATTTTAAAGATTCCCGCTTTTAAAGATTCCCCATTTTAAAGATTCCCGCTTTTAAAGATTCCCCATTTTAAAGATTCCCTGTTCCCCATTCCCCATTCCTCATTCCCATTCCCCGATTCCCCGATTCCCCGTTCCCCGTTTTAAAGATAGCCTTTTGAAAATGTTTGCTTCAAGGTAATAATATTTTATGCCGGAAACTTAAAAATTAAGTGGAAAGCTTAGGAACAATAAGCATTAAAAGCCAAATTATTGCTATTTTTGTTTATCATATGGACTTCTTGTCTGGCACAAAAAATTTGAAGAAATTCTGTTTTCGGCCGAAAATCGAGTGTTAGGTTCTTACACGGACAGCCTCTTAAACGGTTAAGCGCCAGAGAAAAGGTATAATGGATCTCAAGGCTTAAAACTTCATCACTCCTTTCAAAGAGTTTTATCCTTGTCATGGATAGCCATCCTCACTTTAGTTTCGTGTAATATAGCTATATCTTGCTGAGCTTCTTGAAGTCGCATTGAACATCGACACATGTTCAACTAATCCTACTGAAGCAGTCTGTTTATCGGTTCAGAGATAAAGGCTTGCTAAGACTTACTCGCATAACGGTTAAAAGTTTGGAGTTTTTTTTTTCTTTTCTTTTTCAAGCTATCGTAAATTTAGATGTTGGTTACTTTTGTACTCTGGTGAGCGAGTACCGTTTTCGGCAAATCTATGGAATAGTTCCCGACTCCTACTAGCTAATCAGATTTGCATAAGCACTACCGAGCCTGCTGAAAATACACATCGTTCCAAGGGTCATCGACGGAGAAGGAGACCGAAAGGGTACTTCTTCCCCTAATTTAATATAGATTTGATATAGATTTAATGATAAATAGGTTTCTCTTCTACTATGCTTACATCTCTTCCCCAGACCCTGCAATCGCGGGGCCTTGGCCCAAGGAAAAAGGTGGTTCGGCCACACATGGTTTGATAGGTTAGACTTTTGGACTCAGATTTTGACTAATTCGTTTGAGAAAATGTCCACTGGTTGATATCAAACTAAAACTCTTCGATTACAGCACCTTCAAACCTTAACAAATTTTAACAAGAGATCTAGAGTTTGAAACAGAAGTAAACCTCTGGTCCTGAAAGTCTGTCTGTAGGTGATTTGATGGAAAGGTTGTCGTTGGAGATCAGCTAATGGATAATTCCGGGAAGACAAATCAGCGTTGGATGGCTGAAAGTCTTAGTACAAGAATCCAGCCAATCAAATGTGTCTCCAGGGCCAACTTTTTCTCGTGCCAAGACCCCTTCGGCTAAGATGGACAGGTGGCTTTGGGTACGAGAATGAAATGAAAATAATTTTCAGTCCTTGTTGCCCCCATACAAGGATACTAAATGATCCCTTCACAGTTACGTTAAATGAAAGTGTTGTACGCTGGAAAACAGTTTGTATGGCATTCATATTAAACCTGATTTCTTTATGATGCTGTCATCAATCAGTTCATTGTTTGCTGAAGAGAGTTCCCTTCGAGACTGTAATAAAATCAACACCAAAGTGATCAAAGTGAGTTATCTGGGAACAGTATGACTACAGCTCCTACTGCGGGCGCTGCTGCCAAAATACTACCTATGGCTCGTTTTGACCTAACCTCCTATTCATATGATCTTTAGGCTTGTCACCCAAAAAGATTACGTGCCGACAGAAGTGGTGTCAGAAGTAGAAGGCTATAGTCGATTTCTAGTCCTCCCTCTGTCACGCAACACTAGGGTCTCGGGTGAGAGGGTAGCGTTGCGTGACAGAGTGAGGGCCAGAACTGGCCTAAGGAGGCTTATTTTGACCTGAACAAAAGTCAGGTCATTCAGTCTTCTATTAATACGACCACCTTCAAAGGTCTGTTTTTTTGTGACCCGTGGTCAGATTAATGGGGTTCTACTGAGGCCCCGTCCACACGACTCCGGAGAAATTTTAAAACACAGCTTTATTTCTACGGCTAGACCTACCGTCCACACTAATCCGGAGAAATTGTCCACCGATAACGGAACTTTTCGAAACTGCTCTTCAAACCGGAGGAGTTTGAAAACGCCGTCTTAACGCTTTAGGGTGGACGTCACGAAAAACGTTTTGAAAACGGAGCTTTTAGAAAAAGATGACGTCACGGCATAATTTTTCTGGCTAAGTCTTCCTCAGACACAAATCCGAAATGGCAACCGAAATAATACTGATTGCCATGTTATCTCGTTCTCAGAATCTGACGTTGAATGATTGTTTAGAGTGCTTGGAAGTTTTCAAGTATGCTTTGATATTTGTTTTGGAACGATATCAATTGATTTGTAGCGTAGTATTTAACAATAATTCAACCTAGTTGTCAGAAAACACAAAAAGTAGTATTTTTGTACTTTTCCTCTGATTTCTCATTCGTTCGACCGGACTGCCACGTTTTTCGTTCAAGGCCATTCAAACAGATGTTAAAAAAGGCGGGAACAACGCACACAATGTGGTAAGATCCTTTTAAAAAATACATGGCTGAGCTACTACTCGCGCTCTCATTGGTCGGGTGTGTTAAGACGAGAGTATATAAACACGGTTGTGACGTTTTAGATTCTCGCGTATTTCTCGAAAGTTATGCCAACCCGAGACGTAGACCTCTTCCAACCCTCTTCGTGTTTAGATGAGGCTATGTAAACACGGAAAAAGTGTTCTATTGCTTAAATTATGCGCATGCTCGAGGGTGTACTCAAGTGTTTCCGCTGCCACTCGTTGCTTTTTCAAATTTTTTCGGCGTGCTGTGGATGGGGCCCTTGTCCTTCAAAGACATGAAAGGTTTTTGTTTTGCAATGATAAAATAGCACGTGCGCAAAAGCGCGATCAGGATAATTTCGTCTACAGGGTGTTTCAGATGCCAAGCCCGAGAGACCCTGGGAACGAAATTGTGTTGTGATAGCGCTTTTGTGCACGTGGCATTTTATCATTGCATAACGATTCAAGGTTGGAGCGGGGGTGGGATTTGTTTTGTTTTCCAGCTGCATTCCGCGGATTCAGACAATTTTCCGAGTTGGGATTTGTTTTTTTTTTTGTTCACCCAGCTGCAATACTGTGGAGAAAGAAAGTTGAAGTGCCGAAGTGTCCCAAAATCATAGCAGGATATCAGATATGAACGGAAACTTGGGGGCTTCAATTGTCACGGTGCTTAAATTAAGCGGTTTAGAAACTTTTATATTTAGTCAGCAAATTGGTAAAAGTGTCAGTTTCTGAAACATCAGCCACCAAGAAACAACACACTTCGAACAGCGCTCAACAAAAATATTGGAAAGGTAAGAAAGATAAGTCGATAGTTTTTAATATTTCCTTATTAACGAAAACCTCCCGAATAGTTTACAAAAGCCGAGGGACATCAGACAGGGATCCATTCTTCTTTGCAGCACAGTTTTCACTGAAGGGAAACAGAACCATTTAAGAACAGAATTTCAAATTTCCGCAGTCTCGTTTTGGTTACTTCTGCTTTCCTTGCTTTTTCCTTTGCTCCCAGTCACTCTAAATGATTACCCTAAAGAAACCTCTAAATTAAACAAAAGCTTAGGAAAAATATTTAGCAGAGATTCCAAAGATAACAGATGGCGCAGTTCAGCTCCCTACACGAAACAAAAGTACTACGAGTCAACGACGGAACCAATTTAACAAATCGCTCCAGTGAGCAGATCGTTTCTTCGCTCGCACTAAGCAAGAGAAATACTTCTTAATTTCCAATACGCGATAGTGAAAGCAGTCTTTCAATGGGATTTTCTTGCCCCCAAAAAAGCAGTGGGGGGAGTTTTGTGTATCAATCTGTAATAGACGTAACACATTAAAGATAATTTCGAGTTCATCATCCCAAATCAAAGTTGTTTATCTTTTTTTTTCTTCATCTCTATCGCTATGTTATAAAGGGGGTAAGTTTCTAAAGAAACTGCTATGTTATAAGACTTGTTTTATGCTTTTAGCTGTGGTTGTTCTGATCAAGTTTAAATGCACTTGAGAAAATTCGAAGAGAAAAAAAATTATGTAGTCTGAACCATTTAAAGATCGATTCAAAGCAATTATGGAGTATCAATATATTAAAAGAGTTATGGATGAAAAGAGAAACAAGAGATGCTTGGGCTACACCTCGAAATACTGTCACGTTAATGTTTGAGTTAACTGGTTTTCCTCATTTCTCCGCCTGCTGTTCTTCATATCGCTTCTAATAAATGGTTGAGGTCGATGCCATGAGTCTCTATAGTTGACATTTTCTTATTTGGTTCTTTGCGTCTATCAGACCAAAAAATATTGAAACTTTTTATTTCTTAGCTTTTTATAGTAAGATAACTTTTCCCTTTTCACTATGAGCAGCTCAGCAACTTATTATTTATTTATGCATTTATTCATTTTCTTTCATATATTCATTTCATATTGGTATTTTTTTCTCATCAGTAGATCGTTTTATATGTACTAGCTTATACCGTCTTTACCATGATTGTTCGCATTTTAAAGTTATTAACTAGTTTGCTTTTTAAGTGAGCCTATTTTGGGGGAAAACCATCAACGTTCTCGTGAAATGTTTTGGGACCATTGTAAGTGTAGATCTCGTCTTTTGTGGCATGTTTCCTGTTTATTTCAAAACACGAATATGTTATCGCAGCTGCGTCTCAGATGTCTAGCCTCCTTATTTAAGAACTAAAAATAACGTTTTCAGTGTTTCTATGGAGGTTTAGTATAAATCTACTAGCATTCTATCACGAATGCCATTCTCTGATCACCCTGCGAGCAGAGCCTCTTTTATCGCTTTTTTGAGTGGACAGAAGACGGAAAGCATATGTACAAAGCATATGTACCGTAAGAAAAGGCTCTGCTTGCAGGGTGTTCTCTGATTGGCTACGCTACTAACTACCTATGTAAACAATAGCCTCCATTTGGCGCGAATATATGCTAAGATATTTGTCCGCGGACATTATTTGTTCCGAGAAGTGAACAGCTATAGTGCCAATTACAATTTGCGCAATTTTGACTTTGTTCCACCCAATTTAAATACCGTACCTTTTGGCAAACACTCACTTAGTATGTTAACATGTCTGAAGCTCTTAAGACTCTGATTGGTTTAGGAAACTTGTTCCTACAGACTGAAAGGCACCTCTTCCTTGTTGCTTTCAAGCCACTGGCTTAATGATGATATTCTCGAGCGAGAAGTGCGAAGAAGACGGAACCACGTGAACCCCGAAATGAAATGTACAAAGGGAGGCGGCCGGATCAGCGGTTATCATGGCTTGGCGAGAAATTTCTTTAGAACGAGACGTCATTGCCTTGCCAACAGGTACTCGAAGAAACTGAATTTTAGTGTCATAATCAAATAAACTGGCATATAATCAGACGGCTGGCACTTCAGACTAACAGCTAGGCAATGAACGCACGTTGCAAACGGCACTTGAAATCATGAAAACCGCGCAGTGACATAAACTTTGAGTGTGCCAATCAAAAAGGCCATATTCGTATTCCCGGTAGTGGACTGGACCTAGCTTGTAACTGAGGCTAATGAGTGGAGTGTTTTCAAATGTAAATAACATTCTTCTCTTTTTAATGATATTCCCCCCGCATGAGCCTTCATTGCAAGCTAGTTCCAGTCCAATACCGAGAATACGAATATGGCCTATTGTGCACACTGTTTTCACACGTGTGGCAAGCGCAGTCTGACGTCATCCAGATTCTTGCTGCTGGTGCAATGGTTACCGTGCTGGATTTATTATTTTTTTTTGCGATTTTTGCGTTTTTCATCACGATGCGCAAAAATAAGTTCTCGCGAAGAAAATTAAAGAGCGCGCAAAAATGTTCTACGCAAAAATTTACTCCACTGGCGAAATTATATATACAAACATCACACGTAGAATCTTGGTGGCATTTATTTCCTGCGCCTTTTAATAACATGCGGACTCTAAAATTCAAAGCTTAATCGACAAATGCGTTTTTCGCTACCGCAAATCAAATGTTCGGTGGCTCCTCCCAGCTTCCGACTACTGCCGAGCACTGTTTCGTTGTCTGAACTGTGCTCAGCGATTTGATTACCGCTCGCTCGGCAGTAGTCGGAAGCTGGGAGAAGCCGCCGAACATTTGATTGACGGTAGCGAAAAACGCATTTGTCGGTTGAGCTTTGAATTGTAGAGTCCGCATGTTATTGAAAGGCGCAGTAAAACTTCTCTTTCGTTCAGAAACAAAACTCAAGGGATATTCATCAAGTGGTAGTGCTGAGCCATTGCCGGAGCAATTAGCCAAACTGGGGCAAGATGTAAATGTTTTGGTAGTCGTACTGAGTACAGTGTTCTACATCTCTTCATGTTGTTTCTCTTGTCGATTGCATGTAAATGTAGTTAAATAAGAAAAATGTTTTAATTCCAATTAAACGCGACTTCGTAAAAGTTAATGCCCAGCAAGAAAAAACAGTTTTTCTCTTATCGCCGCAAAAATCTTGATCCTCTTTTATAGGCCATTTTACAGTTGTGTGCTTAGTCTACTTAGTTACCTGGGTCGGGTTGTTCAAAGGCCGGTTAACGCTAACCCAGGATTAAAAGTTAACCGAAGAATTAATTTTTCTAGTACATGTATAAAAATGACTTTCACTGCTCACGTTTTGGGTAGTTTGAGCTTACTCAAGCTCAAAACTGAAGGACAAACATAATAAACAGAAAACCTCACCGAAAAATTAGATGTCAATATTTTCGTCAGCTGGACACAGTATGACGACATACTAAAAGACCTGAAGACACGATAGGCTCGATTTCCGCCGCTTTCTCCAGTCCGGTCTACGTTCGCGGGAGGAGCGCGGGCTCCGATCCTTTCCCGAACAGCGGCTGGTAATCGAGCCTAAAGACACGATTGATCATCGCAGTTTATATGCACAACTTAAGCAGTTGTGAAATTAAAGCCTGAAAAAAATTTAGGCTTGAACATTTTCAGTTTTTCAAGCTTTAATAATTTCGCAACTGCTCAAGTTGTCTATAGAAACTGCGAAGATCAATCGTGTCTTCAGGTCTTTTAGTATGTCGTGTCTAGTTGACGAAAATATTGACGTCTGAAGGCCACGTTTTCGATCAGGAACTAACATTTCGCTCCTGACTTGAGTACCTTTCCCAATATTCTAACCTCATTAGTCCTCCGTCCTACGGACTTAAAACAACAAATTTATATTTTAACCTCGAATTTCGCAATTGGGTACATCTGTTCATTGCGCCCATCTGTCTCAGGACTAGCTCAAGCTAACTGAAAATATGGCAAACATCTGGCTAAGTTGTGGTCTCATACTGTCGTAAGACAGTTTTTATTCTTTTGTCCACTTCATCTTTTCAAATTTTGTTTAGAGAGAGATCTTCTCCCTTTTACTTCCTCTGGGAGGGGGGCGGTTGATATTTTAAAGGCTGTATGTCATAGTTTTGTTTGTTTCTGAGCACGATTTCCAGAATCTGATAGAAACTAGGAAAGCACATTTTTTGCCATGTTTCTGTCGTGAATGCCGGTTTCCTCTTTGTCACAGAAACAGCAGAAAAAAAGAGTTGCCAGGCCAGAAAAATAAATAAATAAGTAAAAACTAAAACACGGCTACCGGAAATAGTTGGTTTTCGAAACTCCTTTTACCCATAAGTCTCACGCAAATTCTACGCCCATTTCCCAGCGTGGGACGTTATATTTTGAGGTGCATGGACGGTGAGTAGTCGATCGAGGACTATTACATCGAGTTTTCTTGAAATTTTCTCGTGTGCTCCTCGTAGTTGTGTCGCTTTCAGCTTATTAGATTGCTGTTATATTATATTTTCACAGTAGATGATTCAGATTTGGCTGTTGTTGATCAGAACAGGTATGTTGATTTTGCGAAGTGTATTTTATAAATAATTGGCCGAAATTATGCAGGTTTGATTTCCGGTAATTTTGCTTGAATTTTTATTCATCTTTGTTATCCGCTGTTTCTTCTTCTCCTCGTTGTTTCAAGTAGCGAATATCACTGACTTACTGTAGAGCCATCACGACAGTTCTCTTAAATACTCGATTATTTCAGCTAACAATTTATTGTCATCGTTTTTCGTGCAAACTAGTGAACAGGATAGCCAAACTGGTACGCTGTAAAATATGGATTTTGATTTCACGTGAAATTTGATTTTCGAAAAGTAACTGGATTCCGTTGTCAATGATTATGACGGTCTGTAAAACTCTTTTCTTCTGCTGTTCTGATATCTGAGAGGGGGCCGGGTCAATCTGGGGTTCAGCTAGGGGTCAGTTGTCCCAGAGGGTCAATACCGTGTTTTGTCTGAAACAGCTGATGTTGTCTTTCAACGCGATAAATAACAGCAGTCTGAGAAGACTGCTATTACCAAAACTTACTCTAAAAAAATCGATACAAGAGTTTGTAGCCAAGAAAATTTACCTCAGCACTCTTCTTAACAGGCAATCATAGAATCAACATCCAAAATATTTTTTGCTGGGTCTCGGGTCTTTCGCATTGTTTACATACTTCGCCCTATTTGCCGGTTTTTTCTTGAGCCGAAAAGTGAGTCACGTGTCACGCTTAAACCAATCAAATCACTAGCTCAGTACAGCTCCCATGATGCCTTGGTTTGTCTATGTTGTGGTGCGCGCGCGTTTGGTTTTTCACGTCCCCAAAACAACATGTCGTCTTCCGATTCTCTAATGACTTCTCCTAGTACCATCATTTCTTCCGAAAATAAATTAGCTGCCTTTTCTCAAACTCAGCCGGAGAAGCCTTTCCACTACACGTAGGTGTATTTGTGATTTTCTGTGTTTTGCTTCCGCTTATACGTGTTGTCATAATTTTTTTCCTTTCGAATCGTCCAGGTACCTGAAGGAGTTTCGGGTCGAGCAATGTCCACTATTTCTACAGCACAAGTGTACAGCTCACAGACCTTTCACCTGTTTTCACTGGCACTTCATGAATCAAAGAAGGAGGAGACCGAAGAAGAAAAGGGATGGCACTTTTAATTATAGTCCTGATGTTTACTGCACTCAGTACGATGAAACGTCAGGGCTTTGCCCGTCCGGTGATGAGTACGTACCAGGGATTTTTTCTTGCATCTGCCTCGTTTATTTGCGGACTTGAGACGTAATGGTTGTTTATTTGTGGTATGATCGATCAATTGCTGAATAAAGGTGCTTTTCTCTTTCAGTTGTCCCTACTTACACCGTGTAGCTGGCGATGTGGAACGTCGCTACCATCTTCGTTACTACAAAACTGCAACCTGTGTTCACGAGACCGATACTCGAGGATATTGTGTAAAAAATGGTCCACACTGTGCGTTTGCCCATGGACCTCACGATCTGAGACAACCAGTTTATGATATACGAGAATTACAAGCCATAGAAAAGGAGGAAACTGAAGTAGGTCAGGCAGGAATAGAGAATAACAAAGCTGTTCTAGAAGATCCCCGCTGGCAAGGTTTGTGCAGTACTGTACGTTGCTCCAATGTACACAAGTGGTATCCTCATTTACACTTTCTTGGTGATTTGTTCACAACCGTAAAAGATACAGTTTTTGTCATTTCGCGCTGTTATGCATTTTAAAGCCTGCCAAATGAGTTTAACCTTTTAAGACTATGATACGACCTCCAAACAGAGATAAGAGTTTAATTGCGTCGTAGTTCTCTAGAATTTTACTTGACAATCCCGTTGTAAATAAGATTTTCTTTCGTCTCTCCATTAGAACTTCATTTTCGTTCAAAACATGGCGTCTAAATCGCTTCCTTTAAGATAATAAACGCTAATGTCGTGAAAGATTTCTCTTCCGTTTAACAAAGTTGTGGCCTAACAGAGTTATTCATTATTTATGGATTCTGCTATTGTCTTCACGGTTAAAATCTGATCGCTGTTAATCTTTAATCTTCCCCAGTTTGCCTGGGGGAGAGGATTTCCTATATTGTTCTCGATTTCCGTCAAATATTTATGGTTGTTCTCATTCACTGTAGCAGAATTAAGTCCTGGTTGGTAAATAGTAAATACCATTTTACTGCATGTACTGTGGTGTTGGTTGTCTGACTTGATCAAAATTTACCTGTGTGCAGAATATTTTATTGGTGTTTGTGACAAGTAGCAGTAAACAATAAATTCAACTGATAACCTCTTGAACTTGTAAGAAATGCAACATTCTAGTGACATTTCCTTGTTTAATGGTTTTTAGATACCAACTACGTCCTGTCAAATTACAAAACTGAACCATGCAGAAAACCACCAAGACTTTGCAGACAAGGATATGCCTGCCCACATTATCACAATACCAGGGATCGCCGACGCAGTCCAAGAAAATTCCGATATAGGTAAGTCGGCATCAGTTTATGAGCCTGATTTCTTACAGGTCATGCTACGATAAATTCAAGTGTGTTATGATAAATTCAAGTAAAATTCAATATGATAATTTAAGTATAAATTCAAGTGAAAAAGCAGGCATGAGAAATGGAAAATTTCACAATCAGTTGTGCTGGCATTGTGCTTCTTTTATGTATATGAACATCACAGATGCAAATTCCAGCGACCAAAATAAGGTATACTACAACAAAACATAGCTTCATCTTCTCTGGTTCTGTAATATTTCTTGTGCTTTAGTGCATGCATTATGATGTAGCATTTGTTAACAAATGTGAGCAATACTTTCATTTTAGTGCAGAGTGCATAAATGAATTAGGGGGCTATTGTCTGCTAACCTGCTATAATGTAAATATTGATAGTTGATTAATTAATAATATCAGTTAATTGACTAATTAGGATTGCAAAGGGGGTGTGGATGGGGGAGGAACTTGTGTTCACTGCAGAAAATGTAGAGTATCTACATTAATTCTTCTTGAATGTTGTATTTGTTTGAGAAAATCTCATATTCTCCTTGTCGTGGTATGCTCATATGCTGTGTTCAGAGAAAGCATTTTGCAGGTAATCCTTAGGTAGAAGATAAGTTTTTGTTACTGTTGACTACTAGAGGAAGGAATATTAAATGCTGGTACACATGCAAATGTTGCATTCTTTTTCTTGTGGTAGAATATATTTGATGTGTTGAGCACCTTTTATTGTGTAGTGCAGCTTCACATGTTTACTCATCATTTCCATTTTGAATACTGTAAGACTTTTTAACAATTTACAGCAACACCAACTACACACTAAAATGAAAAACAAGGTGTAATTTTACATATTATCTGCATTGAATTTTAACAGTGGGGCCTAAATAAAAAAATGGGGAGATATGCTCTATATTCATCATCTATTTTAGATGTTTAAGAATGTCCTCTGTATAAATATTCACTCCTTTGTTCATTATACACTAGCTGTTGATCAATATTCGAAGTGTTTATAAATTGTATTGTACTAATATCTTGATATCTGTTGTCTCTGTTCAAACACTTCATAAATGTTTTCTTGTTTCCATATGATAACCACTAAATTGACAAAAAATCTTGCAAAATTCTTAAGAACTGTTTCGTTCTGTGCTTGAACAATGAGATTGCTTGGCTTCAAAAAGTGGCACAAATTCAGGCATTATGTAAAAGTGTGTGCTTAAATTTTGTGATCGTGATAAGAGAAAGTCACATTTGGGTGCGAAGTAAAGGGGACACCATTTTGAATACCTTGAAACAAACTACCCAGTTTGAGTCAAGTGCCATGACCAGTTCTTAAATTTGAACAAAAAATATGGGTTTGTTTTGTACACTGTCAAGACATGAAATAGTTTCTATCTGTTTGTAGACACTCAACATGTCCTGCTGAAAATCTGTGAATAATTTTGGCTTCTTGGTTGTTGTATATTCAGTGATGAAACATGATTGCTTTTAGGTTTCTGACTGTTATCTCACATAGTGTGTACTAAGGTAATAACTGTCTGATTAGTAAGAGACTTGTTTTTATTTTCTAGGAGTAATAGTCTCAGCAGTATCCAGTCTATTTGCTCATAGAAACTCAGGGTTATTGGTCAAGTGTTTAGAGAATTCCATTAAAAGCTGATTGCTTTTTAAGTTCAGTGTTTTTCTTCAATTTGCTTTATGTCATTTGCAGATCAACTCCTTGTCCTCATGTTAAGCATGGTGATGAATGGGGTGAGCCAACAAATTGTGAGAGTGGAGATAATTGCCCATATTGTCATACAAGAACAGAGCAGCAATTTCATCCTGAGGTATGCAGCATTGTCAAGCTTAGGTCTTGAAATGTTATGTTGAGTAAACTGCAGGACTTGCAACTAACAGTATCTGACTAGCAAGGTTCTGGTAATGTACACCTTTGATAAATATTCATAACTAACATCAGAGAATAAAAGCAGTAGACTGTAACTACCAAAGTTATTGTGCAACATTAAAATGATCAAATTTATTTAAAATAACTCATAAACAAATCAAATATGTTGATTTTTCTTCTGTTGTTTGTAAAGTTATCTGTTTTCATACATTCTGCCATTAGATACCCCATGATAATGCTCCTTAGGAATTCATGTTAATATACAATGAGTGAGTGAGGAACATTCTTGATAATTTCTGAATACAACAAGATTTAAAATATTTCTCAGATTCTGCAAATTCAGTAGTTAAAATGACTTGACTATTTTCCAGTTCCTTGTTGGTAAAACGAAAACATATGACAGTTTTGGCGGATAAAAAATTTTTGTTGACTAAAGCAGTCACTAGCCATTTGGTTAGTAAGCTAAAATAAAAAAGTCATTCTCTATCCCCAAAAAAGAACTGTGAGTGTTTGTTTAAAGTCAGAGCAATACTTCCACAAGATTTTTGCACCTGACATTTAATGTCATCATATGAGATGACAAAATGACAATTTGACATGGTTGTCCTTTTTAAGCAGAATGTGTTTACTTGAGAGAATCTAACTCTGACTTAATTCAAAACACAATAACCACTGTGCAGGAAATAAAAGATGCTGAGAAATTCAATTTCCTTGTTCAAACACTTTTATAGACATATTATACATGTAGTTGACTTACATATAGGTGTCCTGTTCTTTATGTATACTGGTAATTTCTGGCCCCACTGGTTTGTTTCTTTAGTCTTCATTATGCTGAGTTATTTCAGTGTGTGTCTATTGTTGTGTTCGTTTGCCAGATATACAAGTCAACAAAGTGTAATGATATGCAACAGACTGGATACTGCCCCAGAGGACCCTTCTGTGCTTTTGCTCATGTAGATCGTAAGTATTTGTTGACGATTCAACTCCATGTGCATTTTGCCCTACTTTATAATATGAGTAAATCTTTTTCTGTACACTCGTGGCCTTATTGGTCAACAAAATTAGCTTTAGTGACCACTGCACTGAAACTATCCTCTGGCAGTTTGGGGTTCTTGAATTGGTGTAGGAAGGAAATTTCTTCAATAATGTCAAGTCAGCTGAATCAAATGCCCAATGAATATATTGAAGGTATTTTTGATAATTTCACTTAATGCAGAGGACACAGTATGCATATTGAGATAGTTTTGAGAAAATTTTCATTTTCTGCAGAGGACACAGTTGCCTCCAGAGAAGCTAATGGTGAACAAAGTTTTAGCCAGGTATGTAACTTTAACACACAGTCATAGTGGGGAATATCCACTGCTTGCACAAGCCTTGGAAAGGTCTTTTCTGAATAGATAAGGTGTTATAGACTTGGCAGTAAGGCCTTATGCATCCAATGGTACCAGAAGCACTCATGGTAGAGATGGGATGGTTCTCATGATCAGTTTGGGATAAGCACTCATTAAAAGATAAACACAAAACTGTTTTGATTTCATTATCTTGATCAAAAGTCTCTCCACCTCCCAGTATTGATCAAGGAGAGGAGCCTGGAATATTTCAAGATGTGTGTTGGAAGGCATAAATATAGAATTATTGTTTACTCTCTGCTACTGTGATTGGCATCACTAACCACTGGAATTACTATCCTCCTTCATAAGACAGGGAATGACATAGCCTGTGGCTCTGTTACTCGGAGTCGTAGTTTGCATGACAGAAACTTACCTATTGTTTGTAGAGTGACTAGAAACGTTTTCAACTAACTACAGTTTGTTTTGTCCTGTTTGTTCAGTTTTATTCAATGCCTTCATCACCTCTTAGTCCTGTTGATAATGGAGTTGGTTTGGTATCAAGTTTAGCACAGTCAATCAGCAAGCCCACACGATCCATGTCAACATCATCAGGAGGGTCATACTCAAGTGAACCATCCACTCCTTGTAGTATGTATCCAAAAGCGCCTGGCTCGGAGCGTTCTGAACGAAGTGGGAGTAGAGAAGATGAACAGCAGGTCAGTAGAGAAACTATTATTTTATTCAGGTATTGCTTTATTGGGAAAATGCATAATTCACACTTTTTATGTTAAAGTTACTCCACAACTGTCTACTTTCCAGGAGTGATAATTTCTATTTCCATTCTTTTTATATTGCACACAGTGGATTATTTTCTTTACATTCCCTGATGATGCTGCAGATCAGCGAAAGCTTGCAATTAAAAGAATAACAGTAGCTCAAGGGTTCAGTCCAATTGTCTATTATTACTACTCCAAACAAGACCACTGTCAAAAGCAGTTTGGTTGTGTAAACAATAATACTTGGATTGTTTCTGTCACCATGGGGGGAGAAAGAAACAAATTACCCCAATAACTGTGACAGATTTCTAGCAATTGTTAAATCAAAGTTGTTGTTTTACTTGAATGTTTGCATTGTCAGCATTCTTAATAATTTTGCTTGTCTGAAGGCTCTAGACACCATTAGATATTTAAGAGCATATATCAAATTATTTTATGATAGCAAATGTTTATTTCACGGTTTCCATAAAACTATTTTTGATTCCAGGCCTACCTAAGAAAACAGCTTTTGTCCATTGAAAATGATCCAACTTTAGATGATATGGAGAAAGCCAGAAGAAAGCAGGTATTCTATCTATACTGAGTTCCTATCAAGTCATGTTACAATGATTAATTAACAACAACTCGCTCTCTAATAATATTGTATGAACAAAAAAAAACAAGACAAATCTGGCAGTAAATGGGACCATGGACACTGGGTGCTCCCTGGGATAGCAGCGAGAGTGGGTGGTAGCGACACACCCTGGACAGGTAATTGGGTGGTTAGCGGACACACCCTACAAACAAAGTCGAGCGGTTAGCAGACTCAAACCCCAAAGCATCAACACAGCGTGGGGCGGTTAGCAGACACAAACCCCAAAGCAGAAACTTGGGCAGTTGATGGACACACCCAGTGAATGAATTGGGGTGATAGTGCACTCACCCAGAGAACGAAGCTCCCCAACCTAGCTGCTTAGGTAGCTAAGAATAAGGTGGGGTGAGGGACCCACTCAGCTTGACACAGGTGATAGCTAAGTGGAAGGTGTGCACCCAAATTATGCCCCAAATACTGCCAGGTACCTAGTGACAAATATTAGTGCAACTTTAACAAGGTCTACATTGTCCTGTGGTTTGATCCAAAGTTTGTAGTGGAGTACTATGGGTGGCGGCTAGCTGGGCAGGGACTGCTTGGAGTATTGAAGCAGGTGTCCTGATGTATTGGCTGTAGCAATTGCTGGACCAACGGCCAAGGGTTTGGATAAGCCAAGGGGGCAAGCTGGCCTCTGCAGCAGTAGTTGCAGCCCCGATTCGGAAACTGTGGGATGCATAAGACTCTGTGGCAAAACCCAAGCATTGAAGCTGGAGGCGCAGAATTGAGGTTACTTTGTCCCTGGTGAGAAATTGCCCTGTTGAGAAGAAATAAAGCGGGGTGGAATTGCCTGAAAGCTGGTGAGCCAGGTAACGGCGCATTGCCCGTACTGCACAGACTGAACGGCCAGAAGGAACGATCATAATGGAACAGCCCATGCGGAAGGGATCAGTTTTGGATGATTTTAGTTGCAATGATAAGGAGCCTGCAGAGGTAAAACTGATATCTGAGCAGGACAGGTGTACCAGCGGGTTGAAGTGAACTGAAGATGGTGAGGTGAACTTGCTCGAATGTAAGAAGGCAAAGAAGGCCAGAGTAAAGGCTGACCAGAGCATGAGTTTGTCCTGCGATGCGATTTGAGGGTCATCTGCCAAAGCTCCTTTTAGCTGGCGCATGACTGACATGGTGAAAGGTAGACGGTGGCAAGAGGAGAGTCCAATTGTCTGTTTGATGCCTCGTAGAAGTAAACAACGAAGGGGGCATCTGCAAACGGGTCTGCAAGGCTGTTTTTGATGTGGGCAAACCAGATACCAGCCAGATGCAGCTTAATGGTTGGGAAGCTGACTTGATCAGAGATTCAAGGGGCAAAATAACATAGTTGTAACTCTGATGCAGGGAAGGGGTTCCATTGCCTTGAACAACAAAAGGTAGTATACCTGCGAATTCCAGCGTAGTAGGTGCGACGTGTGGAAGGTGCAATGGTTTGGAACTGCAGAAAGGCTAGGCGACCTGCCAGAGGTTCGGCGCTGAGGGAGGCAGAGTCGTGGGTTCCAAATCTGCCTGCTGGGTGAGTTGACGGAACTGGAACATCTGAAAATGGGACAAAGCATCAGCAATTGAATTGTCTGTACCTTGAATGTGAGAGACAAGAACGGAGAATTGGTGGGATGCAGCGCAAAAGAAGATTGAATGAACAAGGTGCATAAGGAGGGTGTCATGAGAAGAACCCTTTGCCCAAATGTCCATGACTGATTGGTTATCACAGTGGAATAGCAGTTTCTTTCCCCTCCAAAGTGGACCCCACAGGAGGCAGGCAAGAGCTATGGGGTAGAGCTCCTTTCACTGGATGGAGCGATCAGACAGGTTGGAGGGCCAGGAACTGTTCAGCCATTGACCTTGAAAGTAGATGCCAAAACCAAGACCTCCAGATGCATTGAAGAGCTCAAGATCAGGAGATCTTGACCAAAAGGGTCAATCAAGCACTGTAGGAATATGCGACAAGCTGGGATGATTTGACAGGCTAAGTTAAGTTTACCAATAAGGGAGAGAAGTTCTCTTTTAACACACTTTTTCTGAGAAGACCAGGTATGAAGTTCAGTCATGAGCTCCGAGAGTTTATCAGGAGGTAAGGAGCATTCCATGAGATTGGAATCAATCAATATGCCAAGGAACACCAGACGAGAGGTTGGACCCTCCAGCTTGTTGGGGGCCAAGGGAATGCCCAGGTGGTCAGCAGTTTTAACCATGAAGTCGACTTGAGATGCGCATAGTGGTGACGATGGAGGACCTACGGTTAAGTAATCATCGAGGTAGTACATGAGGGCAGAGATAGCGTAATTGTGCTTAAGTATCCACTCAAAGGCATCAGTTAAACAGTTAAATAGGAACGGCGAGGAACGGAGCCCAAAAGGCAGGCGGAGATCCACATAGAATTTGCCTTGCCAGTGCATGCTAAGGAGGTCCCAGTCACTGGGGGACACAGGACAGAGATGAAAAGCATGCTCAAGGTCAAGCTTAGCCATGAGAGCACCAGTGCCAAATGAGGATACTAAGGCTAGGGCGTGATCAAAGGTAGCATAGTGTGACGTGTAATCCTCTTTAGAGATAAAATTGTTGATGGACGAACCACAAGGGGAAGAGAGATCCATGATAATACGCCAGGAGCCATCCTTTTTGGGAACAAGGCCTAAAGGTGAGCATTGAAGGGTTGGAAGGGGAGGAGATGAGAAGGGGCCTGCTGTGTGGCCTCTACTAACCTCTTTCATCAGCACCTCAGTGACTGCATTGGGGTGAAGGAGAGTAGATTTTAAATTCGGGGTGATTCTGTGTTAGTGTGGACCCTTACAGCCAAGGCAACAGCCAAACTGGAGATCATAGACCAGATCTGAAGCAAATTGACGGTCAGGGTGATCCATAAGCTCTTGAGCCAGGTTGGGGATGCAAACAGGGGTTGATGGAGAAAGGTGGGGAAGACTGGATGGCACGTTGTTAGACTCCTTTACGGCACTGGGTACTGGGATGGGTTCCACCGCAACCTTGGCTCTGCACATGTGCAGAAATTGGCAGTTGACGCGATGGCAGAAACAAGGGTTGAAATCACAGCAGGTGAGGTTTGGTGAAGGGGCTGAGAGGGTGGCCTGCAGGATGGTGATGGATGGCTTAGGTGTGCTGGGTTGGGAGGAGGTTGAACTAGTGGTAAATGGTGGAGCGTGGGCTGGGGAGCGATGAAAGGACTGGTTGGCCTGGGAACGAGGGGGGCAATTGATGGTGCGATGGCTGTAGGAGTGACAAGTGATGCCGAAGGGAGCGTTTCCTCTTTTAAGATGTCATTGTAGCGTTGGTTGTTTATTTTTTCCCAAGCCAATGATGGGTTGGAAGCAGCCATGTAGCGGAAGGCAGTATCATGCATAATCCATGTGGATGCTCTAAATTTCCTGCTGAACTTACATATCTGGTCCTGGTATGCAAGGAGGTCAGGGGTGAAGAGAGGGAAGTGGTGAAGGACTGTTTGAAGGTAGATATTCCAGGCCTCCAACCAGGAATGAAGTCCGTCCACCAGTCGTTTGCAGTGATGTGAGGGGACTGTGGCCAAGGCTGAGGAATCTTGAGGAAACACTGTACACTAGCCAAGGAAAAAATAGCTGACGTGCCTAGCGTGCTGCTTGTGCAAAGACTGGTGTAGCATAACATGTTCCTGAGTACTGTTTGTTGAGACCGGATATGCAACAGATAGTAAAACTGATAACGTAAGATGAGCACACAATAGTAATGGATAGGATTAATACCATTGACATGAGCCTTAATTGTTGATAAGGATACCAAGACAACATAGCTAGTAGTGTCCATTGTTTATGGTATCAAGTTCCTTGGCATGTTCGTAATGCACTTATACAATAACAGAATAGCATCTCTGTGGCTGAGACATATCGATAGACAGTAATAATAAGTTCTTGTGGTTAACTATACTTTGCACATAAAGTTTACATTTAGTTTGGGCATTAACTTTCTAAAGAATGCTTGAGAATTTAATTGTGGGGTCACTTAGAGAGTTCAATTACAGTAAGATGTTTCAAATAGTATTCAAAATGTTACTGTCCTATGAATAGACTTTTGGTAAATAACTTTTACACTTATTGCTCAACTTTAGCCCATTGATGCCTGTACCGTCTGTAACTGCCTGTGCGAAAAACTCCTCCATTTCCCTGTGCCACCCATAACTGCCCGAAAAAAAAGCACGTGGGGACAATTGTCTTTCCTACCCTTGCTGAAGATTTTTTGGTTCTCCTATTGTTGTATTGTTCTTGAGGACAAATAAATCAATCAGAATGGACTTTCAGAGCATATTTTTAGAGGACTTTAGGGGTCCTAGAAAGACAGTTTTTCTTCTTAAAATTGCGCGCTCGAAAAGTGCAGGTAATCATGGTGCGTTGCAGGCCAAATCTGAAAACTTCCAAGGTCTTGTTTTCATTCCTAACACGGATAAATTACTGCTTTGGGCTTTAACATAGAAAGGAAAAATACAAATCAATGTTCAAGTGGCCTCAGAATGGAGGATCAAGGAGTACAGAGTCCTCAAAACTTTCTGGTGAAGAAGTGTTTCTTCCTACAACCGCTGAGAAAACATGAAGATCGGAGCACTTTCAAGTAAGTTTTGACGACAGATCGCAGGTTTAATGCAGCTTTTCGGACTTCAGAACAAACGTGGTAATGTACATTATTACTTCAAAGTTGAATTCAACTTTTGGAACGATTGGTAAAGCCATGGGCGTTAAAATGACTGCAAAAGCAGTCGGCAAAAACTCAAGCTTTCATGTTAGCGTGAAGAATAATTTGAACATGCGGTCATGCAGCGAAGCACGTCTGTGAAATTTTGAACAATTTTGTGCTTTTAAATAGGTTTCTTCGCCTCAGCTTGAATGAAAATTTA
Organism: Orbicella franksi; assembly: GCF_964199315.1. Classification (NCBI taxonomy): domain Eukaryota; kingdom Metazoa; phylum Cnidaria; class Anthozoa; order Scleractinia; family Merulinidae; genus Orbicella; species Orbicella franksi. Next base: position 15,575,311 of record NC_138150.1, on the reverse strand, counting down.
TTGTTATTGAGCTTCCTTTCACATTTCTTTCATTTGGTTCCCTGTATTTGGGAATTTTAGGTTTTAAAAGTGAACAGTAACTTGCACACTGGATTTCTGAATATTTAATTTATGGCGACCTCCAGGCGCTTTGTTTATTTAGTTTATTCGCTTTGTTCAAATATTTTTTGGAGTCTTATTCAGCTACTACAGAACAACTGAGAAAAGAACTAAATGGCCACTGATTTAACACAGTTGAAATATGACTGATCTCAAAATAATTGGCTTGTTTTTGTCGTCTTTTTGATTTACGACTTTCATCCTTCTTTCACAGCGCTGTAATATTTTGTCGCACGGCGAAGAAATTACTCGATTTCTTGTTTTCAGATTGATTTTTACATGAGTTCTTCGCTTTTATTTTTTGTTGTTTTCTCAAATGTTAGCCATTATAGTACAAGAATTCAATTTTGTTTTATTTGGTTTTGTTTTTGTCCTCCAAAGTCAATAATTAACTTATTTTCGCAAAGTCAATTTTCTCAGCTTCTGTGGGACATTTTGTCACACAGTAAAGAAATAATATAATTTCTTGTTTTCTCATCAGTTTTACACATTAGGTTGAGTTCTTTTTGCTAGTATTTTTTAATATTTTGACTCTTCATTTATTCAACTTTAAATAAACAATGTCTTGAAACCTGATCTTGTGTCTGTGGTTACTGCGCATATGGTTTATTTTCTTGCTTTTGCTCGCTCTGAAATATTTCACAAAACACTAGGGAGTTAGGGGTGGGTCACGGGCAATTTCATTCAGGCGTCAATGGGTTAAGCGGAATCTGTCTTAGTCATCTTGGCTAGAGGGGTAAAATCAACACACCTGGCCAGTTGGTCAAAAGGTGGACAACGCTATCCACCAGATAAATCAAGACAGTACCCTCCTTGTTGTCCTGCTGTGAAAGCTTAAGCTTGGTGATTTTTTCCCATTCATTCCAGAACATAGTTGGAACAAGACAGCTATTTTCCATTTCCAGTTCTGCCTCATCAAATCTCTCCTCGGTATCTGCCAATGCTCCGCCATTCTATCCTGCAGCTGACACAGTAGAGTCTGTGGTAGAGAGTGCACTAGATGACCTTAACCTTGATGACTTTGATGTCACTGAATTAGAGAAGGAGCTTAATAATGCCTCTCCAGTGTCATCAACACTAGGAGATTCCTTGTCAGCACTGAACATTACTCCAATGTGCTCAGCACCTGTTACAATTCCGGGATCTGCTGAAGCAGGCTCACCCCAACCATTCACACAGTCACCCACCTCACCATTAGGACAGTTTTCTTCTTCTTATAGCTCTACGTCACAGTTAATGTCTGGACAAAAGGTAATGCTTTAAGAACATTTTTATATTATTTACTATTTAGGACTTTTTAGATGTGACCTGTGTTGCACCATTAATAATCAATAGTATTTTTTTAATTTTTTATTTGGTACTGAAAAATGCCCCACAATACAATAAACCAGGAGGAAATTTGTGTAAGATCACTGGTTTTAAAAGAACTGTGCATTACATTATATATAATAAATGCACATTAGCTGAGAGACTTTCTGCTACAAATTAATGGGACTATAGCACAGTACTTAATCTGCAAGTCACTTTTGTTGTCAGATGGAGAGAAACTTCAAATTGATTTATTAATAATAAAGTAATATGATGATGAGGGCCAGCTTCTCATAGGCTGGGCAATTCTTTCCACTGGACAAATCACAATCTGTCTTACATTTGTAGAATATATTTGTTTTGCTTTTGTCCAAAATGGCTAGTGTTATCCAGCTTTAGAAAAACCAGAGCCAGGAAAATAGAAGCTACTCGTTAAGAAGTACATAAAATTGGAACAGATTGAAGTGTATGTAAACATGTAATTTCTATTTGTGTCCTTTCAAAATGCAAATCAAAAGTGTAAACTGTAGTTACTTAGAATCTGTTTTGGGCTTACAAAACCAAGGGTTTTTAGTTTGGTTGTATTTTTTGCTGCTGTTATTGTTGTTTCCATGATTTAGATTGTTTTTAAGACTTCTGTGAATGCTCAGAGTGTCAAGTGTGGCTGGTTTTGGTACCGACACTTCGTCAGGAACTGTTTTGATTTGTACTCTTTATTTGTTGTCACAGCATGGCATTTTGTGTGTTCCATAGGGCTCCAATCCATACCGTGCCAGTCCATTAGTAAGAGGCAGCAACCTACATTCATCTGTACTGGATCCACTTACAGCTCAACTCCATTCACCCAAATCACTTGGCTCTCCCCAATTGTCCTCTCCCTTGGGTCTCAGCAACAGTTCAAGTGAAATTCAGCGACTAAGTGAAGATCTCATGGCTGCCAAGACCAAGTTGGCATCATGGGAAGAGTCGTGGGCTCAAGCCAAGCAGGCTTGTGATGCTTGGAAAAAGGAAGCTGAAGAATCAGCTAAAAAGGCAAAAGAAGCAGAACAAGATAAATTAGAAGCTATTATGAAAAAGGATGAGGTAAACAGATGAATAAAATTTTAAGATTTACATGTGATTTATCTTTTTAGGGAAATAATGGAGCTCAATTTGTGCAGATTTTTATGATACGTCATCTTGATTTTTCATCCAAGATGAATAAATCTGTCCGAGAAATCAACTGGGTTATAAAAAGATTACTTACACTGATGCTTTATTGACAACTCCATACTCTCAAGGGAGTGCTAAACACAAAGGTTTCAACTCCTCATGTGTCAACTTTCCTGTGCTGATGTAAACACCTGTCTCTCCAAAGTTACATATTACAAAATACATACCGGTTTATTAGGAAGAATTCAGGATGAAGTTAAGGATGTTTTTGGAGAAAATGCAGACATTTTTTGTTTTGTAATTTTTTGTACAAATGTAGTTTTGTAAAGGTCAGGAACCTTGTTAATTTAAAACCAATTCAAACTTAATTTAAACATTTGTGTTGAAAAATAAAAACAGTTCTCAAGAAGATGGAGTTCTATAAAGAAAGAAAGGAAACATGTAGAAACTCTGTTGATATGATGCTTCTGTTATAGGTTGAATCTCAAATGGCAAGCTTAAAACAAGAAATTGAAGAAATTAAAGGTGACCCTCACCTTCACATACTAAACACAGTGGAAGACATAAGGGATCTACCACTGTTAAAAATGAAACAGATTCATCGACAGCTTAGTTCAGATTTAGACAAATTAAATCAGGTAGGTGGTCATGACAACAGGTAAAACCTTAAGCAGATAACTTGACTTTCAATGATCTGTCTAGGTTTGCACAGTCATTAGGAATCGTAACACGTCAAAAATACACTGTGTTGAAGTTTTTACTCTTCTGCAGTCTGCGTCTAAGTAATTGAAGTGTTCTACTTGAAAATAAATATATGTACAACTTTTATAAACCTACAAAGGTTTCAGAGTTAGCTGGATTTTTAATTCTGGTACCAATATCATGGGCCCAGGGCTTGAAATAATTGTGACTGTTAATAAAACCAAAACTTTTTCCTTGATGACTAAAATTCTGGTTTAGTCACAACTCTGGTGATGTATTGAGCTCTGAGAAATTAAAGGTATCAATGAGAGACAATTTCCTAACAATTATTGTTTTGCTTTTTCTGCAAAAAGAGTGGGTCAAATCACATTAATGGGCCATTCCCTGTATGAGATATGCCTGCAGGAAATCATGGTAGTTGTACTCATCATCTTGGACTGGATATTTGTCTTGATGAATACAACTACGATTCCCTGAATGAATACAGCTGATTCCCTGTAGGCACATCTCTTAGAAGGAATAGGCCATGTTCTATACATCAATATTCTAACATGGCTCTGAGGCTTTCAGGTCAAAATTTCAAACTTTCTAAGTTTCTCTTGTCCCTCAATTCCCAAAGGACTCTTGGATAGAAAGAAAACAACACCAAATATAGGCGTCTTTCCCAAAAGCCTCGGAGCTGTGTTAGAATATTGATATATCAAACATGGCCTATTAGCCATTGAGTCTGTTTAGCTTCAAGTGTCAATTTCAAACTACAAGTTTTGCAACATCACAGCACATTAACCCAATTATTGCAGGGGCAGAGTTTTATAGAAAGGTTGCCATGTTTGATTCCTTGTGTACACTCACTTGAAACATGAAGTCAGCATTAGATGCTATCCACCAGAACCACATCTCTCTTTAGACTTTCTCTTATATCGCTATGTTGACTAGGACCACCAAGTATGTAAACAAAAAGAACTACAATGTTGATGGTATCTCTGAGAATTGCAACCCGGGACAGTCATATCATGTACGAACATATAGTATGTAGACTATTTGTGAATAATTTTAATATTTAAATGTACAGATTCCTTTTTACTTTCTTTTTCAGGTGATGTACAGTAGAGTAGCTTTAATTTGCAGTCTTTGTGAAGAACAACAGAGATGTGTTATGACAGCGCCATGTTTACATTGTACAATGTGTGAGGCCTGCGCTTCACAGAGATTGGAATGCCCAACATGTCATGTTCAAATTGCACAAAAAACCTTGATAAATATACCTATTTGAGGACGTAATATATTGCAGTTAGGCAGCGTTTAGCCTGTTTTCAATTCCCTGTTAGGACTTGATATGATGTTTAAAAATCTATGAATTTAGCTTTTAAGGTATAATTATAATGCATATATTATTCAAAGAATATTTCTTAGGGATTACGAATGCTTGTTTCATCGTCAAATTATTATTATTAATATTATTATTTCCTTTCAAGTAATGAATTTATTGTGAACTTGGAGGTCGAAGCATTTTGTGCTGGATGTACATTATTCAGTGTATTTATCAGCACTTCTTATTCTAAGGATTCCAGAATAAATGTCAAATATAAGTTGTCCATTGCAATGGCAGACTGAAACAAAGAAATTAAACAGCTGTCAGGTCACAACGAATCACAGTTGTGGGATTCAAATCCTTTGACACACTTCTTACCTTATCCCTGTCCTTGTTCTTCTCATTTATTTTTTTGTTGTTGTTCTTACTTACTTCAGTTTTGCAAAACATTGGAGAATGCAAATCAGCGATAGTGAAATTGAACGTTTTGATGACTCCAACCTAATAATGATGACATGGAGTTATTGAAACATCATTCCATTTTACTATCGCTGATTTTTATACTTCCTCTTTATTTTAGAATGTTGTCTCTGCTTCATTTAACTGGTGACTAGACATATTCATATAGTAGGGGAATACAAAATTGGTAATTTTTGGGGTGTGAGTTGTGTTAGAAAGAGGAGGACATCTCTGTGAAGAGATTAACAATGTTATGTAATGATCTCTCAATTTGAACAGGTCATAATATTTGAGAAATTTATTTATCATATTGGTACTTGTAGATGTTTTAAAATTATTCTAGGGTTTCTTTTGCGCCCTACTCAAGGTGAGTAACCTCTTTCACCTAATACAAGTTACTCTACCTTTTACTTTTAGTATACTGTTTATTATGCATAGAGAAATGGTTATACCATGCAGTGTATGTTTGGGAGAATGGGAAAAACTGCATGGCTGTTTCCAACTACATTATGTTTCAAGTTCAGATTTTTAAATATTAACACATTCCTAAAACTCTATACAAACAAGGAAGGAAATCAATTAAGTTGCTCAAAATATATAGTGTTGCCATAGGGTACTTGGTATCTGGTCTATTTCATGTCACTAATCCCCTGCCCTCTTCAATACTCCTGTCTCGTACCAGTAATCCCACTAGAGAAGATTCCTGTCCAGTATTACTATGACATGATAAGAATAGTTACCACAGAAATATCCCTGGTTTTCAGAAATGAGAAATGAAACACGAAAGACCATGTATGACTGTATTTCCAAACACTGAGAAGAGAGTTGAAAATACCATTTGAAGTGGAGTATTTTTGACAAAATTTGGGGTGTTTTGGAAATGTGGTCAAACACTGTCTTGAGTGTTTGATGTATGACCGTATATCTTCTTAATCGAAAGTAACACTAAGGAGAAAGCTGAGAAATAAAATCACGAAAGTCTCTGCAAGCTATAAGCATGGCTTAAGGTGGCTGAACACAGTTTTTGATACCTGTGTTTCAGTCACCTTTTTCTCTAAAATCTTTGATCCCTCGGTCATCAAAAATGGCAGCAAGCAAGTTAACAACACTGTTGATGGTGAAGCGGACATATATGCCAATGGCTTGGCAACATGAATAAATATAAACAGGCCTTTAAAATCGGTTTTGTTTATTTTGTAGAAAATCTAGTCATTAGGTTTTCTTTGTAATTTGCATGCAACAAGCTTGTAACGATTCTCACAAGTTAACACCATTTTGCTAATAATTAAACAGAAATCTTTAATTATCCCTTGTTGAAGGTTCACTGGAATATCTAGAATTTCCTTTGTTAACGTTCAATTATTTTCAACACTCCAGTTACTTATTTCTTAAAGTATTTTCAAGCCAAATTTCGTGAAATTCTAATGAGTGGTTCTCGAGAAATAAGCGTATTTCCGAGAGTCCAATTTTTCATTCAATTGCAATTTTTTTACTATGCATGCGCTGCATTTAACTGGATTCTTTCAGTAACAAAGAAAAAGCTGAGAATTGCAAGGTTCTTTGCATCATTACCTTTTCTAACATATCTTTGTAATAAAAGACTAAAACCATCAACACTGCATTCAATTATAGAGAAAAATAGCACAAATAGTGTGGGTGTTGAGTAAATAAAATGATCTCTCTATTGACGGCATGTTTGTTTTTTGCAATCTGTGTGCATGCACTGAATTGTATCAGCAAAAATGCGTTCAAAATCTGTGTTCGGCCACCTTAACTGATTGTAAGCTTAATTTAACGCAATTTCAGAACAAAACTAATCACCACACCCTAAATTGTATTTACTTCTGAAATGCTAAAATCACAACAACATTAAAAACTCATTTGGGGGCTAAAAAGAAAAAGAAATTCCCTACACTTCACCTCCAATATTTTTTACGTCTTTCTTCCTGAATGTAGTGACTTTTATGAGCCTTAAAAGGTTTCCATCACTCGTCCTGTTTCAGCTTAACCCTATGACACACCTTGTCACAGCTGTGCAGCAGTTTTGACAGTTATGCACCCATACCTAACATTTCTGCATGGCTGTTTAGAAAACCACTGTCAAATGTTTCCTGAAACTGTGAAAAATTTCCAAAGCTAACATGAAGAGAAATGTGCAAGTTTTGACTGCAAGATTGACTTTATTAATGTACAATAATGTTCTAGTGTAATTTACACTAATTAGGTGTTGACAATAAAAAAGAAATAAAGATCAAAAATAACACTCAATACAAAAACAACAACAACAATATAAAATTACTAGTTATTAATTTCTAGTGAGAATTTTTTTTAAATTTAATAAATAACGTGAAAAATATTTGTGGGCTATGTACAGCATAGTTGAATAATAAATTAAGAATAAAATATAAAAAAATAAAAATAAAACGTTACTAGCTATTAATTTCTAATGACAACTTTAAGTTTAAAAATAATGTTACAAAGTAAGTACAAAATATTGGTGGACTAGCTACACATACTGACGGCAGCAGTTGAAATCAGAACACAACCAATCATCATCATCATCAGAACCAAGTAGTCAAAGGTAAAGAGCACCTGTCGTGCTAAAATTACTCACTCTGGAGTCTACTCTGGACTCACGCTTGGTAATTTCTCATCGCAAGATTTGCTGAGGGCTTCAGCATTTGACTTCAGAGACTTCAATAAAGCCTCGTCACATTTTCCATCCTTACTCAGCTCTTCCATCATGGAAATAATATTACCAAGTGCCAAAATATTCTCATTGCCTGCACTCTTTACCTGGGCTATTGTTTCTTTGACTTTTTCGACTTCTTGCTTCAACACATCTGCATTAATGAAAAGTTCCCCGTCATTTAAAGCTTTATGCATCTCTTCTTTGATGTAACCAAGTAAACCCCAAGTGATATCCTTTACAAGTGTGCTTGCTCCTTGGAGTGCTCTCTCGATGGTGCTATCCACAGCATTGCTGCTTTCCCTCTTGTTCTCTTCTTGCTTTTGACGTTCAGCTACTACAGCTTCCAGTGCTTTAAGCATGCCATCTGCTTGGACTTCATCATTCAGAGCTGTCAGTGTGTCATGAGCGCTACTGGCTTGCATGTTGCCCTTCTTGAAGTCTGCTTGTTCCATGGCAGTGCTCATACGCTTCAGAGTTTTTAGGTAGAAGGAAAGATTCCATCTTGTTTCAGTGCCAAAAATATTAATTTTTGCTGCTTGATCTCTAGCACCCTCCCTAGTGTTGAAGACTTTAGCAGAAAGGCTTGCCAGTGACAGTTTTAATCCATTATAGCACTCAAAAAGGGTGTTCAGTGCCTTTAATAACTGCTCAAATGCCATGTGAAGCTTGGGATTCAGTAGAAACTCTGAAAATTTCAACAAAGTGAAATACATACATGAACTTTTTGCAAATGATTTCCAATTTCTTGTCTTGAATTTGAATATGATTAAATTCAACATCTCAAACCCTATAATTTCCCAGTTGAGAAACTGGAGTTGAAAATGATGAAGAGGTTGCATGTTAGGTTGCATTCCTAAGGGATGATCTGGATCAGGCTTTATGATCTCAGATCATTTGGACCATGGCGTACCATAGGGATTTACTATTGTTTCAGGATCAGTTGCCTGAAGTGCTTCAATGATTAAATTGAAAAGGAAACTCAGAGCAGTCTCTTGCTATCAATGTGGAACCCCTTTCAGATCAGAATTGTTACTCCCAGGTACAGCTTGAACAACTCTTACACTTTTCACATCCTCTCCCTCTCTTAACTATGATGTGAATCCATCACTTGACAGACCAATCTCATCCCCAGAGCCTGCATGTATTTGGTCAGCAGTGACTGAAAGCCCAGTGCTCTGGATAAAGTAGAAGACCAGAACCAGAAAATCCTGGCTCCATTTTCATTGTGTGCATGGGTTCAGTTTTAATAATGGTTTCTGAACATGTGTAGAGCAAGTGCCTGCTGCAGCTAATGCTGGCTTATGCTTAAGGGGCGGGGTGGGGGGGTCAGAACCTCTCACTTCCCATACCCTGCTCTCCTGCTTCCCATACCCTTATCTCCCAAGCGTACATGGGGTGGGGTTCTCATGGGCCAAAAAATTAGATTGTGTTAACTGTAGGTACTGTTAGCTGACACTATCCACCAATAAAACAACAGACAATCGGTCGATACAGTAGTGGTCAACCCCGAGCCAATACATGACCAATGTATCAGCCAACAGTCGGTCAAGTGTCGGTTGAGTATAAGACATAGTTGAGTGTAGGGTTGGGTATCCATCGAGTATCAGTCCATACATCAGCCAATATGTTTGCCAGTCAAGTGTTGGTCAAGTAAGGACCCAAATTTGATCAGCATTCAACTGATACTCAACCATAACTTGACCAACTGTTGGCTGATATATTGGCCGTGTATCAGCCAAGTGTCAAGCAATACTTGGTCCACGTATCGACCCAGTGTCAGTCAATATATTGGTTGACAGTGCTGGCCTACAGTAAACATGATCCAAAAAATTTAAGTCAAGTATAAAAAGGATGAGGGTGCTTGTCATACTTTTTAGGGGTTAAAAAGGCAGCTTTGGTACCTCTTAGGGTATTCAGCCCCAAAAGGTCCACAGCAGGAGCTTTTATGGTAAATTTTAGGGTATAATGAGCTGAAAAAAAAAAATGAAAAGAGATATTTGATAATCAACTGAATTTTAATTTTGGCCCAGAATTGGTTCCTCTTAGGGGCAAAAAAAAAATTTCAAGCCATGCCCACAAAACAGGATCTTGGTACCTCCCTGGGGTTCTTTTTCGAAATCTCAGACAAGCACCCTAATCCTTTTTATATGGGAGTTCCCCCACCCCCCAGGAATTATGATGCTGAACTGGAATTTCTTGGGAGTTGAGGGGTTCAAACCAAACAACCTTTCATGAGGAGAGTACAAAGATTTTCTAGAATAACACATCCCAGACTTCAGACAATAAGAAAGAGTCTTTCAGCTCCTTTTAATTTCTGTATGTCATACTATATGGGAACTAAAAATGTAGCAGGTTGCAATGGAAAACAAGTGACTATATTGTGAACACACTTATCTTGAAATAAACTTTAATGTGGGGGTATCCAAATGAGCGTAGCCTGCAATACAGGCGTATTTTGGCGAGTGAGTACATTTGACAAAGTGAGCACCATCTTGGATTTAAACTTGGAAGAGGTCTAGGGAGAGATGAAAAAGTGTCCTTGGGAGTAGGAGTGAGGCTGAAAGAGGAGTAAGGGATCAGGAGAGGAGGAGGGGAAGGAAAAATATGCCTGCCAGCAGTCATTGTTTGTTTGAGAGATGCCATTTGTAAAGGAACAGAGTCTGTGATTGGTGCAGCATGGAGCTAATAGATTGATGCCTACCAATAAACTGTAAATCGATATATTGGAGTCACACAGACAATCAAGTCATCATGGATTAACACCACTATGAAACATTATTGAAACTCTGTAATGCACTGCAGACATTTTTGCGTTTCTTACGCAAATAATCGTTACTGTTGTTAGTGCAAGGGATTCACATCTGGATCACTCTTCACTAGCACAGACTGTACAGTAAAACCAGATTAGGCAGTAAATTCTCCCCTCTTCCAAAAAAAAAATTGTTTGTTTCAAAGGTATGTTTGCTGCTTAAATCAGTGTGCTTGTCAAAGATGTGTTGGTAAGATGCAAAATTTCCTGTCAGAGTGGGTTGGAGACACGATTAGAAAATCGCAGAGAATCATGCACAAATGGCGTAACCAGCTTAACTACATATTTTGGCTAGTACAACTCCAAAATCAATCCTGCCGTTTCAATGACTTGAAAGATTCTCAGACGAAGAATGGCTTTGTTTGCCAACTTTTCAAAACTTCACGTCATATTCTCACTGATGTTTGGTATCATTTGGACTCTGCATGTGTTTTTGATTTTAATGGGAATTGAATCTTAGCTTTTAGTTCATTTTCACAAACTGGTTGATCATTTCCGGAAGATCAGTGAACCATAACTGATTAGGGGGTGTTTCATGTTTCCATAGCCCGTGTGAGCAGATGTTTTTTCCCCACCTTCTGCCCCCACCGCCTCCCCGCACACTTTTCCTAAGCCAACATGGTGGCGAATTTACTCAATCACCAGCTAATACCGACAACTCATGAAACCACGGAAAACACCTGCACTGCAGGCTAAATGAGCTTAAAAGTTGCGCTGCAAGTTTGTCACTTAATGCACCTCTAATATCACAGAATAAACTCTGATGAACGCTCTGATTGGTACACAAGAAACCCTCAAAATTATGCTGCTCATGCAACAATTTGCACATTCCAACACGTCAGCTCGCACTATCACTTGCACTGTTTACATCCGTATGGACCATTCCATTTTTTATCCACCCCCTCCTCCGCTGTTGACGAAATTTTCTGATAGGGTAAAAGGGAAGGTCGAAATTTCTTAAGGTCATGGTCCGTAGGCGTAATTTACCGAGGGGTATAACGAATAAGTCGAAAATTTCTGAAGGTCACGAGGACGCTTTTGAGATTTTCTGACAAGGTTAATTACCTTTTTTCTGAGGGGTCTTGAAAACCTTTGATCTTTTTCTTAGGGGGTTGGCAGGGGGTTGATCTTTTTCTTAGGGGGTGATCTGAATCAGGATCAGTGATCCAAGACCACTAGAATCATAGGTCATAAGGAGCCGGTTCCTTTGATGCACCATGATCCGAGTGATCTTGGATCACTGATCACGCTGATGCAACATTACGCCCTGTCTCACTATTTAGTCTAGTGTTTGTTAAATCAAACTGTACAGATTAACTTAAGCCTACCTTCGTATGGATACTAGCCTGGGGTGAGCAAAAAATGGGGAGAAGTGGGGAGGGGGGTAAAAAAGTGAAGCAAGTTAGCTATGTATCACATCAAGTCACAACACTGGCGCAAACTGTTTAAAACAAACACCAAACCTTTGGAATTACAGTAAACTTACATTTTCAACTATTCTTCTAGTTGCTCACGTGAAATGTCTCCAGTCTGGTCTCCAGTCAGAGTCAGCTTTGATAGGTCAGCGGCGCCAGTCGAGGGAGTCGGATACGCATATGAAATACAAACACGTGCAATAATTTTCGCAAACGTATAAAGACGCCCTCTATATATTAGCTCTATTTCAGTTTTAAAAATCCACGCTCCTTGCGGCGCGTAAACGCACAAAAACATTATCCATCTACACAGCGCGGAGGATCTAACGTGGTGGACTGGAATCTAGTACAAATAATCTAAACATTCAAGATGGCGGATACCGGTGACTTTTTGACTGCAGACGATAAGGCCACAAACATGCAGTATGTGAATGACATAGAATATCTCAGTGAATGGCCTCCGGTAGAGGAAAGAGGAGAATCTGAAAAACTGACTCGGAGAAAAAGACAGAAAGTGGATCGTGTAGAGGAAAGAACTCTATGTGGTGGGTTAGAGAGTGAAGGCGTGTTGTGGGCTCGGCCTGCCCTGGCAAGATGGTGGAGAAAGAGACAAAAAGACAGAAATCATCTAGATTCCGTAAATATGCCAAAATCAGATAATCCAAATACATTGCTCAAATATGTTGCTAGGTAGGTATTACCACTGTCATTTTGCATTTTACCTCAGAGTGGGAGTGGAGGTGAGTTGGGGGAAGCGGCGCGGGGGGGGGGGGGGGGGGCGGTATTGGTAGGGGAGCCTGGTGCTAAATCATAAATTTGAGTGATCGATTTTGGACCTTGTACAGTCAAACCTGTGTTAGGCGGACATTCTCAGGACCCTTGCTAGTGTCTGCTTAATACAGGTTTTCCACTGAAAACAGGTTCCCCAGAACTCTTCCTAAAGGGCTCATATAATATTCCCTAGTATTAAAAGGCCTTGAAAGTAGTAATTATGTTAGTTTAAAATTCTTATAATAATACCTTTTTCCTTCCCAGAATGGCTAAGACCTTATGCCGTAATGTGTTTCACAGTAATCAAAATAAACTTTTAACTTTTTTAAACTATGGAAATTGATTTTTAACTTTTTAAAACAATGGTGATTAATTTCTAAAATTTCTGTTAACCGTTAGCTGTAAAGAGGCCAAATTATGAACTGTTAGCCGTAAAAGCCACCACCCCATTAAGCTTCATTGAGACCATCTGTGAAGGATCACACAATCATGAAACAAGAATTTAAGCTCTGTAAAAGCAAAATGAAATGCTAAAATGTCGCATTTCTGCGACAGCTCTATCTAGGGAAACGTGGGAAAAACATGCATCCTTTTAGCAGTGTCCTTTTAATACAGGTTTCTAACAATAGAAATAACAATAAAAGTCAAGTTTAAGTTTTCGTTGAATACTGGTATTTGTTATAATAAATGTGAGGGGGGGCAATGGGACTTCTGCTGCTGTTCGCTTAGAGGGTGTCTGCTTAATTTGGGGTCCGCTTAATACAGGTTTGACTGTATTGCACACACATCACCATTTTGTCAAGCACTTGACATACAATTGTGAGAGTGAGATCAGTTATACAGTGAAAACCAGTGTGGATCTGGGGGGGGGGGGGGAATCTCATATAAAAAGGACAGGGGTACTCGTCAGAAATTTTGAAAGAACTCCTAAGAGGTACCAAGGTCCTGCTTTATGGGCGTGGCTTGAAATTTTTTCCACCCCTAAGAGGTACCAAATTCTGAGACAAAATCAAAACTCAGGTCATATCTCCTGTCATATTTTTTTCGGCTCATTACGCTAAAAGGTGCCGCAAAAACTCCCGCTGTGGACCTTTTGAGGCTGAACACCCTAAGAGGTACCAAAAACACTTTTTAATCCCTGAAAGGTACAATGAACTCCCGCCTCCTTTTTATATGGGATTACCCCCCGGCCCCACCGTATGGATCCGTGCCTGAAGCCCCCCTAACCATTAGAACACCACACTTCCAGTGCTATTTAGACTAGCTATAATCTGTTATGCATTGTTGTATCCTGTCATTAAAATACTGGAATAATGTATTACTGGTATTTCCATGAACCTCAAAGTTAAAAACTTACTTTTTTAAATTAGCGTATAGCATGCCATAGTTTTATAATATGGTTTTTAAATTGTATTATTTTTAGACACTTTTTTCTTATATTTTATGAAAGCACTTTAGAATGTTTTATAGAAATTTTAGTGTTATATAAATCTATTATTATTGTTATTATAGGTTTTCCAAGGTGATTTTAATAAAGTTCTTGCTGTTAGAGCAGTTTTCAATTGAGTGTCGTAAAACCAAAACCAAAACCAATTACTTACCAATTAGACTTCTCAGCTAATCTCAAACTGTAGTAAAACCAAAACCAAAACCAAAGTAATTGTCTAATTACTTTTGACACTCAACTGAAAACCGCTCTATGAAAATTTATTTTAAAAGATATTAATTATAATAATTATAATTATTATTATTGCCATTGTCATTGTCATTGTCATTGTTATTGTTATTGTTATTGTTATTGTTATTGTTATTGTTATTGTTATTGTTATTGTTATTGTTATTGTTATTGTTATTGTTATTATTATTATTATTATTATTATTACTTTGCACCATTGGGCCAAGCAGACCAAATCATGTGGCCTTACTTTCCCAGATCTGTAAAGAAAATGTTAGATCAACAAAATAACACCAAACATATTTTCAGGATTGATATTGGCCACAAAACTGTAATGCTACAGAGATTGTTGATGTTGATTAATTTTAAGATATTTCTTCAATCCACTTCAAAAATTATTTTTTCAAAAGCCTTCCAGAAGGAAAAGCATACTTGAAGCAGCAGATTTATGTCTTAAAAGAAAAGGTGGCTTCACATCGTGGAAATGCTGTCCTCCGTGCTGCATTAGCTTCTTATCAGGACCTGTTACAAGATACCTCATCTGCTTTAAACAATCTAAACATTGCTGCCAAGCTGGATCCGCAAGATAAGAATATAGCCTGGCTACATTTAAAAGTACAGCGAGGCAAAGAGCTTGAGGAAAAAAGAAATTCCCTTCTTGACCATCTTGTGCAGTCTCCATCTTTTGAGCACAAGATGGCACAACCAGTTGAGGTAAGGTTTTTTGCCATGACTTTCATAATAATAAATATGCGTTTCTCAACAAGTATTTTTTGTCCATTGGCTGGCCCACCAAAATAAACAACAGTATTGCACTACTTCACCACATGTATAGCTGTAAGTGTTCCCAGTTGAGAAATGAAATTCCTACCTTTTTTATTTACCTGAAACTTGATAAAGGTACCTCTTTCGGGTGGAGTCTACTTGTATAGACCAATATACGCAGGACCCCTCAGGATATAACCATTGAACAAGGGTGGAATGATTGGAAATGGAGGAATATTAAAATAAGTGAGCAGCTTTTTACAGATCAAGTGAAGGCTGTAGTAGTACTGTTCGACAGCAAGGGTGTCAGAGGCATTACCCTTTAAGCCAGCCAACCTTCCATGACTGCCGCTGTTTATGTTAGTGACTTACCTTTCAGGTAGAGCGGCGCCACTGTAGTACCCTTTGTGCAAGAGAGTTTCTGTTTGATTATTGCATGACTGGTACCCCTGTTATCATCACAGGGATTGTCAAGACCTTGACTTCTGTTCCTTGGAACTTTCAACACATCAAAGAGGTGAAAAACCATTCACTGTCCATGTATTTGTTTGTATTGGGAGAATTTGTTTCTACAACACAATAAAGTGGAGTGCACTTTCGTGATTTGAAATTAAGCAGCATAGACTCCCCTTTAGAAGTAAACCACTATGTGTTAGCTGAAATAAAAATCCAACAGGCCTTGTTAAAACAGACTGTGACTAACTTCAACAATGAGGAAATGACAACTATTTCAATAATAATCATATCTATGACAAAATTCTGGATCATGATTGGTTCTCCACATGCCTATTTGTCATGTAATGAGTTCACAATCGTGTGGGTGTCCAGTTACACTGGTTTCGACTTTTTGTAATAATTGGATACAGTAGCCATTTTGCACTTCAATTACGTGACCTTCATTGGCTTCCTTCTTTGTTCCCTACAGTTTTTACAGCTTATGGGAAACACCACTGACTTTTTCACTCAAAAGAAGTTCTTAAAGGAGCTCAGTCATGGTATTTTGAGTCACAGTGAAACCTGTATTAAGCGGACCCCCAATTAAGCAGACACCCTCTATTAAGCGGACCCCCAATTAAGCGGACACCCTCTATTAAGTGGACACTTAGCCTAGTCCTGAAATTAACGTGTTATATTTCCCTTTATAATGAGCCTCTGTTCAGCGTACACCTCTATTAAGAGGACGCAGACTCTAGAATAAATCGTATGTGGCTAATTTCTATTGTTAAAAACCTCTATTAAGTGTACACCGGACTGAATTGACAATGTGGCATTGGATGACGTCCTTGAAATAGTTGATTAACTGTACCTGTATTATCGTTGCTGTATAGAAAGGGCATTATTACAAACAAATTAAAGTTGGTGATGAAAGCTTATGAATTTGAACTCTGGATAGCTTTGTTAACAACCTGGAACTTTACTACAG
Organism: Orbicella franksi; assembly: GCF_964199315.1. NCBI lineage: Eukaryota > Metazoa > Cnidaria > Anthozoa > Scleractinia > Merulinidae > Orbicella > Orbicella franksi. The sequence goes on along the minus strand of NC_138150.1, from coordinate 15,558,729 downwards.
TACATGGGAACCGTTGAATGTTAATTGTTAACAAACATTGCACAATTGTTATAAACCTTTATTAAGCGGACATCCTCTTTCAAGCAGACAATTGGGAAGGTCTCAAGGGTGTACCCTTTACAGAGGTTTCACTGTATTTTGGCCACATACAAAATTACCTTTAAATGGTAGGAAACCTGAAAATAACAGTTTAATAAGATAGAAAAACACCAAAGACATAATGATAACCCATAAAGGAACAAGGATGGCTAAGGATGGAGAAGATTAACACTGATTACAAAAGACAAATTTGAAAAATTGAGGCTAAACTTTTCAATATGCGCAAACTGTGACTGAGCTTCTTTAAAAGACTTTTTCAATCTTGAAATTTGTTATTGATACGGTTAATTAGTAATTGGACCTCATGTTGTACAATTCAGGGAGAAAGTTTGCTTGTAATTTAAAATCAGCCTTGCACTGTGCACTTGTCCGATTTTAGCCTGCAATGCAGGCGTATTTTGGCAAGCAATTGCACACATTTTGACCAAGCAAGTGCCATCTTGGATTTGAACTTAGAAGAGGCTAGTCAGATTTTGAAATTTCTAGAATTGTGCTCCACTCAGTCCAATTGCTATTACTAATAATATTGACTTTATTTAAGCGTCAGCGTTTCGGTTGGCAATAAAATAATGGTATCCTGTTTTCTTGATGTAATGCTCCTGACATTTTCTTTTCAAATTACTTTTGTAATTTACTTGAGTCTGGATCAGTTAATTAGAGTTTATATTCATCATTTGTGAGAGGTATATCTTATATTTATACCTTAAGCTTGATTTAACTTGAATATAAATTCCTCGAGGGTCTTATTTTCAAATCTACTTGGGAGACCCAGCATTTATTTGGGGGGTGGCATTTAATCGGGAAAATAGGGTACATGTATTATGTAGTTGGCTACACTAATACAGCAAACAATAACATATCTTCCCAAAAAATTCTGAAACACTTTTTTAACGTAGACAACTGTCAGACAATTTTTTTGTACTCTGTCACGCATGTCCCTATCTTGTCACGGAACTCCTATTAAGAAACTACCTGTCACGAACGTTTAAATGCTGTCACGAAAGCGCAAGTCACATGAAAGTCAGTTAATTGCTAAGCTGTTTTCTTTTCCATGGAAGAATCTTGTCCCCATTTGCGTACAGCTACCCACTCTCCAACGAAGTAAATGAACAATGAAACTGCAAAAGCTGAAGCGAAGAAGGCAGCAATGAAGAGTGAGTCCAACTTCTTCAGGAATGGATACACCCAAATATCGGCAGCAAACGCCACCCACAAAACCCAAGCTGTGTAAGCAACTGCGAATCCTAACACGGACAATACTCCTTTCTTTCTTGACGGGTATTTGTGTCGAATAAGACACAATTCTAAAATCGTGACCAAAGGGAACGTGTGCATATAGTGATTGAGCCATGAGGGAATTTGTTGGGCTTCCTCGGGCGTTTGGCAAGAGTACGGATCGGCTGCATAGAGACCCCAGAATAACACACTGACAGTCGTACCAATCGGAAAGACAAAACAGGCGAACGTGTAGTCGCACAAAGACGCGAAGATCTCGCTCTTTCGCTTCCTGACGACTTCGTGAAGCTCGGTGACGGTGGCCATGTTGAAATACACAAGTTGTAACACCATGTTTATGAATGTCAGGAACTTGAATCTTCCTCCATATGTCTTGTGAGCTTCCAGGTTAATCTCCGAGAGATGATAAGTTACTCCAATCAGATGTACAAGGAAGCATAGATAGTGAAAAATGAATGCATGCCACACACCTGCCATGTCTTCTGCTGTCAAGAGTTCGACACGCGCTCGTCGTTATGTAATTCGTTTCCGGGTGTAGCCTGCAGAACAGGCGGATTAGCGGGGCGAGACGCGATACACGGAACACGTGGTTCCGGGTCGCAGATTTTCTCCTGATTTTTGTCTATCCCATAATTTAAATTAAAACATGTGGAAAAAGTTAGGAGAACTGTTGTTTGAAAATTAATCCAATTTCTTAGCTCAATAATACAACATACTGTGTTAGCCCATTCTTAGCTATCGAGCACAAAAAAATAAAACAGTGTGAAGACAAAATTAATTTGCTCACTTGTCTCTAGGCATTTCTTGAAATCGTTATTTCTTGCAGTCTTCATGCCTGACTTTATTTTGTTTGGATAAAAATTGAGTATCAGTCAAGTTTTGGATGGAAAGGGTTATTATGAAACAGTTTAAGAAATAACTTGCCATGATGAATTATAGAACACAAAGGGTTTTTCCAGAAAATCTCCAAATCTCCAAATGGAAACTTTTGGTTAAGCCCCCCCCCCCCCCCCCCCCCTCCATACCCCTTTGGAAATTCCAGTTTAGCTTCATACTTTTCTTTAAAAATTTTGGCATTTGAGACCCCTCACCCCTTCAGAATTTCCAATGGCCTACCAAGAGGTGGAGGGTGGGGTGGGGTGTAGCCGTTACAGATGTTCCTTGGAGTCGTCATGCAGCTTTTTTCTGTGTGGGAAGGGACCTTTATGAGACGTGAAAGATTGCACAATGAGCTTAAAGAGCATCTGCATGGGAGACTAGGGGGAGGGGGCATGGATATTTTCTGGAACTGGACAATGACCATGTAGTTGTGCTGAGACAGTTGTCAAGTCATTTACTATTCTTCTTTTTGCGAGAAAAAATTTTCAGAATATTTATATCACAAGTTTTCTTTTTATCTTCACAGGTAGTTGGTAACAAGACTGCACCCCTCAAAAGGATGGTGAAAGAATCCACAGAATGGGCAAAGCTTGAATCGGCTTGTAGCATGAAAATATGTGACTTTATTGACTCCCTGCAATCATTACAGGAACCTCTTTACCTGTTTGACTGGAGTATACCAACACATGCTCCAGAACTGGCCAAGGAACTGGTAATTCCCAAGTATTTTGCTGGAGATTTCTTACAAAGGACTTTTCCAGGGTCTCTCTACCAGGATAGTTGGCCAAGTCTGTTTATTGCACCTTCAGGTTTACACAGCGATCTTCATGTGGATGCATTTGGTTCAAACTTCTGGATGGCACTCTTTCAAGGCAGGAAAAGGTCAGTAATGCATGGTATATATATATCATCAAGTGTAACTGACAGGTCATAATGACAGACAGCTTTAAACATAGCTGCCAACACAGACACTTCCTTGGCTCATCAAATAGTCTTTCCTCAATTGAGCATCTGCAAGGGGCTATTCAGCAAATTTCTTCAGACAGACACCTCTCACATAATTTATGTCTTTTGAGCAATATCAAGCTCTTAGACAATTAAAGAAAAATGTTTGATTAATGATCAAGGATTAGATATTTTCTTTTGAGCTAGTTTCCCTATTTTAGTCATTGTCCTCGGTAAAATTATCTGCATAAAGGGTTTATCATTATTCACACATTACCACAGAGAAACTGGTCTTCTTAAGTTCCAAAGCTGACTTGTCCATTAAACTTCTTGCGTCAGGAACTTTGGAATTTAAGAAACTTCTAAAAGTGCAGAGCTCTTGCTTTTAAGCTTCACAGTCCTTAGGCAAGAAGTCTGTTTCTGAATTCTTACTTTCAAGTTTTTTAGCATGAAAAAATAAGCAGCTCATCTTAATTAAATATGCACATCAACAGCACATTCTCTCTCTTCAGTATTTAATAACTTATAAAATAAATGTATGGTTAATAGAATTATTAGAGACTCTAACATTAACTGTTACATTTCTGTCACAGGTGGACCTTCTTTAGTAAAGAAGAGGTACCCTTACTTTATCCACACTATGAGGATTCACTAGACCTCGTATTTGATGTTGACCTGAGTTCTCCAGACTTTGATAAACATCCTCTTTTAAGTAGGGCAACTCCTCGGCAGTGCATTTTAGAACCTGGAGAACTTCTCTTTGTTCCTTATGGTTGTCCACACAGAGTAGAAAACTTAGAAGATTCTTTGGCAGTTTCAGCAAATTTTGTTGACATATCAAACTTTGAAGTTGTAGTTGAGGAACTGAAGGGAAATGCTTTGTTAGATCCTCAAGCTGAAGATCTTGTGATACAAATGACAAAGGACAATTTTCCAGTAAAAATGTTTAGTCAGCAAAAAGATTTGCCATGGGATGAGTTCAAGATGTGGCCTAGAGTTGAATACAAAGAGTATGATATTGATATCAGTGATTCGCATAGTTGAGGGCTCTTTACAACACATTACATTTAGAGTACTTTTCTTTGTGAAATAAAAAAAAATCATATACATACATGATGGTCTCACTTTGTTACTATGGAAACCTGCTGGGTCCAAACCTCCAGACAATAGATCCAAAACTATTCTATCATTTAGAGCAGTGGGTAAAAACATGCTTTATTTGTCACCAAATGTCAACAACATTCAGTGACTGATCAGCAAAATTTCAAGTAAACCCTTAGTCAGCAAAGTCAAGAACTTAGTGTTATGGACCAGAAATCCAAGGTATGCTGACAGATCCTAGTTGAATGCATGCCAACCAAACATCACAAATTTGATGACAAGCATCACTTTCAAAAGCATAGCTAGGGGGGTCCTTGGGTGCCCGTTAGCCCTCCTTTTGTAAGCCTTTTTTAAGCAAACAACCTACAGCAGGTAGCAAAAACACCATGACAATCTGGTAAGTACCCTCACTTTGACACAGTGTGAGCTCCCTTTGAAAAATCCTGGCTACGCCCCTGACTTTCATGCAATGTGGTGCCACTTAGACACAATAAATTTATTGTGACGACTTTGTAGCATTATGGTGTACCTTTGCTCATAACAAAATGCTCCTAGAACACCAAGATAAAGATATGAATTCTTGAATGGAGAGCAAATTGAAATACATTTCTAGTAATATTTTTCCAAGACATAACCATAGAATTGAAAAAGTCTGCCAGACGTTTTCAATTTGGATGTGTTAGTTATACACCCTTGTATAGCCTTGTATAGCCTTGTATAGCTTAGGTGCACCAACATAATAATTTTGTTAAACTCCAGATCAAGTGGTCCAGGTTCTTGAAGCCCTCGTTAGGATCTGTTATAATGTGATGCGTGACGCTGTATAACTTAGCAGCATGTGAGTTCTCTTGAGACCTGCTCCTGCGAGTTCAACCTACTTAAATATTCGTAGTCAGTTGCAATGTAGATTTCACTGAGTAAACGTCTCTTAGTTTTATCCTGGTCGTCCTTCATTTTATGACTCATCCCTATTGTGTTAATGTGCGACTGTAGGGTTGGCCTTTCACAAGAGACCATGATCTGCTCTTTGTCAAGGGGCACCTTAGTCAATGGCCCTATTTGCGAATACTTCTGCTATTTACCCACGGCATTGGAGGACAACCTTTGGACAGTAATAACGATCCATTCCTGCTACTGCTGCCCCTTTCTCATTTCTACTTATCTTTTTGCAACATTCTCTTTGAAGTTTTCCCAAGATGGCTTTCTTTTTGAAATTCTTACACTGATCTGCTTTATACTGTGCAATTTACTGTCACTGCATTGTGGGATATCTAATGTGGAAATGCCTAGTGGGTTGTGGCCTCTCTGGGCCTATGGCCACCATGGGCCTCCTGCATTTTTTTCTTTTTTCATAATAAAAAAATAAATAAAATAAAACAAAATAAAAAGAAAGAAAGAAAGTAACAATAGAAAAATAAATTAAAACAAAAAAAGTTGTTTTATAAAAAAGAAAAAAAATAAGATAAAAAAAATAAAACAAAGTAAAAAATATCGGTAATAAAAGACGAAAAAAAAAGACAATAAAATAAAAAATTAAACAAAAACATTAGGAAAAATATCAAAAAACACTATGGCCATAATGGGCCACATTAGACATCCACAGAGCTAACCGGCCCAGAGATTCAGCCCCAAAATACGTGTTTTCATTGTTCATTTGAGGCATTACATCAAGCAAGGGAACTCTGCAAAACAAAGCAACTGAAACTGGAAGAAAAATTCGCAAACAGTAGTAAATACACTTGTTTGTGGTCACACCTGAATAAGAAAAGCGGGGAAACATATCAGTTTATCTGTTGAAGACTGTTTCACTCAACTCATATTTTAAAGCGTTGAAAGCTTAAGCATGTTCTCGGAGCCACTGCAATCAACAATATCAAATTGTTCATGTGGTTTGTTGACTTAAATGCAATATTGATAATTTATGCAGTATGAATAGTTGGATCAGTCAGGACTGTTAGGAAACTTGGGACAATGGGGACAACTAGGACAGCTGAGACACTTTGGGAAACCAGGACATAAAGGAAAATTGCTTTTGCAGGACTGCTGGATAGAAAAACTGTGGAATGGTTTGTCACTTGACACCCGATTCACTTGAGTAGTACTGGGCATCACCTGTAAAAATGATATCTGAATTACCGGGCAGCAGCTGTTATCGTACGCACTGTAGTAAAACTATGGAGTTGACTATAGATGACTATGAATACGACTATGCACTAAGAAACTTATAGCAAGAATGGCGTGGACATACAGCCAATAGATAGGGTGGTGTTAACACAACTGGAAAACCTTTGTATTATATAAACAAAAAACTTCATACCAAAGCAAATTTACTGGAGAAAAGCTGAGAAAAGACGTGGAATGAGACGGCCCTAAGCCAAAAAGAACCCAACCCTTTGGAAATGGGGGTCCCAAGGACCCTTAACTATCAAAACTAGTGCGAACTCGGGCAATACCAGGCTGCTCCTGGCACATCCTTTTTTTTATTGCCAATGCAGTGAAAAAAAAAAATGATAAAAATAAATAAATAAATTGTTAGAAACACCAGTCAAGTCTACAAGTCCAAATAGATTGATATGATTATAGAATTAGAGGTAAACTATAGTTTCTTTTACTACAGATATATACACCCAGTTTATCTAGCTTGTTGCATAATTGCTGGTTTTTATAGTTTCGTGCTGCTTGTGCATGGCATTTTCATTAGGCTGTGTAAACAGGAAGCAGTTATCTTCTTTCTCTTTCATGAAATAAAGCCAAAAAATGTAATGATATGTCCTAACTCAACTTCAAGTAAAACAATAATAACTGCACAACCAGTCTCTGCATGATCATCATATGATCAAATTTTTAAAATGTTGAATCTAACCTGAGTCTTTACAAATGTGTGGGGTCAGAAAATATCCATACCCACCCATGGGAAGGGCTAGGGCTCCCAAAAGCCACATTTTTAAAGGATATTATGAACCAAAATATTTTCTGACCAAAGAAGACAATGCTTAAATTTAAAGACAACTTTACAAAGAGGCTGTTACCTTATATGAAGTGCCGTTTTTTCTGAATCGTTAAAAAATGTGTTCCATTGTTTCAGAGACAAGTACATATTAGTTTATTATTACCTGATCAGTGTTAATTTCTTCGTTCAACTATTTTCATTTATAGTAATAAGCTTAATTACTTCCATCCTCAACAGCTTGTTGTTTGGTACCTTTCCTGTCCACATAAATAAGAACCACATATATATATATTTCCATCTGTTACTTTGTCTGCAGAATCTTGTTATGCTCAGTTCAAACCCAGGATTTCCTGGCTCTAATCTGAGATGCCATCCAGTCCAAACCTTCGTATAAACCTTCACCTTTTACAGCGCAAGAGGACTGCACAAACCACGGCCTTTCTCGCATGTTTACTAAACCAAGCTTTTCGCGAATCTCTGAAGTGCTCATGGCATCTGGCATGTCCTGTTTGTTGGCAAACACAAGAAGCACTACATTGGCTAGCTGTTCTTCGCCCATTAGCTTGTGCAATTCTGTTTTCGTTTCTTCGATTCGTTCCGTGTCGGCGCTATCTACAACAAATATTAGGCCCTGCGTACCCTGAAAGTAAACTCTCCAAAGACTTCTTATCTTGTCTTGTCCACCGATGTCCCAGACTGTGAAGGATATGTTCTTGTAGGTAACGGTTTCCACGTTAAATCCAAGAGTGGGAACTGTCGACACTACTTCTTCAAGTTTCAATCGATACAAAATAGTCGTCTTTCCTGCATTATCCAGACCGACCATTAGAATTCTGACATCTTCCTTGCCGAGAAGACGATTGAGAACATAAGAAAATAAGTTTCCCATGCTTTGCAAAGTCGGAAACTTGCAGTATAGTTTGATGCAAAAGTGAGGACCCAACAACAAAAGAAGTAACACAAGAACTGACACATCACTTCCACATCACTACATTTTAAAAGAATTCCGCTGTACAACTGCGTGCTCATAAACATGACTTCTAGCAGGATGAGTGCAAAATCAACCTGTCTTTTTACGCGTTTATTTGAATCTAAAAGAATTATCAGCCCATTATTTGGCACCTCTAATGCATGCAACCGTTTTGAACGTAGAAGTTTTCAGTCAGGTATGGTGTATCTTTGTCACGATCAGCTGAATGGCAGGGGGGAATCGCGCGAAGGGTTACATAAGCTTGTGCTTTTAGCTAAACTTTATTAAGCCTGTCATCAACAATATTGAGAATGCCAATGTCTTCATAGCGGGAAATTTCAAATAAGCAACGTAACGCAATGAATTTTTGTTGTCGTGATGTTATTGTTTAAAAAATGCTAAAATATTTACAATCAGAGTGATGCCCCCCTGCACTGCACATAGGAATCCACGATGAGATGTCAGTGAACTGTTCGCTTGCCAAACTCTTTCCTCCTGATTCATTTAACCCTCCTCTCCCCACCACCATTCTCCTTTTGCCATTAATTTCTTTGCCTGATCCCCGCAGCTCTTTTCTTCCAGGACATCAACAACCCCCCCCCCCCCTGCCCCGGGACATCCTGTGTAAATCAATCTCGTTAAACTCGATAAACAGTAAACTCAACAGAGCTTTATTCTGAGAACAAAGCACTGTTACATGGCCATGTTGTAAAATAAACAACACAACTAGAGCATATGGTCGGACTTAACGCTGATTGGCTGATCTAGACAGTATTGGCAAATTGTCACACCCCATTTCTCCCAATATACTACTCTGATGCATAACTTAAATGTTATCTGACAACTTACCAGTTTTGTCTTAGTAATAATTCCAGATTTTTGTAAGAATACTGAGTGAACGTTTTTTTTTTTTTAAGCCAGCTGGCAATGTCTTGGCAAGTTACCAGTTGTACATCATGAAGGCTTCACTTGTCAGTGGCCTGAAAAGCACAGATTCAAAATGGCAAAGTTTATTAAAGTCATGGACTGGATTGTTAGAGACAACCTGTTGGAATCCATACAAATCTTTCAGCCTACTGAGGCACCCTATGAAGCAGTGACACAAATTCATGATTGTAACTACACAGATGGTTTTATTCATGGAAATGCTCCTTTGCATGAAATGAGAAAAACTGGATTTCATTGGTCTGAAGGACTTGTAAAGAGATGTTTCCTTGAAGTAGGTATGATTTTGTGTGGGTACTTGTTTTAAGATTAGTTTTGAGAAATAAAGATTAAATGGGGTTAGTTCAATTTTGAGAAGTCTCAGCTCTTCTTTTTACAGACCTAATCACTAGAGAATGAAAAGGTTATCCCCCCTTGCTCAGAATCTCATCCCTGAGACCATGCATTTTTGGTCAGCGGTGACCATACCAATGACAGTCTAGGCAAAATCAAAAACCGGAACCAGAAAATCCTTATTCGTGTTTGATTGCACTCATGTATTCAATTCAATTCAATTCAGTTCAATTCAAGTTCAATAAAGGTTTCTGAACATGTGTAGAGTCTGAAAGAGTAACTGCTGTCACTTTCCGATTTCTCCAGAGGTCTTTATTTCTTGGTGCGATCCAAAAACTCTGGGAACGAGATAATTAATGTCGTACTGATTGCCAATGATATTTTCTTTTTAAGTTAGTTGTCCATAACACAATATCCCTAGCTGATGGTTTTCAGGCTTACTTTCAATTGTTACATGGGTAGCTCCACAAGTGGGCAAAATCAATCCAATCCTATGTTGAGATTGGCTAAGTAGGAAATTTGAGCTACTTGGCTTGTGCAGGATTACATCCTGTTTCTCACTAAAGAAGTGATGTCCACCATGCCAAATAATTAACCCTCTTCCAAGTTTATTTGAGCAAGATAGCCAGATACTGGCCACCCTCCTCTTTCATGTGATTATGGACTTTGACAACACTTCAGTCCATAAACATGTGAAGAAGGAACTTGGCCAACATCTAGCCATCTTGATCTCAAGCTTGGTCAATATCCAATAGTTAATGGTCTTGTTGGCTGTTTTTATATTATAGAGAGAGATAAGTATTTAAACACTCTAGCTTGTGAATCAAGAATTTGCCATTCTTTTTGTTGGTGGTCTAACTTTACAGCATAACACCTGGTAATAGTGGTCTTTTTTATCAAAATATTTAAGGTGGCACTATGCTTGCAGCCAAGCTAGCAATGGAGTATGGACTGGCCTGCAGCACTGGAGGTGGGACACATCATGCCTTCCCAAGTCATGGCTCAGGATTCTGCATGTTGAATGATCTGGCTGTCACTGCCAGGGACATGATCGATAGCAACTTAGTTAGCAAAGTACTTATTGTGGACCTGGATGTTCATCAGGTATAGCTGTAGTCAAAGTTTGTTTGTTGCCTGGTGGGGGCAGGGGTACAAAGTATTATGTGGGAAGGCTCCACTCAAGGTCTATCCCCTTACCCTTTTGTATACCGTTTTGACATAAAAGGTACAGTAACCCCTTTGATATACCTTTGATTGAAAAAGGTAGCCCTTTCACATACTTTCATAACCAGCTCGTATTATGAATAAATCACCAAGAAAGGAAATCTTGTTGTCATTTTCATGAAGCGCTTAATTAAATGATGCAGCCACTGGCACAAGGTGCTTCTGTTCGAAAGTTATGAATTAAAGGCCCTTTTAAATAACTAAATGAGAGATTTTCCTGCCCTTTCATATACCTCAACTTGTGAAATCCTGACCCTTTTAAATACCTAAAGCCTCAAAAAGGTACCCCTTTTGGGCGGAGCCTCCCTTTATAGGCCAATATGGGGGGGGGGGGGGGGGGGAGGAGGGTGGCACTGCCACCATCACATTATTTCTCATGCTTTTTCACAAATGTGCAGCTGGGGTGGAGTTGAAAAGTTGGCAGAAGGTTTTACACAATGCATAATATCAATTGCATTTTCAGACTGCATACTCAGGATAATTTCTCTCTTCTTTTCTTTTTATAATTAGAAAGAAATGACGAAATATGAAATGAAGTATTAAATGAAACAAAGACAAAGCCAAGCTCTACTTAATAAAATTAGGAAATGCTTCGGTGGTGGTATAGACTGCGAGCAGTCTCTCTTTATCCTAGGGTAAGACGTGAATGCTGTGGAATTCCGATTTTTCTAACCTCCAGGGAGGAAGAAAATTGGTTTGAAAAATCAGGGGTAAAACTACAGTGTTAGACTGTGTTAGACTGGGAGAAGAGAAACGACTTTTGGCTCGAGTTATCGTGAGGTTCGTAAAATCAAGGGTTCTTTAAATCGCCGGGATTTCACTGTTTAATTTAGGAACATGTATTTTAGCTAATCAGAACACGATTGATTACTTAACAGGGGCACCCAACGACCGTTTTCTCTTGAGTGCTTTTAAACACTGTTTTAGGCTATCTGGAGTACTTTTAAAGTTCTGTAGGTTAATTTTAGTTTGCGCTAAAAAAAATTGTCTGCTCGGTTATTCTAGGGGAACTTGAGTATTCTCAAATTTATTAGGGCTTTTTTGTCCATTTCCCGAAAACCTTAGGTCTTGTCGCCTTTCCAAAAATGATAGCTGACCTTTTTTCGGTACCCAAAACGACATTTTCAACAATCCGAAAACAACAGACATTAAATTTCTCATATCACGAAAGTTCGAGATGACAATTCTCTTAAGAAAATCAGATGGGATTAAAGGCCTTCTGAACAGATAATTTACCAAAACGATCCATTGGGTGCCCCTGACTTAAGCATCAGAGACATCCAAAAACCAGATAGGCGTCGAGCTGAGGAACATTCAGTGGCCTGATCCAAGTCTTTCTTCTGCAGGGAGATGGGACCGCCTTCATCTTCAAAGATAATGATTCTGTTTTCACGTTCTCCATGCACTGTGAGAAAAACTTTCCGCTCCGGAAGCAACAAAGCGATTTAGATGTTGGTTTGGACTGTGGTTTGAATGACGAGCAGTATCTGAATACAGTACAGGATTATCTGCCTTGGCTTCTTGATTCATTCAGACCTGATCTCATCTTGTATGACGCTGGAGTGGATCCACATCGAGATGATGCGCTTGGCAAACTCTGTTTAACAGATCAAGGTAAAGGATCAATGTATTGAACGATTGTAAGTGGTTTGAAGCTCGTGCAGATCGTTTTTACCTACTTAAGGTCCCATCCACAGTACACCAGAGGAATTCGAAAACGCAGCTTTTTTTCCACGGCTAGTCCTACCGTCCACGCTAATCCGTCACGAAAACGGAGCTCTTCGAAAACGCTTGTCAAACCGGACGAATTTAAAAACGCCGGTTTTCCGTTTAGTGTGGATGGAAAGAATTTGAAAACGGAGCTTTTCGAAAATGATTGCGTCACGATTATCCTGTGACAACACTCACCGAGTTTTCCTCAAACACAAATCCAAAATGACCGGTGATTGTTGCGTTTTCAAATTTCTCCGGCGTAGTGTGGACGGAAAACATTGGATGCGTTTTCAGAGTGAAACTTCCGATTTCAAATTCCTTTGGCGTCGTGTGAGTTAGTGTGGACGGGATTGAAATTTTGGTCAGTTAGGAACAAATTATAACTAATTGGGTCACGTTGCGATCAGTGTTGCAGAATTAGTATCGCTTTCTTCCAAAGACCTGGCCAAATGCATGCAACATTTTAGTCTGTACACAGTGGGTATTTTTCTGCCCGTTGCTTTTTGCCTCGTTCATGTCCCCTGCGGTCAATATTTCGAGTGCGATCTCGACAAGACAAAATAGAGGGTCTATGGACAGACTACCAACCCGGCTACTAACATTTTAATGCAATATATTGCAACATTGTTTCGTGCAGCACATTTCGGCCTCCTGGTTGTACCATCGAACATCTTGCAACATATTGCAACAGGATGACCAGAAGAGTGCAACATGTGCGCAACCTGACAATGTTACAATGTTTTGCCTAGAAATGTTTTGCGTTTGGCAAGACTTTTATGCACGTTTGGTGTGTTTTCTATCTGCAACATTATGTGCAGTGGTGGAGCAAAACGAAGTGTCTCTTTGATTTCTAAACTTTTTAATATCATACCTATAATATCATATGTCACGGATCCTTGACCGTCATGGGTTTTAGCAACGTCCCCTTTTTGATATTTTCACATGTATCCTCACTCAGAGCAAAACCATTTATAACAGCTGCGACGTGCGTTAGATAGCTCCTGATAACATACGACACCTGTGAATTGATTGATCAGATTCAGCAAATTTGAAATGAATCCAGCAACACAGTCACTGTCGAAAGCCGGAAAATCGTTATTTTTTTGTTTTGCCTTTGTGGTGAGGAAAGAGAAATTCTTGTCATGTTACTACGGGTCGTATTCTCGCTTCCAGCCGAAATGGTGTTTGGGAACAATAATTTAAGTCTTTCTTTGAATGTCACAACTTACAGTACAATTGACAGATACATGATGTTCTGTGACAGGGTTATTTGATCGTGATCTGGCCGTGATACAAATGGCTCTCAGCAGAGGGATTCCATGTACGACTGTGATTGGTGGAGGGTATGATGACGACATCAGTGTCCTTGGCAGACGTCACTCAATCATTCACAGGGCAGCAATAAAGGTGAATGATGAAAAAAAAAAAACCCCAGCAAGATTGTATTCATTGGGTTTAGGGAGAATACAGGTCGTGTGAGATAAGGGAAAGCGCTGTGAGGTCGTTTTGGTGTTGTGTAAAAATGATTCTTTTACATGAGAGAGGGCTTTATATTTTTTCTCACAATGTAGGTAAATTGTTAGCAAGCACACTGCGGGATTGAACAACTTCCTGAATTTTGGGATATTGTCTTGATTACCATCAAATTTCTAGAACTGACGCTAAGATCATTTCATGAAATAGTGTAGAAAAAGAAAGAAGAAGGAAAACCCTCGGGATGCAGGAAATGACACTTGGGATTATTTCAACAAGATGTCGACTGTTTGAATCGACTGATACTAAGTATTTTTCCAACTTCAAAGGTTTGGAATGACAGAAGACCCTGAACGGAATTCACAAAAGGAGGTGGAAAATTGGCAAAGCGTTCCCTTCAGGACCAGGGTCAGGAGAGAATTGTGGTAGCCTATCAACAATGGAGATTGAGTCATGTGATGAGAGAAATCCAACAATGAGTGATTTTAAACCTTTCTAGTAACATTTCCCTTCTTTGAAGGGCAATACTGTCTCCTTCGAAGAGCCGGATCTGCGAATTCCTTTTGTCGTGGCTGATGTCGCAGAGTTTGCTAAAAATGCCGTGTTGTCTTGTTGAACTTGACGATTCGGTGAACAAACCATTTAATGACAGAAAACGGTGACAGAAATGTGCCAAACAACTTGAGACATGTTCACATTTTGATGTGAATGGAACGATGGACTCGGATATGGTTTGGAAACTAACGAGATGAGTTTTGTGGAGGGATGATCAAGATCATATTGAAATGTTATGTAACAATATTAAGAAATAAGAATCAAATTAAACGTGAATGATGGATTTGTGTTTGCTCTTTGTTTTTCGTGTATATTCTGCTTGCCATACACCATAGTTTATTGCTATTAGTTTTTTCATATCACACCTAGTACGCGTAAAATTCGTATTTTTTATTTGTCAAACGGTATGGCACTTTTGTTGCTCATTACAAATGTCGACTTTTTTTTACAATTTTTAATGTACCAAACAAAATTTCAGGACACACTAGGCGTCCATGCATCGATATTAGGGAGCTTTAGCAATGATGGTGGCGACGCCGAGGACGATGCCTTGTAAAAACATAGGCACGTAAGGCATGCAAGACTTATTTGTTTTTTTTGAGAAGTGTCGGAGATAGGAGCATTCATGGAGCTGTTTACAGTAATGATTTGGTTAATTTGACAAGTTTTTTTGGTTGCGATGTACAGCAAGAAAGAAACTGGAAATTTATGATGTACATGCGATGTTACATCGGTCATGGTAAGATAGCTAAATAGTAAGCCATAAAATGTTTGACTGAACAAACTACAGCAATCTGACACGTCTCCAGATTACTGTAGATACCATCTTCTTTTCTAACACCCAATTTGGTTCGTTCTTTGTTACAACCCACACCGTGATTGGTGCGACGCGCGCACATGCATAACTCCCTCACTCACCGATCACGTAGCCCTTCCAACCCCCAAGAGGAATTTTTGCTCAAAGATACTCAAGTTAAATAAGAGACCTTTTCGCATTTTATACGAGTCGTAAGTTTACCCTCTTTACACAACACAACACTACTTCACCGAAAATAGAAAGACAAAAAAAACCTCTCTGACACGTTGAAAGTCTGATTTAATTAAATTGCACTTTAACTTGGTGCCACGCAGTCTTCAAAGAACATTTGAGCAGTTTTCATACTTTTTACCTGAAAAAATATCGGACTGAATGAATGTCATCAAATAAAACTATTAAACGGCTACTGCAGAGGCGTAAAAACCGTCCAGAAATGAAAGCTTCTTTTTTGTTTAATATCCCGAAAACAATAGCCGATAACTTGTCAGCTCTAATTGAATTTACTTCCATATAAAAAACAAAAGTGTTAAGTTACCATTTGTAACTTTAGAAAATATCTTGTGGGAAAGAGTGGTGACGATTCGTCAGCTCTAATTGAATTTACTCCCTTGCGAAAAACAAGAGTGTCAAATTACCCTTTGTGACTAAAAAATAAAAATATCTCGTTATATTTGCATGCATCAAGAACAAAACAATCGTTACCTGCACTTACTATTGTACACGTTGTAACTGTTTTAAATCTAAATAATCTCGTCTCCTCTAAAACATGTCTTAAGAACTAGAAGCGACGATTCGTGACCTCTAATTGAATTTGCTCCTTGTGAAAAACAAAGTATCAAGTTACCTTTGTAACTAAAAATGAAAATATCTAGTTGCATTTGCATACTAATAACTCACGTCCTGTTTCAAACCTCAAGGCTCATCTCGTTCATTTAACTAAAATCCTCAGCCTAACCCACAGAAAATGTCGAAGTAAACCCAATATATGAATACTTCCTCCTCTTTTATAGAAGTATAAATATGGCCGTTCTGAACTGTATCGGGATCAAATCTTCTCACATACCATTAACCTTTACAACAAGAAATTTGATTGGCTGTTTATAGCAGATCCAATCTGATTGGTGTGACATAAATACATCTCTCACTCACTCACTCACTCACTCATCCATTGACCCATCCATAACATACCCCGAAGCGCCGACTAAGAGGTATTTTTTTTACAAAAAAAAACTCAAAAATGGATTTATATTTTACCCTTGAATGTCACAACCGTGAAGATCTGTTAAGTACGTACGCCTATCGCTCTAAAAACTTGCTCAGGCTGAATATGAAATGACAGCGTTTAATTCCAAAGGAAGGTACGAAAAGTTAGCCATTGCGGTTCATGTTTTCCAAACTACGTAGAATTTGGTCATTTCACGTTGTTGTTTGCAGATGACGGGTAAGAAATATACCAAGATTCAAAACGCACGTGCAGAACCATTGCTCTGGTCATTAAACCTTTTTTTTGATTCCGTTCTCGTTGGCGTCGCCGTCGTGGTATGCTAAAGCTCTTTATTGTCTCGGTTTATAGATGACGTAAAGACAAGCGCAAACTATCAGTTGTAACCCAAGCACAATGAAATTTTTCTATTCCTTCAGCGCTATGTTCGCATGTATGAACGGGATCCTGTTCAAACAACCTGCACAGTGAACTATTTTTAGCGCACCTTGAATTCCTTTCAAATCGGGAGAGAGTCCTGGGGACGAAGCTAAGGAGCAATTGGGCCGAAACCAATGGTACATACAACAGCTGCGCAAAGAATTCGTTTTTACAACGTAACATATAAGCTTACTTGCTCTCTTGGTACGGTTTTGTTTAGGGTGGAAATCACACCATACCCTGGACTGTGCAGAACTCTGAAAATCCTATTTCTATATCCAGTTAACACTTTCAATTATGGCTTACGTTTCATTCTTTGTTGTTGGACGAGTCTCTTTTCTTAAGGGTGAAATTACACTTTACTAGAAATATAAACAGGCAGCTGAACAGGTCCGTACTTTACGCTTCGTTCTTCGTCAAAACGCCTAACACAAACCGGCGTTCGTGTATCACGTGGGCCGCTCAACTTGTCAATCAAATTTGACGCAAAACCTTACAATGGTTTCCTATTCGTTGACCTTTCAAGGAATGAGGCGGACGGATTCTGACAAAACTAAATACAAAAAGAAAACGATTGCAAAGTCTGTTTTAATACATATCTTGAATTTTCTCTAAGATCGTCCCGAACACGAAACAAAAAGCAAAATGAACAAGCGCGGTCTCGCGTGTTCGCTTAGTTCACTCCAGTTTACTACAATAAAAGCAATTGTGGACAGACTAAAGATTGCAATGAGAAGTGAATGAATGCTAGCTCGTCGTAATCACTGTACATCTTCCAAGAGTCGAGCACAGTTGTGTCTACCTAAATTCTACATACATTCGTGACCTTAAAAACCTAGTTTTATTATCATTTTTTGTGACAGGGTTTGCGAGGCAAACAGCAAGTTATTCGTAACTACAAAGCCGTATTCGGTCAAGCTTAAACTGTCAACATCAAGCATACATTTTCGGATGCATGCATGCGCCGGCATGGAGTTCCTCTGCATGTGCTGTTACCATGGAAACAACAGACAGATCGAAGAAGTGCGGTCTCCAAGCAACGTCGTGTTTTTGAATGCGCAAAAAAATTTATAGAAATATTCTTTACCAATGGGTAAAGGAATTGCTATGGCACGCAAACAGCAAGATCCAGAATACACTCTGACATCTTAACTCTTTTAATTTACTCTTCTACTGCGTCCTTGGCTGTGGATTTTGTCCGCCAAGCTTGCAGAAATCAGGAGTGAAGGGGATACAGTTCAGGTACTCACAGCCATTGCACCCAGCATCTTGACTGATGTAAAACACCAAAAATCCTACAACATACAGCGTTATAACCAGCACAAAGCACACGATAATCTGAATCTGCTTCCTCCGCCGGTCGAACTCGCCAAATGACACGTAAGGAAGGAAGATGAAGGCGAGCAAAAACCCGAACAGGAAGCCTATCATGTGAGCAAAGTTGTCCACGTAAGGCAGCAGGCCTATTAACAAGAGCAGCAGAATTATTCCGCAGAGTTTGAACAGAGCTGTAAACGGCCTGGCTATGATCTGCCAACTCTGAAATAGCTCAACAAACAAGCAGGCGATCACACCAAACACGGACCCTGATGGACCAACCTGACGAATGTAAGTCACAAATTAAAAATAATTAACAAAGAAGAAAAATCTAAAGCCACAGCAGTCCGAAACAGTCACTGAGGCAGCAAATACTGCAACAAACAAAAAATTCCTTTCATAACAACCCAACCACTATCCCCTCTCCCCTCTCTCCGACTAATCCGCAATAATTTACTGAACGAAAAAACTCTTAACCAAGTTATTCTTTTTTTCGTAATTTTACCGGCGGTATAAGAGATCAAGCCGGCAAAAAGGAAGCCCTTAACCTTCCTACAAAATACAGTATCAACGAGATAAAATACGAAACAATCTGTGCATCGGAAGCTTATACTAGTCGAAAGACGAAAACATAAATGTAAGTCCATGAAAGGGAAGGAGGAAAGAAAAGGGCTCTTGTTTAGCGTCTACGTCTTTTGTAAGAAACACAAAGAAGACGAGCGATTTTTATAAAGAAAAAAGGAAGCAAGAGTAAATTACCTCTGCTTGGTAAGGAAGGAGAATTGCACTGTACAGGTATCCACCAACACCACTAAAGATATAAATGATGGCCAGTCGTAGCCAGCCCGCCATCTTTTCAAGATCACGCATGATAGTGAAGTGAAAGATGAAGGTACAGGCCAGATGAATGATCCTGAAATAACAAACTCCATTGATTATTGAACACTTGATTCTCATATTTAGATGAAAAAACTACAAAACAAAATGAAATGAGCGACAGGCGACACTCCCAGATTTTTGGTTAGTTAACTTGAAATTGTCAGTCTCTTCTCTCCCAAATTAAACGCCCTCGAGCCACTTTTCGGTTTTGAACCTAATTTTTTTTTACAGTTTCAATTCATTTTCAAGCGGGCAAGTGTAGAGAGTAAAAAAGATCACCAACTGTTGCCTCAATGGAATGCACCTTTTTTTTCGTGACTTTCAGTGGTTATATTTTTATCAATACGCTGACGTCTATGTACAGTTTTACAGTCCATCCATTACTTTCTCTCTCGTGCGATTGGTATAAGTTACCTCACGCTACCATAGCTTGCCAATATCCGATGAGGTTCATATTTACGCGCCAACCGAAGGCTATTGTTTATATAATTCTCGTTTATATATTGTACTATAATGTTGGTATACCCAGCATGAGCGAAAATTGCCATCCAAAGACGATACACTTGGTCTGGCTGTTCCTTGCGGTGGAAAGACAACATTCCACACGTTTGACTCAAGCAATCCACCTGGGAAAAGAAGAAACGTTCACCGCATTAGTTCGGAGTGTCAACTGTCTTCTCGGGCTTAACCCCCAGCCTGGGGTCCCCGGAAGACGGCTGACACTTCAGAATATCACTACACTGACTAAATTAATTCACTGCGTAAAAACACAACCATTCAAAAATTCCTTTCAGTTATTGGATCATGTGATTATTCAAGAATCAGAACCATTTCTAGACCCCCATGTTTGACGGTGTCACGTGTAGCAAGAGAAACTCGTAACTCCATTCCCTTTCCCATAGCCGTCTTTCGCTCTAAGCCAGCGGGGGACCTTGCACCAGGATAAGGTGGTTCTGGAGACACATTTGATAGGCTAGATTCTTGGACTAACATTTTCAGTATATCAGAGCTGGTCTCCTTGTCAAAACTATCTCCTAGTTGATCTCTAAACTAAAACCTTTCGACAATCAATTCACCTACAGACTTTCAGGGAGATTGAAATTGGCTTCGTTAAAATTTTATCTCGGTTTTTAATTCCCTTGTTAAAATTTGTCAAGTACTACAGGTGCTGTAATCGAACTGTCTTAGTCAGAGGTCAGTCAGTGGACATTTTCAGGAAGGAAACCAGCGTTAAGTTGGTGAAAATCCTGGTCCAAGAATCTAGCCAATCAAAGGTACGTTTTCCTCGCTCCAAGCCCCCGCCGGTTAAGATGGGGGGTGGCTCTGGGGAAGAGAATGGCACGCCTCAAGCTTAACACTTATGACACGTACTACAGCGATCCTGCAAGAAAACCATAAGGCCTCCCCTAAATGTTGCATACGTGTCTTCAAAAGTGTGTTAGCAATCCTTTCATGCACGTGCCGTAGACTCTTCGGCTAAGAGACTAGTGCTCAGTCTCCCCACCTTTCCTAGAGCGAAGCAAGCTACTCACCTGAGAACAAAGCGTGTAATTTTCATGGTATCTTCCGCCATAAAATTCACACTCGTCCTTGCTGACAATCTTACATATAGCCTCGTTGCCCATACAGCATGGGCGGCCGTGGATTTCACATGTCATGTGTGGGTATTCAGCCGGCGATAAGTTAGGTTTAGATTCTTTACAAACCTGCAATGAAAGATCTCCTCTTGTTATCTATTCCATGTTTGAGACAAAAGTAGCAGCCAAAGACAATTTGGCTCTTTTTTATATATATGTATATATCCAAGAAACAGCAAGCTACTAGTGCGCCATACAAGTTCACAGTAACTTAAACCCATTCAGTCTGAAAATAAAACCAAAAATCAATCCCAAAAATCTCTTAAAGCCTGAATTTTTCAATACTTCTGATCCCAGAGGTCTGGGTTTTTTTAACAAGCCATTTCACGCACCGTTGGCTCAAAAACTGCAATCAAGTGATGATGATTTTGCAATTCTTCACTGCAAAAAGTTCTGACTTATGATAGACTTGGTAACTGTGGAAAACAACCCGACAAACTAACATAATACTGTGACAGGCACTGGCGGGAAAGAGAGAGGCTTGATGAAATTCCAAGAGCTTTAACTGAAAATGCAATTGAACTCCACTCTCTGAACTCTAAAGGGACGCAACAAATAGTTAAAGATGGCGGGAAAACAAGATAACCTAAAGTACATGACTGAAAATCATATCCAAGGGAAAAAGATTTGAGTTGAAACGTGAGTTCAAGAAAACTGAGTCCATGATAGCAAAGGTTTCATTGTGTGTATGATCATCAAATTCATCATCTCATGATCATTTAAAGAAAATCATCTCGCATGTCCTTCCCACAGCAAACTTGGTCAATACCCATAAATGACAAAGACACTTTAGATGAGCAATACTTACAGGCCATTTGGTGATGTCTGTAGAATCCCATTTATAGGGTTCCACTGAGGGAGGCTCTAAACACGTGCTATTCAACAAAAAACCAGCTTCAGTAATCAGGAATTTTTTCCGACTTAAGTTTACGAACAAGTCTAAGAAATTCAACAGATATGAACTATATCAATAAATGGTTAATTCATTGTCTGATGAAAAAATCAGATCTTGTTTTTCGCACAAATTTGTTCATGTGAATCGTAAACAAAATATGGAATTCAGGAGCCAAGTAACTAATTTGGTTGACAAGTAATTACAAAGGCTCTGGAATTCATGACAACAGATTTGGCAAGACATGATTTGTGTCTCGCTTGTGCTATTTGCTGGCCTCTGTTTAAAGTGGTCTGAGTTCAAGCTTAGTCCTAGCTGGGTTACTGTGTTGAAACACTTAACTCTCACAGCGCCTCTCGAGATGCAGCCGGAAGTAAAAATGAGCTCCGCCACGGTAAATGCTGGGGGTAACCCTGCGATAGACTAGCTTTTAGGGAGAGAGATGGAAATACTCTGGAGAAAAGCGTGCCCATTTGACAGGCCAGGAGGAGTGAGTATAAACATATTTTTGAATACTCACTCTGGGTCTTGTCCACAAACAACTCTTGTATTGTTATCCTTTTTGGAATACTTGTAGAAGTAAGCGAATGCTGTCTGCAAATAAAAACCAAATTATCCGTGAATTAGAATCCAGCTACTAATCAGATGAGGCCAGGTTTACTGAAGTACTCATTTGCGTCGAGATTACTGATTTGAAAGAAATCAGACGGTGCACAAAGGGGTTTATGTTTGGTGAACATGACTCACTGAACACTCTTTCTCTGACGTCTGGATGCATCCTGAGTCGTCTGATTTAACACAACAACCTGTGTCACTTTCAAATTTCTTGTCTTCTGCCAGCAGTTCTTTCAGTCGCTTATCACTGCGCATGCATGGAGCAAACTTAGCCCCCATTTTGATCAAACCCGCCTGAAAAACAAAACAAAACAAAACATATTAATAATGTTCAGCACAAGTTCATCAAGTTGTCGTTTTGAAATCACATACATGAAAGAAATAGAAAAATTAAAGGTGCTACGCACACACTGCAATGTGGCATTTTTTAGGTTTTTATTTTCTTTGTAATCTAAACCATCTGTATTTCTTTTAGCATTGTTACCTGTGAGTTACACCTTAGTACAGAATTTCATTCTGAGCAGTCTTTACACAGTCATTTTTGAAGGGAATTTTGTACATTATCACAAAAGATGATGTAACAGAGCAAATCAGTATATCTTTCCTTCTATTATATTTTGCTTCTGATTTGGCCTATTAAAACATATGACTGACTAACAGATGGGAATGATCACTACTATGTTCAAAATTTCAACATTCTTACTTGATCAGGACCAATCCAGAAGTTGTCAGGTACTGCCCGTGCCACAAACGTAGGAATAAGTGTTCCTTTTTGACTTTTATCAATCTACAATCAAAGCCAAAGGGAAGGCTTTCAATGATAACAGAGAGCACAATAACAATAATATTATTATTGCTATGCCATTTATGTTAAACTGGTGATATTTAAGTTGAACCATCAACCTAAATGAGCTTTGTGTTATCAATTCTTTCCTCTACTTGAGGATATCTAAAGTTTAACCAACAAAATTCCAAAGTGATGAATAGTGATTTAATGTCTGGGATTGGTTGCTATTTAATACACAAGAAAACCAAGTGACGTAAATACTAGAGAGACCCACCATGGATCTCTGTTGTGCTACATAATCAGCATGGAAAAGATGTTTTGGACAAATCTCGAAAGAATCTCTTCCAGGGGAACAATAATGTTATTACACCTGTAAAGGGAGAGGTCTGTCTTTCTTCTCAGTCACCACAGATAAAAGATCAGGGTTTTTTTGCAACCCCAGCCCTTAAGGGATGTTTTACAAAACAGAATAGCCTTGCATTTCAGAACTGTAGCAGATTAAAATACGTTTGGCAGACATTTCTTAACCAACGGATCAATAGTTACCACATTGATATTAACTTTCATCAGTGTATCAAATCTTGAAAACTAGTAATATAATCTACTGGGGAAATTTTTAATTTGTTATGCCTTTTGGTCTTTGCTGAAGTGAAACCCAGGTATAATTTGCACATTTCACAGTGTGAAGAGGTTGTACTTGGAGGTACCGTGAAAGTAAATTGTATTGCTCAAGAACAAAACACAGCAACACTGGCCACCACGAGGTCCATTAGACAAGTGTACATCCCTGCTTAATACAACTTCTTCTAACCTTGGCTAGTTATTTTACATTATTCAACAAATTTCTAGCAATTTTAATCAGAGTAGACTACAGAAATCAACTAATGTAAAATTACCAACTCTTCTTTTATTGTCTCTGTGAAACCAATGGGCGCAAATCCATGTACGGCCAAGCCCACGATAAGTACAATTAATTGTACAAAAGAAATCCAATACGTAAAGAAAGGTCTGAAAGAAAACAAAAATATTTTAAATATCTCACTACATGCCCTAGAGCAGTTTTCACTTGTCTATGAGTATCAAATGAATGGTAATTCACATCAGCTGTGATATTGCATCAGGCCCCAGTTGTTCGAAGGCTGGATAACCTATCCACTAGGTTAATCACTATACAGTGGATAAGTGCTGACAAAACAAACCACAAATGCACAATCCACAGTATAGTGATTTATCAGGTGAATAGCATTATAGGGGGATTCATGCTGACGTCATTGTTTACATTTTTGCTCATTTGCATACAGCTTTGTGTATGGAAGGACACATGTTAGATATGAATTGACTCCAGGGAGCTAAAGAGCTGGTGAAACTTAAAACATGGTGAAATTTTTAGCTCTTTGGGTCTAATATTCAAGGAGATATTGTCTTTCAAAAACTGCAAAATTTCTGGGTGGCAAAAGCGCTAATGAGCTCACACATTCTTTGTAAAATTTTGAGTTTTTAAACCTGTGTTGCACAAAAAGTATTCAAATATACATCAGGCTCATACTCATTGGCAGAGTTAATCGTACTATGACCTTTCAATATTCAGAACTGATTTATTTGTACCTCCAACAGAAACTGAATTGCTTATGCTAATGAGGCAAATATTGTAAACAAGGATCTGGGCCAGGACATTAAGAGTATTGACTTAAAAGACTCCAAACCAATAGTTATTGTGACTTGTGTGCACAGGTTTCCCATGCTTCATGATAATAACTGTGATAAATAATAATAATAATCATAATATACATGAAAAAATTACTTGACTCTGATTGGCTGAGAGCAGTGCAGTTCAAGTGTAACACCAGTGCAAATTACACATCATAATTCTGGATTATGATTGGCTGAAAGAAAATGGGAAATTTTCAAAGCCAATGGTATTACGTAAAATGATGAGGAAAATTTTGTGCGGAAACTTTGAAAAAAGTTTTCTTGATTAATGAGAAAAAATGGCTTCAAGAAAGGTCTTCCGGCACTTCCTCCACGCAAGTTTTTTCATGCTTATATTATTAATGAGTAATCATATGGTTTTTCTCGTTCAATTTGGAATTAATTTGCACTTGTAAGTTTTTCAAAAAGCTCAAATTGCACTCACTGAAGCGGCTTGTGCAATTTCAGCTTTTTGAAAAACTCACTCGTACAAATTAATTCCAAATTGAACTCGAAACCGTATGATTACTAATAATAATAACAATAATAATAATAATAATAATAATAATGATAAATTATCCCATCCTTCATGACAGTTATTAAATGATAATAACTTCATTCTGCTAGATGTATTGCCTCCAGTTATGATTGGTTCACTGTCATTCACTGGATTGTCTGCATCCTTTCTGATTGACCAGAGTGATAACTTTGGTTTTTGTTATGGTTTTACAAAAATTGAATTGCAAACCACTCTTATACTATTGTCTGATGAATATGATAGCGAGAAAACACGTTTTGTAGTTAATTTTTGATCTCAATCAATTTTTACTTTTTTTTTTTTATTTTGAGTTAGTTATCGGTTTTTTTCAAATTTATCCCTAGTCAAAGATAACTACTGATTAGGGATAAACGCAAAAAAAGTTAACTAAACTTATTACAAAAGTTAAGAACTGACAAACAATGCTTGTCAAGCATTTCTACCGGCAATGAGGCAATGAAGTCAAATGTCTTCTCTTCAGTTTTCCAAATTCTCAACCATTAGCAACACAAGAATACAATTAGGCTTCACAAATTTGCACAAAAGCAAACCTTGGTTAGCAGCAATTCCTTGGTTGTAAAAGATGAATGATGAAAAGAATGAGGTGTACAGCAAATGCTAGTGTTACTGTATTGTGCTACTGATGATAACCAATGAAAATGTTGTGCAACCAGCCAAATTCTCACATGCCTGTAACCAATCTATCTATCTTCTCAATTAGAAGAATAAACTCTTCAGTTGAGAAGTGGAGGTCTGACATAAATCTTAAAGTAATTTTTAATTGATAACTTCAATATCAAGAACACTCGGTCAGTTTTGACTGACATTTTTGGACACAAGACAAAGGAGGAATTATTTAGCTGCAATATATTCTTCTTTTATTACCTTGGTTTTTGCAATTTTCCACTCAGCTAAATGAATTACATTCTCCAACTTGCAAATGTAATAACCCCCAAATCACACATAAATACATGGTCCATTCACCTTACAAAATGTCAGCTCAAGCACACCAATAAAGGATCAATAAAGGTTTCCGCAATCTGGAAATGACCACATCGCCATCCCAGAAGTCTACAAGTTTTTGGCACGTGCATAAGTCTCACGCTACGTTTTCTTCAAACTTCATGCAGAATTTTCCTCTGAATTTTCCACGTGCTGCTTTTTGAATCATGCATACTAACATTAATATTTTCAACTGATGAAGGCTCAAGCACCAGCCGAAACATCTTGAACAATACATCAAAAAATAGTCAGTGTCAAACCATTAACTTACAACACCAAAGAGAGTGGGAATGAATGTTAGATGTAAACAATTTCCTGTGGGTATGCTTGTGTGCTAGTGTTCCATAGAAACTTAACAACATTACACCTACCTATGATCAGTAAGTGATTCCATCTGTTTTTTGATTGTGCTTGTCAGACGTTTTCGCTTGATAGTTCTGTTTAACCATCTGCCAACCAGCCCTTTACCATATTCACGACGATTGGCATTAGTGACTCGGGGTCTATCTCTAATCCTCTGTCCTCGAGTGCTGCGAATGGGTGGCCTCCTGCAATAATTTATTAATAATTACAATAGAGATAGGACCCTGCACGCACCCTAATTGGTCAAAAACCCATGTTCTATCAGAGGATAAAACATAGAAAAAGCGAGTTTTATTGTTTTTCGCCACATTAGCGCTATATCATAAAGCAAATGAAGAAGCCTAAGCTGTGTATTACACTGTGATAAAACACTCTGAACATTTGAGAACACTTGAAAAATATAGAAAACAATCGCCTCAGGCTCGTGTTTTCTACATTTCACTCCTGTTCTCAAATGCCCATCGTGTTTTATCACAGTGTAATACACGGCTTAGGCTTCTTTATTTGTTAATAATTATGGTATATCATGATAACTGATGGCTCAATCTTTGACGCAGAACTTACATTATTATATCTCCCTGTTATTACACACACTGTATTCTACCGAGTGGTCTGCAAAAATGTGAAGCTGATTTATTGGTTTCTTAGCAGGGCAAATGAACATGTAAAAGTTTTTGGTCATGGAATCCTTGATTTTCTATGCCCTTTTGAACTTAGTCAGGCTTGTATCATTACACTTTTAAGAGTCTGGGGCTGTATTATGATTTTCAATGCATAAGTTGCCATAAAATGGGTTCAGTGAACTCAAGCACAGAGGTACAAGTCAGAACAAATTGACTGTTTGTTTGGTCAAGGTGGCTCGACTTCTTTTTTTACATGATCACTGACTTTGATTGCACCTCAGTCCATAAACAGATAAAAAAAATATCTTGGCCAGTATTAAGCAATCTAGACCACATGCTTGGTCAATAGCCCATATTTATTTATTTTTGACATAGCGTTATCATTTGTTCAACACTTTATATTATTATTCAAGACTTACGGGGGTCCCTCAACTTCATCTTTTGCTTCCTGTGGAACAGGTGGGACAGGTTTCTCTTCTTCTTGGATTCCAGGAAGAAATCCTGGTTTGTCAAACCTTCGTCTAGGTTTCTCACTCATAAAATTAAAGAAGACGTCATCATCAATGTCACGATGGTCGATTCCCTAAAAAAAGTAAAATCTGTTTTAAAACAATAAGTAAAATACATTCACAGGATCCCATCAGTATCTTACGCTCCTGTAGGAAATCACAGGTTTTGCCACTAGTATCCCACCAAAGAAAAAATTCTGTAAAATTTAAAATGTAAAATAAATTGTTGACAGGATTTGAGGGGTATCTCTAGTTCTTAAGGGAGTTCTTAAGGTTCTCTCACAGGATCCAACCTCCATCCCACCCCCAAAAAGTGGTTTTACCATGATTACAGTAACTTAAAACCTTACACAATGTTTTTTTTTTCAAATATGATGCAAAACAAAATAATTAACTTACACCATCACCAGGAAAGGCACTGTCCACTTCATCACCCTCTGATTGAGACATAACAGCTGGTGAAAAGCTCCGCCCAGCCTCCAGTAATGTACTAACTGGCTGGGACCTTCCAGGGGATTTAAAAGTCTGTAGGGAAAATTTGGAAAAGAAACAGCTGGGACTAATTATTCTCTTTTATTATTTTACATTTCTTCAACCAAATTATCTTCATTATCACTGCCTTCCTAACAAACTGTTGATTCATGATTAATGTTTAACTGTGATGCCATATCTTCAGAAAATAGTTCAATGAAATCTATGCAGATCATTGAGCTGAACTTCAAGCTTTTACAACTTCCTCACTAACCATAATGCCACATATTGCTAACAGCACATAACACAAATAAAGATTAAAAAGGTACCCCAGGATCATTTTTAATCTTCTTCATCTTTTTCCAAGCCATGGTGGCTACTGATTCCCGTCTACTCATCGTTCGTACAAGATCAGGGTCAGGTGGATGCGAGCTCTGATAGCTGCTAATACTGCCTGTCCCAATTGTTCCACGTTTGCCTGATTGAGGGAAATTATCCACGGCATCTTCAGCATGGGCGTCAAACAGAAGACCATAACGTTTGTGGTAGTGCCGTTTTCTTCTCTGGGTCCACTTTCTTTGTAGATGGTCATGTTGTTCATCACAGTCTCCAAGGCCAAAGAAGTTTTCAGTACCTTTGATTATCTTCCTGTTGAGAAGGGAAATAACACAGATGGCTTTCAATTCAAGTTGCAAACACAATCTTATGTTTTGACCAGGCTGCAGCCTTGAAGTAATGCACTAAAATCCAAGTACCGGTAAATGTGCCATTGATGGTGCACAGAGTCAGGTCAGGATTAAGTGAGCAATGTTTCAATTGAAGAAGCTAGTCATAAAAGGGGATAAGTGATGATTTTGGTTGCTTTTCTTTTTTCTTGCTCCAAATTAGCTGAATTTTTGCATGTGGTCTTCAATGTAATAGAAAAATGTGGTTCTGTATTTTTGTCGCTGGTTTTTGCTTTGTTTTCGAGTTAAAACGTAGGCAAAAAACTTGGCTTTTCCTAGCCATGTCTTTAGGAGTTTATTTGTTGAACAGCAAACAGGCAGACTGTTTATAGTGTATGAAGTCAAAACCAAATCCCACAGCATATAGAGCGGAAATCTGGGAACGGATTGTTTACACCGGTTATTGTGACGTGAACACAACACGTGAATCGATCGAGCGTCAAACAAAATGCCATCAAACAAAAAAGAGATGTGCCGTATTAGAGCTCTGTCAACTAATATCTTAAGCATTGTTTTAAAGTACCTTGTGTGCCTATCTGGTGGTTGAGAGGCATCATAAAGCCTCGATAAACCCGTAAGTCATCAGCACGTTTTAAAGAATCAAAATGTGTTCTGAAACTTCGAAGGCAGCTGATATACCGTAATCGTGTTATCGACGTTCGAAGTCAGATCGAGCCAGGTAGCAAAGTCCAAGAGCAGTTCTTGCCCAAGAAAAATACCCTCTGGTGAGTTGTGGCCCATTTGCCAAGCGTTGCTAGCGTCAAAGTTTGGAAAGCGAGAACTGGTTTTAGACTTATAAAATTTGTCTTGTATCGACCGCCATGTCTTCCCGCGCACGAGGTGTAAAGACCCTTCCCGGCATGCATTGCGATTACGTTCTGCGGACGTTTCTCGAACTGGTAACTAGATTTAAACATAATAATGGCCAGCAAGTGGCGATCGATTGTAACAGATCTGTGATCCAGTTTGCGTTGATTTTATTTCAAATCGGCATGATTTGTAGTGTTTTGAGCTTCTGGGATCAGGGGACATGCAGATGTATGGAGACCCGTACGTTGCGCAGAAGGGTTAATCTGTTAATCTGTCAGCCCTATTTATAGAGCGTTTTCACATGGAGTCATCAAATTCTTAAATCCAAAACTAAACAGCCGCCAAAGTTGTTGTCCTCATCAGACATAAGAGGTACCAGCGCATTTTGAACTTGGAAGTTATGGCGGTGCGTGACATAAAGCTACGATCGCGTTTGTCGAAAACTATATTTTATCTCGTGATTTTTTAGCCATTGAAGACGTTGCCGTATTTGAAAAAGTGTTCATTGAAATGTTTATTTGTTTCATTTTATTTTTATTTACACCTTTTTTTGACCTGAAATCAGCATTTTTGAGCTTATATGTTGCGTGAAATTACCATTTTCAGGAGCCCATCACAGGCTCCTACTATTTTGCCGTTTTCTAAGTGAAACCAACATCCTTGCCGTCACGCGTTAACGCGAAATCAACATTTTAACCTATTTAGACCTGAAATCAACATCATTGAGCTTATGCGCTGCGTGAAATTGACATTTTGCTGGTCTCTAAGTGAAACCAACATCCTTGCCGTCACGCGTTAACGTGAAATCAACATTTTAACCTATTTAGACCTGAAATCAATATCATTGAGCTTATGCGCTGCGTAAAATTGACATTTTGCTGGTTTCTAAGTGAAACCAACATCCTTGCCATCACGCGTTAACGTGAAATCAACATTTTAACCTACTTAGACCTGAAATCAACATCATTGAGCTTATGCGCTGCGTAAAATTGACATTTTGCTGGTTTCTAAGTGAAACCAACATCCTTGCCGTCACGCGTTAACGTGAAATCAACATTTAAACCTTTTTTGACCTGAAATCAACATTTTTGAGCTTGTACATTGCGTGGAATTGACATTTTGCTGGTTTCTAAGAGAAATCAACCTCCTTGCCATCACGCGTTAACGTGAAATCAACATTTCAACCTTTTTTGACCTGAAATCAACATTTTTGAGCTTATACGTGGCGTGGAATTGACATTTTGCTGGTTTCTAAGAGAAATCAACCTCCTTGCCGTCACGCGTTAATGTGAAATCAACATTTCAACCTACTTAGACCTGAAATCAACATCATTGAGCTTATGCGCTGCGTAAAATTGACATTTTGCTGGTTTCTAAGTGAAACCAACATCCTTGCCGTCACGCGTTAACGTGAAATCAACATTTAAACCTTTTTTGACCTAAAATCAACATTTTTGAGCTTATACGTTGCGTGAAATTGACATTTTGCTGCTTTCTAAGTGAGATCAAAGTCCCTGCGGTCGCGGCGGACCGATCCTTTGTTATGATAAACCAAGGCGAGACTTCGACTTATAACAAAGGCTTGGCTTGGTTATTATAACAAAGGATCGGCTCTGTTTATCATAACAAAGGCCCGGCTTCGTTTATTTGCAGCCTCGGCGGGAAAAGGGCGTTAGGTATTTTAATCAAAAGTGAACTTTGTCGAAAACGCTCCAAATTTCGCATAGAGTTTTGTTTAGGTATGTTTAGCAATGTCCCGTAGTTTTTGCGCTAAACCTTGCTTCGTTTTCAGGATATTGCGTATGCAAAAAACCACGCAGTTTTCCTAGCGGCGTCTTTATAAAGCGAAGCAAAAACCAGCAGCAAAAATACAGGAACACGTTTTTCTATTACATTGAAGACCACATGCAAAAATTCAGCTAATTTGGAGCAAGAAAAAAGAAAAGCAACCAAAATCGTCACTTATCCCCTTTTATGACTAGCTTCTTCAATTATTGACAATCAAATATTTAAGTTTTTTCAGCTTGGAAATATAATAAAATGAAAAAAAACACATGAAAATTAACATGTTAAGCCCTTTGACCAGTTTAATTTTTGTTGGTTAAACATATCTTAAACAAAGCTTGATTTTGGCCATCATCTTGGATAAAATAACTGACCATGTGGATTATGCACTTACATTATTGTATGTTATTTGTTCATCGTGGTTTTGACTTCATTTCAAAAACTACAGTCAAGGATTGTAGTAAACTTTGACCCCTCGCCCTTTTCAAGTTCCTGCAGGACCCCCATTTACCAAACAGGAGGGCCCTGAGACCACCCAAGGAAAATCCTGGTAAGGACATTGCTGAGATAATTACCATCAGATGGTTCTTCAATTCCCATGAACCATTAAACCCAAAGGAAGTGTGATGCCATTATTGTTATACTAAAATGACAGCCTCTGGATCAAGCATTGGGTCTGTCCTTGTGTCGTGTTCATGGAAATGGCTCCTAGTTTACACTTGTTGTGCCTCTCCCACTAACTGTGACCAGCTAATAGTTTGGGAGAACAGCAAAAATGCTGGGAAAAGCAACATCTCCTCTAGGGGTCAGGGGCGCAGCAGAACAGGGAACTGAAAGAGTATTTAAATTTTCATTTTACCTTTGAGGAATATTGGTGATTTAAGTGGAAAATTACAATAGTGCCTTCAATTCTTTTTCAGTAATTTTTATACATAACTAAAGTTTGTATGCCAAATTTGATGGCAAT
This sequence comes from Orbicella franksi, assembly GCF_964199315.1. Classification (NCBI taxonomy): domain Eukaryota; kingdom Metazoa; phylum Cnidaria; class Anthozoa; order Scleractinia; family Merulinidae; genus Orbicella; species Orbicella franksi. The sequence goes on along the minus strand of NC_138150.1, from coordinate 15,526,238 downwards.
TGAATGATAGATCCTGATGCAAATCTCAAAACAAGGTATCTCTCTTTGACCACTCCCTTCTTCCCTCTTTGTTATTTTAAAGATTCAACACAAATAGATTCATTCAGATAACAAAGCTCTACCAGAGATATGAATACAGTCCCTCAAACTGATTCTTTAGTATTCAAAACTAGGCAGCAACCAATCAGACGTCAAGCAGATTGCTGTTTTACAATGTTATCAACAGCATGGTATTTTGGGGTCAAATTCTAGACATCTCTTAAGCAGGAGAAGAATTGAGTGCATGAGGATGCATCACAATGTCTGCTCAATGTATATCAAAATACTAATACTGCCTTTGTGCCTGGGTCAACCACAAAAGAAAAATCTTGTCGACTTCTAAAGTACCGTAAAAACTCGTGTATAAGCCGCACCTTTTTGCTGAAATTTTGGGCTCAAAATGGCGGGTGCGGCTTATATACGAGACCATTGCTTTCAGAGGGAGCTAATTGCCTAGTTAGTGGTCAGATATAGTACTTAAAAACGTAAGTAAATAAACATTCAACATTTTGAAACCTGTTGCTGTTGTTGATCATTGCTTTTGATAGAAGTGGTGGCTCCTAAAGGAGCCTTTGTCTCTTCAGGTTTTAAACCTGAATCTTCTTCGCGAGTAGTTCTTTCAAGCGATTCATTTGTACTTCCTTTCATTTGTACTTCACAACTTGCACCGCGTGTTTATCCATAGGATTGTTAAACTCGCGTCGAGCAACAAGTTTTTCACCAATTGAAGGCTTCCATACATGTTTATAAACATGGTATCCACGCACAGCTGATGTGAAATGGAACTTTTCCATGTTGTTTATCGTTCGTTCGATCGTTCAATTCGATCGATCTACGTGACTCGGCCCAGACTTCTTATCGGTTGCGTGTGTATTTCTCTTGTGTCCAGACTCTCTCTTTAAATGACTGCGTGGTTACTAAGCAATCATTTTGCATCGATCGGTCAGAGATTGTTTTGCTCGGATTTCCGTTTGAATTTCATCGTTTTCCACTATCGCCTTTAGCAATAAAGGCAACATCTTGTCAAAAGAGCCTCTCTTTAGGAGGATATCAGAAATTGCGTTGAAGAATAGCTTGTAAAAGGTATTTCAAGAGTTATTTAGCTCGCAGCAAATACACAGCATCAGATTTGACCAAGCTTACAATGTACAAGTAATCACTTTCTTTTGCTCAGCGCTTTTTAAAGAGTTTTCTTTTTTTCAAAATCAAGCTCGAAAGTTGGGGGTGCGGCTTATATACGAGTGCGGCTTATACACGAGTTTTTACGGTATCTACTTTAATGAGATAGTTATCACCGGAAACTGCTGACATATTACACATTAGGTTTATTATAATTTTTTTCCTTGTAACTACACGTCAAAACATGAAAATTGTTTCCACAAATAAAGAGAAACAAAGTACTTGCAGAAAGAAAATAGTAATCTCGCTCCATTGAGGAAGTATATATTAAATTAAACTGACATTGAGTGAACAGCTTTTATCTTCACGAATGCTTGTTTCTACAGCTAGGACAAATTAGAAAAGACGTAAATGTGCAAGTGTACTGAAATTAAAACATGGGCGCACTTTTTCTGGTCTGATGTCAGCAATAATAATTATTATTAGTGTTTTACCTCTGGACTTGAGTATCAAAATGAAACAGAAGTTGAATGGACGGTTTTATAAACAAAGAAAAATAACAAATCTGGAAGAGATAATACTCTTGACAATCTTAGTGAAAAATAAACTTTTCGCTAAAAGTTAGGTGTATTTTAAAGTAAAACCAAGTCTTTTTTTTTTTAAAAAGGTTGTGAACAAGTAACAAAAATCATTTACCTGTCAACGGGATTATAAAGCTTTCAAAATCACATATGGACGTCTCTATTAGTATTGAACTTACAAAATTACATGTAATGTATCTGGGAAAAAAAGAACATTTTTTTCATTTGTGGCTGTCTATCCATATGCATGCTATAGTTTAGTAGTCCTTCATGAAGGTAATCTTTTTACAGTATTTTGTATTTTCCTTTGAGGAAAAAATTTGTCATTACTAAAAAAAATACGACAATCTGCAAAGTTCAAACATTGACTCCATTTAACTGCCACAGTTTGAGCTCATCAAGCAAATTACTCTTTCTTATAGATTTTGTCATACTTTAGAGATTTTATGATTGGCAGTTATAGCAATTGTATAAATTCTTAGCTGTAATATAGTTAATCGTTTAGTAGTTAGATCAGGAAGTCATACATTTTATCTTAATTGTTATTCAATGCTGTATTGCTTTGCAGAATGTTAGTTACTTTGGTTCATCTATTCCATTAGCTCCACAGACTATGTTAAGGGTCCTAAACTCCACACAATTAACATTGTATCTAGACTAGTTTCCTTTGCTCTTCTCTTTTTTCTCTATCTATCTCTAATATCAAAATTATGACTAATTTTGAATTTTTGCCATAATACTATTTATGATTCTGTATAGATAATTTAATACTCCCTTAACGTGTTTGCGCGAGTTGAATAAAACTGACTTGAAATTGACTTTTAAGTATTAGTCCTGAAGTCACAATCCAATGGTCATCTAATCTTCTTGAGTAAACAAAAAGATCCTGACTGTGTCATGTCTGCCATGAAAATAATTGTTTTGACAATTTTTTAAGGTCACTTCAGCAAATTACTGTGTAATCAAGAGTCAACGCCCTTCTGCGTCAACACAAACACTGTTAATTATTGAGGCCATTTATAACTAGATCACAACCTGCTGACATTAAATAATTGTGTGAGCAGTCAGTCATGTCTCTCTGATTAAATTTTAGACTTTACTATCTCCTTCAGTTTGAATTTCTTACCTCTTCCCACGCTTAAGAGTGTTTGATATACTTGCTATGCTAGGCCTAGCTGCCATTCGTGGAATGCTAGTATTCCCTATACTGGGTCTTGGAGGCCCCCTGTCTTGAAAATACTGAATGAACTCAGGGTAATATTCTTGTTCAGACAGATCATCGAAATTTAGGTGTTGCTGGGTGTAGAAAACACTGGATGCACCCGAGGCGATCGAGCCCCGACCCGAGGAAGCCATCTTTACGACGGATTGGCAAATAATTTTTGTTATATTGAATATTTTATAGATATGGTTTCGCTGCTGAATCTATAATATAAGCTATGCATGAATATTGCTTTGCGTACAAAGGCCGAAGACATGACAGGGCACAGAAAATGGACATCGCACACGCGATTTGGCAAATTCGTTTTAGAAGATCATCGCTATTTTACGGTTTATAAAATGATCAAAATTCATCACCACTGTGTTTTGATGGTAATGAAGCCTTCCTCTGACCCAGATATACAAAGTTTTCGACAGCAAAGTGTTGTACCGGAAGTGAGTAACATCGCAATACATGTTTTCTACCTTGCCGTATATGTTATTGACCGCCATATTTCAACTCCAAGAACAATACCAAGACCACAACAATTGGACATCTACAAATAAAAATATCATCAGCGAATGGTATACGCACTTTTTGATTGTTTGAGCGCGGCTAAGCTTGCTTGGAAGAACAGCTCCTGTAAATGGTGGAAGATGGTGTTCCGAACCTGTAGGAGTGTGCACAGCACTGCCGTCTTCAGTTTGAGCACTTTGTCTTGAAACACAGCGCGTAAGAAGCCTGGAAATTTAAAAGGACAAAGATAAGAAACTGTATTTTTTCGTCCACAATCATCAAGAAGGGATTCAACTTAACCTTTGACGACCTTTGAACGCTAATCGTGCAAGTAAATTCCCAGTTGAAAGACTTGGAAATCGACAACTTGAATGAGTTCGATTTTGGGCTTTGAGAAAGGTGACGATCGATAATAATGCCCAATATTAGATTTGGTAAATATTTATGATTTAAACACTAAAAGAAGATCAAATTATAAATTTGAAAACGATGAGTTAGATCATCATAGTAATTACCACTGATTCACTCCATCGTTCTCTTCTCTGTTCCTATTGCTTGTAGCTTCGTGCTGACGGTTTTGTCTACGTTCATTCTCGAAGCCGCGATGTCTTCGACCGTGAAACGGGTTACAAAAAGCGGTAGCACCGTCATCTTCCCTCTCTTCCTTCTGAACTGTTGTAGGTTGGTAAGCACTTGCCATGGCTGGCTTTACAGCCAGAAGCAACTTAAATACAGTATGCTTGAATCTTTTCTATTTTTCCCTCCACAAGCAAAATTCCAAAGTTTGACTATTGCTGAAACTCACAGAAGTCTGGTGACTAACGCCTGCCTGCGCCTGCCACAACCGGAAAGGGAGTGGCGTTCAGGGGAACACCTCGATCGACTAAAATGAAAGGACAAGTGGTAAAAATAAACGTTAGTGCAATAACAGCAGAGTAGGAGAAACGTGTGAAGAAACAAAAGAAAAAAAATACAGATATTTGCATTTCCACTGATCTTATGTCTTCTCAAGAGAGACTTTGCACTACAGTTCACACCTGCTCACACAGAATATTTAATAAACACTGGAACCAGTGGTATAGCAAAAAAGTCGAAATTGTGCTTGCTTTATCAAAAGATGGAGGGCAATTTTAGGTCTTGGTTTAAGAAAGAGAGGGATTAGAAAAGGTTTTATTTACTTGTTTTCTTTTAACAATATTTTCCCTTCATATTTATTCTAGAAGTATAACATACTCGTCAAGAGCTTTTATTGATTTGTGTATGTGTATGTGTTAACTTAATTGGTCACTCCCCATTGGGGCTTTTCAGGACCAATGTAAACAAACAATGACAAATAAATATTCAAATAAACATAACTAGGTTAAAAATCCCAACTGGCGGGAGGCAGACCGAGAACAACATCAGCTAGTGGTCAGAACGGTTTTCAAATCCGGCGCTCTAACCACCCGCCCACGATGCCTCCAGCAGTTTAATTCTATACTTTGCGCATGGTCTCATTCATCTTTCAGATAAGCCGGGAAGAAGATTGCAGTTTACACTCAGTGGTGTAAGCAAAAAGAAAACAACAACAACAACAAAAACAAAAACAATTAAAATACAAGAAAACGAAGATGCACCAAAAACAGTATGTAAAAAAAATTATGAAAAGCAGTTTGATTGAGATAAATGACAGAACGGACTAATTTGTGTGTCAACAGTTACAGGAAACACCATTTCGAAGCCAGTCAGTCTTTCTTTTGTCACGTGTTGAAAGCCACTTATCTCTTACCAAGTGTGCTGTGATTCTTTTATCACCGAGAAATTGAGTATGTAGAACAGAACTTCAGTTTAGCAACTTCAAGACCTCATGAAGGTTCATTAGAGCATCAAATTTGAATGGATACAGGTACAGGAAGTCCAAGACTAGCCCTGGTTAAACAATGGACGATAGTTGATGGCCTATGACATGCTTCTGTTTGGCCACCAACTATAACGGATTATCATTCACTTTGAGCTTGGTCAAATTTTACCCGCGAATTTACTGGACAATGAGACAGTCAAACAGAGGAAGATCAAGGACAAACATGGAAAAAATTACACAGCAGATAAAAAGAAGGCATTGGCAGCTGATTGGTCATGTGCTGATGAGGAATGCAAATGAATACCCAAAAGTAGCACTAACTTGGACCCCAGAGGGAAGATGTCAGAGAGGAAGGCAGGGGGAAACTTGGAGATGAACTTGGAGGGAAAGAGGAGCGTTCAGATTTCAAGGCTCACTGGATGTTGGTTAATGTGCTAAGAACTAAGAAGCTTGGCAAGCTAGAATGCAAGGCCCTATTTCCAATTGTAGGGAAAAGGACATGATTTTTTGACATTCTTTTTTGCATAGATTGCTTTGATAAATAGGCCATACAGTCGAACCTCCGGTTGCAACCACCTCTTGTAAGCTACTACCTCTCCTCAGCAACCAGTTTTCCAAAATACCAGAAGTTTCAAAGTCAGATCACTATATTTGGAACCTCTTGAAAGCGACCACCTCTCATAAGCAACCACGACCACTTTTAGAACTAAAAGTTTGAAATTTTCCCTTGTTTTTTACCTCCCATTAGGGACCACTTAACAGATAATGGAGCAAAAAATGGATAAAAAGGTGTGACATTATTGTATTCCTGGCTAGTACAAGAAATGGGAATTTCTCAATGGGAAGAACCGGATTTTTTTCTCGAAATTGACTTTTACATGAATAAAACATTGCATCAGCATTGGCACATGGGTCAAGTCTCGGCAGTAACCATATTCTAATTAGAAAAAATTTTGACCATTATGGTCTAAGCTCTCGTAAGCAAACACCTCCCATAAGCCAGCACCAAGGCTTGACATTTTGGCTGGTTGCTTATAGGAGGTTCCACTGTATTCGTATTCCCAGTATCGGACTGGAGCTAGCTTGCAACTGAGGCTAATGTGAGGAGTCTTTTCGAGTGCAAATGACATTCATCTTTTCTTCATGATATTCCCCCCGCATGAGCCTCCATTGCAAGCTAGTTTCAGTCCAATACCCAGAATATGAATATGGCCTATTTGTTAACCCAACACTTCCATGGGGAAGTATTTTCTAACCACCCAGGTGCACCCAAAATGGGGAGAAGGAAGAGACCCCCATCCCCCAGGAACAAGACCCTATAGACTGTTTTCAATATACTAAAATGCAGCTTGTCAGTGAGGCCCAGAGGACACAAATAAAGGGCATTGAAGGACAGGACTGTTAATTCATTCCTTTTGTTTGTGTCCTCTAGGCCTCACCATCAAGCTGAATTTAAGTATGTCAAAAGTGACCTATTGAGATACAAAGTTTACTAAACAGAGTAGTTTCATGGCAGTTATGTTGGTGCTACAAAACGATATTACAGGAAATGATTGCATAAGAAAAAAACTTTCCCAAAGGAAACAATGTTATTGTTGTGGAACACCAATACGGCTGCCATCACATCAGTAAGTCAGCAGCAGATTAGCAAGATTAATCACACAATAAGTTTACATCTTTTGTGACTTTTATTTCAGCTTTTCTTTGCTTTCTTTTACTGTTGTTTTATGGCTTGTTCCTTGGCAACCACTCTCTGTCCACTTTGGTTTTTTGCCAGGAAGTCTGTAAACTCCTGGTATGGAGTCTTGGTAAACACAGTCTCCTTCCACATGTCAGGGGTCAAATAGCTGTAGGTCTTAGAGATGGCTGCAAAGGTAGCTTTGGCTGAAAACAAACAAAAAGTAACGTTAGTCACAAATCAACACCAAATTAAATTATTATTAGTACAAAAAGACCATTCTAGTCCAAAGAACAAGAGGTTTTAGATGGCTTAGATTTATACTCTGTCCATGAAGAAATACAGGGGATTGCTACTACTTCTGCTAAGATAGGACGCTACTCCAATACAGCAAGCATTCTGTCCAGCTTTACTAATGATAAACTGATACAGACTTATAACTCCTAGCCAGAGCTCACACCCACAACTGTACGATCTAGAATCCAGTGCAATTATCAGTTTTGAGTAGACCCAAAAAATCCTTAAGTATAAATTAGCTCTGACACAAAGATCAAAGAAAGGACTCTAACTGGCTTTACAAGCGTAAAATATTTTGGAGCAAGTCTTAGGTATCCCTCCCTCCCAGGTGGTACAGTTGAACCTCTACTAAAGGCCACTTCCCAACAACAGCCACCTCTCTCCACAATGAGAGCTGGACTGGAATGGTCACCTCTCCCCACAATGGCCACAATTTTTTTGTCCCAGTAAAGAGATTTGCTCTTCACAATGGCCAGTAAACTCTGTCCCTGGGGTGGGCATTAAAGAGAGGTTCAACTGTAGTTTGGAAGGGTTATGGCACTTTGTGTACAAAATTAATTCAAATTACCAAAATTGCCAAGAGTGGCTGTCTGTCCGCGAGCTGATGTGTAACAATCCTCAATACCAGCCATCTGAAGCAGCTTCTTGGGGACTGGGGCAGACACAATGCCAGTTCCTCTTGGTGCGGGAATCAAACGTACACGTACTGAACCACATTTGCCTGTCACCTTTAATAAGTAATTGCATAAAGTCAGTCAGAAAGTCAGGGTTTTAATTTGAAGTGAGAAAATTACCTTGATATTCACTGTAACACCTCAAAAGATCAGACACATCAAAGCAACAGTATAAGAGAAGTGGATGATGGCAGTGACAAACCTTGCATGGCACAGTGTGGGGCTGACCGATCTTGTTACCCCAGTAACCACGGCGCACAGGAATGACAGACAATTTAGCAAGGATGATGGCACCACGAATAGCTGTTGCTACCTCCTTGGAGCACTTCACACCAAGACCAACATGTCCATTACTGTCTCCAATGGCAACAAAGGCCTTGAAGCGTGTACGCTGTCCTGCTCTGGTCTGTTTTTGCACTGGCATGATTTTGAGAACTTCATCTTTCAAGGCAGCCCCGAGGAAGAAGTCAATGATCTCATGCTCCTAAAACGCAAGAAGCAGGTATATGAGTCAAACTTAAATCCAAGCATAACAGGAATCACAATCTTTAACAAAAGTAACTTGCTCCTCAACATGTTATCAGTGAACAGATGCATGTGAATACCTTGATGGGAAGAGAAAAGAGGTATATCTGCTCCAAAGTTTTGATCTTCATGTCCTTAACCAAGCGGCCAAGTTTAGTCACAGGCACCCACTGAAAGTAAAGAAGGAGAGTTCACATCTAAGAGTTGAAGATCTTAAATCTTCTAACATCGATTGTTATGATCATTATTTGATATTAAACAAATTAATAACTATACTGTTAAATATTGAATTTTGAATCTTTTAAAACAGAACAAAAAAATAAATAAGCACAATTGAGCACAATTATCAAGAGTACACAAATGGATTCGATTCCATCCCCCTACGTTCAGCTGGGACAAGTGAATATGTTGACAGTCCCTTTAACATTTTCCACCATATTTATATCTTTAAGAGCAAAAGTTTCGGATATTTCTGTACCTCCTTGTCCTCGGCTTTACCCCTTCCACGACCCCGTCCCCGGCCTCGACCACGGCCTCTTCCACGGCCACGGCCGCCGAATCCTCCACGAAAACCTCCGCGAGCACCACCGGCTGGTTCCGAATCCGCCATTTGCTAGAGGAAGAAAATTCAACGATTTTCACTTTACGTTAGTTTTATGCTTTCGTTAAAGAAGATCTTTAACAAAGCTAGCCAAAGTAGCTCAACTGTTATATATTTTCATTTCCGTTAAGCTCCCCTCGTGTCACCTAGCTTCTTCAACATATACGAAAGCTTTACATATACAATGAAACTCTATAATCCATATCGTTCTAAAATCGTCGAAGAAACGATAAAAAAATTACTCAGTACTACTTAGGAATAAAGAACGATTATTTAAGGGCAGCAAATCCTTTCATAGAGACGTGTTGATAGCAGATTGAACTAGATTTTCAATCCAAAGGTCTCACCCTACTTACGTGATGTCTTTGAGCGACTGAGAAGGAAGAGAAAAGGCCGCTCTAGGTACTTATTGTAAAATATATTATGGGATGGTACACTTGCGTAATTATTTTTATGTCCTTAGGGCGGAGAAGGAGGGGTTTGATTCGCTCTATAATCGGTTGATAAAATAGTCGGGAGCGCATCAATCTGAACGTTGGAAAATTAAAACATGAACTGAATAGTGTTTTCTAATGCACTTCTCCTTTGCTTTTGTTTTACGCTGCCAAAAATATTTTAAAATACGAATCTTGTAGAAAATAGTCAGTCTGCAGACCGGTGCCCAATCGTGTCTTTTTACTGGCCCTCTCCCGTTTCTTCCGGTCTTGGCCGTGTAGGTAGGTAAAACGGAGCCTGGGGAGGGTGGAATGAGAGCGCCCGGCGTTTGTCCTCCTAGTCCTGGTGCCCTCCGCGATCTTTCTTCCTTTCTACCCTCACCCCGGCCCTTTCTAGGAACCCTTTGCGGAGGAAAGATATATTAATAGTCTGCAGTCGACTCCATCATCCTCTCACCTCTTGTAGGTTTTGGTATAGAACAACCTTATATCCGTTGCTGCTCTCAGGATGAACGAATGTTGTCCACTCAGACTCCAAAAAGGCGTAGAACTTGCTTGCGGTGGTTGCACAAATTTAATCAGAAAAATAGGTCCGTTATGCGTACGTGTGTGACCACGAACTACCGTTGCCACAAAGATTAGTCAGAAAATAGAATGCTAACTTGAGGCAGTGTATGCTAAGAAAAAATGTAGAGCAAAATGTTCACATCACAGGTAACAACATGACAATATTAAACACTTGTTCCCAGAGTTTTCTTTACAAACTTTATCACTTCAGAAGACATCAAAGTTTTGCAACATAAACACAGGAAATGTGCATTCCCAGATTCCAGAGAATCATACTTCAAAAATAAAAACATTTCACCACAAAACAATGCTATTTATTTTACACTTTTTCAGCTTTGTGGTAAAAATATATGAACAATCCAACTGTTCCTAATTTCCAATGCATATTTTATTTTATTTATATTTTTTTCAAATATAACTCATCAAGTTAAAGGTATTAGTAAAAACTTTCTATCTCTAACAGACTGTCACTCTGACCTCTACAGTCAAGGGAATGAGTGCCTCTTTTCATGGTCCAAATCCAATGTTCAAGAAGATTGAGCCTGTGGTCTAAAGCTCTTAAGCTGCTTGGTGACATGAAGTACACCTACGGCACAGTGCTGGTGTGATGGCTTTTGGGATACTCGTATTACTCTTTTTTTTTTCAATAATAAGGGCCAGAAACTATTTGAGCCATTCAGTAAAGATCAACCCAAATGGCCCATCTTTTCAAGACTATTTGCTACAGTCAATTTCTATGTTCCTATGTTTAAAAGAAAGAAAAACAAACTCAGTTTTCTAGTGAACTGGAGAAAATTTGGTAGTCTTTGTACTTCTATTTCCTTTTCCTTTTCCACTTGTGTCAGGTTAACACAAGTCCAACTGGAAAACGAGGCCTTGAGGCATAACTGAGCAGCTTGGAAGATGGCATTATCAGTCAGTCTTTGTCACTGTACAGAGCGATAAACCAGGACCTTCTACCACCAATCTCAGCCTATGTTTGTTAATGGTCGTTGATATAAAAAACCCTTTGATATACATGAGTTACTATTAGTCCACTTCTTCTGACTCAATGGTTGTGTTAGATGCTGATGTGCCACTGTTCCCTTCACCCATCAGTGTCTGCATTATGTCACCTGAGGAAAACAAGATAACATTTTCAACTTTCTGGTAGAGTTTACAACACACTTTTCACTGCTACGACAAGATTCTTCTCAGAAATGTAACTAAGAAGAAAACTATGATGGTGTGTTAAAAGACCAGACAATGTCTCTGACCTGTGCACCTTCCATATTAACTCGTCTTTGTTTTCTAGTCCCAGAGGGGATGAAGAGGTTTGAACCCAGGAAGAACTGAACTATGAACTACTGAAGAGGACTATGTTAATGGTAAGTTAGTTTTCTAGTGAAATTTGTGCTGGTGATGAGCTCCCTTTCAAGCTATATCCTAAAGAAGCATCCCTAGATTTTATTTCTCAGAGGGGATGATTCTCAAAATGGAAGTGACAGCAATGCTTATCATGTCTTTTGAGGGTTAACAATTTGCATGTTTTCCTACCCATTAGATTATTTACCAGGTATTGTTATGGTTACATCTCCAGCTCAAATGTTAACTACCTTTACATGGCTATGTGCTTCTAAAAAAGTTAGGAGTCCAAAGAAGTGGGCAATAAGTTTGGAACCAAAAGAAAAAGAAAAAATATTTAAACAAAGATTGTAACCAGAAAGCAGACATCAAAACATGTGCCAGCAGCCAGTGACTTTGCTGTCTACAGTCTGTTGTTAATCATTTAGTCCACACAAGTTCTCTGCAAGAGCGCACCCCTCACCGCTCCTCCAGCCAGCAAGCAAGGCTCTTACTATTCCGCCTTCTACGACAATGCTGATATCAGGTTGGGAAACCACAACCATACTCCATACAATACTCACCAATAATTCCCTCCATCATTCCTTTGTTTGAAGGCTTTGGAGTGAGACCAAAGAAGAGCTGTCCAATCCTATCTAAATACTAAGAGGAAAATGCAATTATTAGTTCCATGAAGATAGACATATAAAAAATATATATATTCTCATCTCATTTAAATGAGTAACAAAAAGTTCCTTGAATGTGCACAGTAGCAGAGATTTTGGTACAATATTAAAGATATTACTTCAGTTCAACCCAGTGAAAATGGTTTGAGATGTTGGGGATTCAAGATGGCCAATAATTATTGATTCAAAAAGAAAATCCAAGGGAAAATGATTTGAGTTCAAGATAGTGGGGAGTTTTAGATAACTGAGTTTGAAAAAAGTGAGGTTCTACTATATCCTCATCCCAGAAAAAGATGGAAGAATGCAACAAATAGTAATCACTTTCTTTTAAGTTGGAATCTTCTCACTACTTGTAAAACTAAAGAGAACTTACCTCTTTATATACTGGATCTCTTTCTATGGAGGGCTGATATTTTTCACACAGCACTGTAAACTGACTTAAAGATCCTTTCCTGTAAAATCAAAAATATTTCTTGAGCTTTACTCCTTAAACCTGAATAAGTCTAGTAATGCGAGAAAAGACAATGTTCCTAATAAAGCAACTGGATGTGACCAATGTTCTTCGTACTTAAAAGATGTTAGAAAGCCATGAGTCTATCCCATGATTATTCCAAACATCTTTTCACTTTGAAGTACACACCTTTCTATAACTAGAAGCAAGAACCACACAAAATTAAGAAGGGGTTTTTGGTATGGTGGTCCAGTTCCAGAGAAATCTGGATGTTGTGCTGTATATTTGAAGAACACTAAGTTGGCAGTCATGAGGTTCTGTAGGCAAAGAAACCTGTGGAACAGAGTAATGTCTCAATTAATTGACTTGCTTAGTACAAACAAAATAGGCTGCCCTCTTGCTTGTTTGTTCATTCATTTGTTCGTTCGTTCGTTCATTCGTTCGTTGGTTCGTTGGTTTGTTGGTTTGTTGGTTGGTTGGTTGGTTGGTTGGTTCGTTCATTCGTTCATTCGTTTGTTCATTCAGTAACTGAATCACTGTGAGCTTACTCTTCCAGATGAAAAAGTCCTGTTGATATAACAAACTTTTGCAATTGAAGAAAAAGTTTCAAGTCAAGTACTCATCTCTCAGCTACTCATGATTTATTGTTGTCAATCTGGCAACACTGCACATCCTGTATGTTTTTAAATAAAATAAAGAGTGCATTTAATACTTTGAAGTATATCTTTCTTTTTGTACAAAATATCTGCACTATAGCTATGTCAGTCCAAAATACTAAGTACTGTTCCCAAAAAACGAAAATCCAAGGCATTTCATAATGTCACATCCTTAACTTTCTGCATAATCTAAGCAGAGGGTCAGTGAAATTAGACATACTGTAGAACTGCTTGTGTGACAAATAAATCTGCCTCTCCTGGAAAGCCAAGTGTCGTAGCATTTTCCACCAGCATTGTTGCACACTGTTGCCCATCCGAAGTAAACAGAAAGTGATATTGTGAATCACTGAAGTTTTTCTCTGTTAAATGATAAAAAATCCAACTTAATGTGAGAATCTTGACAGAACAACTCAAACACTCTCTTTTTCCACAGTTTTGAAGCTATTGCCAAAGCTCTGTTAAGTTTGAGCTTAATTCCCTGAAGCTTCAAAAAATTCACTTCCCTTTTTCCTTCAGATTTTAAAAGCACATTTGTTTGACACCTGACTGCCAAAGTCTTGAGCTTCAAATTTTATCCAAAGGCTGTATTTCTTTGAGTGCAAGTTAAGGATTTCACAGTCCACCATTTCACATTCAAGACTCAGTGACCAACTGAACCTCAGAGGGTTGGATTGAGGATAAGATGACGTCAAAGACTCACTAGCTTAAAATTGCAGCGTGTAAACGCAGCTTATTGTACATGCATAACACGAGTTTACAAGTCTGAAAATTCGAAACTCCTGTGCTGCATATTAATTTAGGCATGTACACACGCATTACATTTTTAAACTAGTGAGTCTTTGACGTCATCTTACCCTCGATCCAGCTCTCTCAAGATTTTAAAGTTAGTAATGGTGCACCATTAATTATGAAAATTTTAGTCAAAATAGACAGGTCTCTTTGAAATGAAGGCTTAAAACTTCGGTCACTTAGTGGTTCACTGATATAGTTTTGAAATACAAAGAAAAAGTAGAATTGATTTTTGTTCCAGTAGCACTTTAAAGGGGAGGGAGGAGGGAGGCTTCTAAAATTAAGTCTTATGTTAGACCTTTCCCACATTCCACTTGATCAATGCATACATGAATGATTGAACCAGGTTTTTTAAAAACCTGCTTCTGGAAAATAAAACAACAACTTTCAGAAAATAAAACAATTTATTTTCTTTAAAAAGTAGGTGTCCACAGGACACCTGGTTGCACATCTGGATAAAAATTTTATCCAGATGTGCATCCAGGTGTTTTTTTTAATCCAGATGTGCATCCAGGTGTCCTGTAGACACCTACTTTTAAAAGAAAATAAATTGCTTTATTTTCTGGAAGTTAATTTATAAATTGTTCATTTGAGCAGACCCTATAGCACATTTTGGAGGCCAACTTTTCAAATTCTTCCAAAGAGCCTGGATTGAACCAAACCGAGGTAGGGGTGCACATTTTCCTACATTTCCTGTATTTTTGTCCACTCCAACCTCGCCTTCGCACCAGTGTTTGTAGGAATGTCGGCAGGGTCTATAAGACTAGGAGAGGTGTGGTGGCCTCATGGTTAGTCTGCTTGACTTTGGATCGAGTGGTCCAGGTTCATGTCCTGGCTGGGGACATTGTGTTGTGTTCTTGGGCAAGACACTTTACTCTCAAATTGCCTCTCTCCACCCAGGTGTAAATGGGTACCGAAGAATTTAATGCTGGGGGTAACCCTGTGATGGACTAGCATCCCATCCAGGGGGGGAGTAAAAACACTCTTAGTTGCTTCATGCAACAGAAACTGGCATAAACTCTCGCCTGATGGGCCAGTTAGCTTGTATGCAGACTTTACCTTTACCTTCTTTAAAACTAAGAGACAAATTAAAAGAGGAAATTGAAAAGGAACTGGATACAGAAATTGAAATAAAACACACACGATGGCTTCATTTGTCACAATTTATAAATACTCCTCAGCTCATGGAGTGAACTTGCTTTTGAATGTCAGGAACACAACATTCCAAAACGTTTCAGTTGCTCATGTCACTCAGTAGCTATATAAAACACCTTTCTATCAATACTGTTATATGATTCCATTACAAATTAGCAATGTGCCCTTTATGTTGCTGTGTTTGTTTGCATATTTCAAACCATCTCACCTTTCCAAAATATATGTGCACATACAAGGTGAAGATCAGGATGACCATATTTAAGGGATGAATCTGTATCAGATGTCCATCTGTAAAAACACGACAAATTAATAAAAAACAAATAGGCAAATACAGTAAATGAATGATCATGGTAAGGCCATTTGAAGCCGGTTTACTGCCTAGTCCAGTTTCTCTATTTGCACAGAGAAACTGTTAACATTAGTCATGTCACTATGGTCTATATTATAGAAGCAAATGTTTGATGAGCTGCAGCTAAGCTAACTATGGGTCAAATTTAAGAAAATGACAGCAGGAAAACATTGCACATGGACCTAAAAAAGTTATTTTGGATATTTTGGATATTCCCTTTCAAGTGTAAGTGCACATGATCATCGGCTATCAGAGAATGGTAAACAGTAAGAAAATCAGTAACATTATCAGATTTACATTTAACATTTTAAACTGTTAACTTAACGTTTAAATAACTAGCTTATAGCTGTCAAAGAATGCAGCCCCAACTGAACTATTAATATATCGGTAAACCAAAAGCAAAATCAAGCTTTTAGCCAGATAGGTGTCCAGATGTCCTGTGGATGGCCACTCAATAAAGAAAATTGTTTTATTTTTCATATGTTGCTTATTAATTATTCATTGAGCAAGCCCTTTGGCACATTTTGGATGCCCTCTTTTCAAATCCCAGCTAAAAGCCTGAGTAAAATATTTCATTTGTAAATGGTGTGCTGTCATGTTTAAGATACAGTATTTGCATCATTGCCAGGAGTATGACAATTCACAGTGCAACAGTGTCAATAATGTAATTAATACTAACAAAGCTAAAAACACTATTCATTTGAGATTGAGAAATCAAATTCACGCCATTCCTATAAAATTTCCACTTACTTAATTGCTTCTCTTATAAAACCATATCTGTCCAATGAACCGGGCTCATAAAGTTCAAATAGACTTCTAATTTTATCCAAGGCATCGTGTCCAACAGGTACCTCTGCTGTGCGGAAGCATTCAAGCATCAGCAAAGCAAGATCATTACCACTTCCTTCCTAAAAAGGCACAAGGTTTACATACAGTTATCAAAATGTAAATAAGTGCTACCATTTTCACCTGTGTTGAAGATTGTCGTGTACATCATTGTTCAGTAACATGGCAATGGGTAATTTGTTCAAGTTTGTTTCATTGACAGATAACATTGTTCTTGAAAATTATTTCAAACTACTTCACTAAAATGGGAGGCACAGTAGATGGAGCTGTCCCCATTCAAGCCCTGGTTGGGGTTTCATTGTTTTGTGTTCTTGTGCAAGATACTTGTTCACACATTGTCATCCTCCACCCACATGTGTCAATGGGAACCATTAAATTTACTGAAAGTAGCATTGTCATGGGCTAGCTTCCTATCCAGGGGGGTGTAAAAATACTTATAGTCACTTCATACTACAGAAATCAGGATGAGCTCTGGCACCTGTGGGACACCTGCCTGATGCAAACTTGACCTTATGAATACTAAATGTACTAAAATAATATATGTGTTACTGCAATAACCCTTTGATGATGTACTATCTCTTTCATGCATCTTAAAGTCTAATCAGTCCAAGCATCTTTGAGAGAAAACAAAAAAATACTTCATCTACATGTTAACTTGAATTTTCTTCACTATTGCATTTCAACTAAGTAAAAGCCCAGATAACAAAATAATAATTTTATGCCCAGACAGAAGAACTCTGCATGGCTTATCTCAGTTCACTGAGTGAAATTATGTAAAATTCTGCTCAGTGGAGGAGAGAGATCTGTCCAGATAGTTACCTGTTTGTGTTTCAGGAATAAGCAGGCCCCATTGTGAACTATCTCAATAGCTTCATCATAGCATTTCTGGGAAATATACCTAGAAAATGGTAAATTCAAAGTGTGATACTAATCCTTTCAAGAAAACCCAACCTTGAAGCTAGCTTAGCTGTTAAAATGTTAAACCAATAAATTCCTATAGTTATGTGATATCTGAAGTATAATGCAGAATATGGACTGAAATTCATTCATTTTAGCTTTAAGGTTAGCTTTTAGAGTAAAAGGGTTGGTATTCAAGTCAAGGGTTTAAGTTGGTTTTTGGCTAGTGCTTTGGTAGGATTAAAGTACGTCTACAATCTACTTTTTATAATAACTGCTTTATATTGATTAAACCAACTTGAGGTTTGACTCTGTTACAGATAGCAGGCAGGCTCCCATTTGATTTCACACTCACAAGCGGTAAAGCTACCAAATTGAGCCGACAGGTGAAGCCAGCTGCTCTGGTGGGAAGAAGTGATTTTGTTCTTATTGGTGCAAATTTTGCATTTCCACCCTAGGAAAATTCACAGTTAAAGTTAACAGTCCAGATCTAATCACTTCTGGTTTAACTTCAAACGAAGTTACTGCCAAGGCAAAGAGGAAATAAATTAAATCACAGTGATCAGAACAGGTTAACATTTCAAACTACTTCACTACTGTACATTTTTAATGTGAGCACCTACTCAATGGAATAATCTTAAGTATTGCAAAATAGAACAAGGGTCTTCATGGTATCACAAAGGTTGATAGAATATCACAAGGGTCACAAGAATTCAAAGAGGATTATAACAGCATACAATGTATCACAAGGTAACACACAATATCTTTTACAAAGCTGCTACATCCTTATACAAGATCATCTAAGTCAACTCTCCTGGATTATTTGGGAGTTTCTCGGATACAGTGCAAATCTACTGGTCTCCTAAAGGTCACCAAATCTCTAAGATACATTAGAAAGCTCTCAAAGTACATTTTTCACACTTATGTTGGCCAATTTTTGGCATTTTCAGGGTGAATTTTTGGAAAATTCACATATTTTTAATTCACATTTTTTTTTAGGGTTGAGAATTTAAATTCGCAATCTACCACATTTCATTTTTTTTAAGGTTGGCATCTTGGAAAATGGATTTCAAAGGGAAAGGTTTCATTATCACAGCGTGTGGACAAAGAAGAAGAATGACAACAACAGCCGTTTTTGTGCAAAAATGAAGGAAGTGTTTGAAGTGAGTTGCACGTTGAACAAAGTCTGTCTTCTTAACTTTACTTTGATATATTCAACATCTGGGCCACCTGTGATATAACATGGAAGGATATTTTGACCAGAAGTTGCTTGGAAACATAACGTAAAGATAGAACACAATACCAGGTGTACTTGTTCACTAATTTCACTATCATTTAAAGCAAACATTTTTGTTTCTAAATACCACACAAACTCTTACATTTTTTTCACAATAAAACCAAGTGCAATACGGTGTGATACCTTGTGATAATGTGTGATGTTCTGGTGATGCCCATGTGCTGACAAAGCTTTATTTTTGGCTCATTGTTTCTCTACCCAAAAATATTGTGATACTGTGAAACCTTGTGAGAGTCACAAATATTACAAAAACAATCTTTTTGTTGCCAAATCGAGCATTACTCTTCAGTGGAAACATGAGCCTGCCTATGGGTTTGACAGTGGCAAGAGTAAGGGTTAAAGACCTGTCAAGAGTGGAGCCAAATACAGAACACAAAACTAAGTTATATGCATGGTACATCAATATCTGAAATTATACATTGGCCTCAATGTGTGAAGTCACTGAACAGTACAAAAATACCACTCAGAATTTTAAGGTACAAGTTACTACATTCCCTTCATCAATCATGTACAAGTGTGCAATACAAAACCAACAGCTGGATTCCATGCTGTACACAACATATCGTACGCTTAACGTTTTCATAATATAAGTAACTTGAACATATGTGTTTTTCGTTTTTACAAAAGTGGAATATGCAAACGTAAGCATGTAGAGTTGAAATCTTTTCACGTAACTATCCTTCTACGTTTAGCGTGGAATAAGTAAATTCCTCCAGCAAAAATGACAATCATCACTCAATTACACTACTTAATAGAAAGGAGAAAACCAAAATTTACAAGGGAAATTGTTAATTTAAATGCTTATTTATAAGCGACATAAGAAGTTATTCAATATTTCAACCGGTAAACATCGACAAGGTACAAGAAGTATTTCACTCCCGTCTCTTGCAATCGCATATTGAAAACTTGAAAAAAAACTTACCTAAAGTACAGCGTCCTTATAAGCTGATGGGCTTCATAGTATTCTCCATCCTCTATCGACTTATTTAGTTTCTGCAGAACACGCTGAGTTCCGCCGCTTCGCGTTTTGGCCGCCATCTTGAATTTAATTCCCTTCTCCACAGTCCTTTGCGCGCGTGAGAAGAGGAATTACCATGTTGCATAGCAAGCGATTGTAACAAGGAACGCCTGGGAGAAATTAGCTTTTTGTCGATGGCGACGCGTACGAAGACTTTGTGCTCTTTAGACACTGGTTATTACGCAGATACTGTGGAGTGGTGCCCTGTCGAAAGTTTTCAAGACTACCTTGTTTGCGGAACTTATCAACTTTTCGAGAAAAACGACGAGCATAACGAATCTACGCCATGTCCTGAAGAATGTTCAAGCACTGGTAACGAACGACTAGGCAATGTACAACTGTATTGTCTCGATAAAACGCTTGGAAGGTTTGTACATGAGTTACCACAAATGTACCACATATGCACATACAGGATGTATGCCCTTCATCTACCATGCAGCCAGAGCAACATCCCGGTTTCTGGAGCATGAATCGACTAGGAGTATCTAGATAATGAGTGCTCCCCCTTTATGGATGCTGGCCTTTCAAAGAGCCCCCCCCCCCCCCCCGCCCCAGAATAAAGAGAGAAATATAAAGCATGTGGTAAACAATGGGTAGGGCTGGACAAAAAGTAACTAAACATTCCATTTTCTCATCGTTCTGTGCGCACCAGCTTTATGCCCAGCTTACTGTATTTTGCGAAACGAAACGAAACAAAACGAGTAAACCCGTACTGTATTTTGCAAAACGAGCTCTTCGAAGACTCTAACGATATGTAACTTATTTCTTCCGATTCTTTAACACTTTTTGTAGATACAACTCAGTGCAGTGATGATTTACAAATTACAGATTTGTAAATCTGTAATTTGAAAAATGGGACACTTCTGACCTTTTGGCTTGAACTCTTTGTTCAAAAATCATCACTGCAAAGAGTTGTATCTACGAAAAGTATTAAAGAATCGGAAGAAATAAGTAACATATCGTTAGAGTCTTTGAAGAGCTCATTTCGCAAATTACAGATTTACAAATGTGTAATTTGCAAAACAGGGCAATTCTGATATTTTGGCTCAGACTCTTTGTTCAAAAATCATCACTGCGTGAAGTTGTATCTACGAAAAGTGTTAAAGAATTGGAATAAATAAGTTACATATCGTTAGAGTCTTTAAAGAGCTCGTTTCGCAAAATACAGTATGGGTTTACTTGTTTTGTTTCGTTTCATTTCACAAAATACAGTAAGCCTTATGCTCTGACTTCCCTGTCAATCTCTCTGTTATGGATTCCCCTTGTTAGCCTCTGAGAGAATGAATGATCATTTTTGATATTCACCAACGAATTTTAGTGCATATCAAGAGAACAGGTCATGGGAATTAAGGAAGTGACCACCATGTAGAAAACACTCTCACTATTTTACTCACCCTGTTCCCTGGCACTAGAATTTTCAACTCCTTTCTCATGGGCTCAGGGCACTGTCAATGGTTGTGCACATTAACTCTGTTAACTTACTTCTTTATCTACAGATTAGAAAAACTGCAAAGTCTTGAAACAGCTGGCATTTTAGATACAAAGTGGTAAGCTTTATTTACTAAACTGTGATCCTTTTGTATCGACAAAACATGTCTGTTTTAACACGTGCAAAAAGCAATATGTTTCTCAGTTATGGTGAAAGCAAAAGTTTTTCATTTGGTCACCGAATGACAACATTTCATTACAAATGTGGATGGCAGCATTTTCATCAACAACTGGGCAATGGCTGGCATGCCCTTAGTTTATTTGTTCTTATTCCAAGATCAGGTCCTTGTAATATATATTCCTGTTCATGAATAATGGCAACAAATCTTTACAGGTTGTCAAAGTCTTTGAATGGGCATGCTGTACTTGGTGCTATTACTTCAGCTGGAGAATTAAAGATCTTTTTCCTTGAAGAAAAGGCATGTCAAATAAAATTTTAGTTCAGATTGATTTAAGAAACTGTTGTCAGTCATGATTATGGCAATGATAATGATTTACAGAAGGGCTATGTTTCTGGCAGTGCTGATGACTGTGAATCCCATTATGTTTTCCTCTTCCTTTTCATCTTCCCTTTCATTACAAAATATGTATAATTCCTCCCTACCACCATCCAAAAGACTGGAATAGTGTTGTGGTTAAGTTATTAAGCTTACTTATCATTATAATATAATTTTTTATTTGATATTTATAGCAATTAACTGAAAGTGCAAGCTACTCTGCAAGTCCAGAAAAACTATGTCTTTCAATGGACTGGTCATCAAAAGATGGAAACAGGTACAACTTGTTTAAGTCATGCCTTGGTAGTGTTAAGGATGGACAACACTATCCGTTTGATAAATCACCATCCATTGCATAGCATGGCTTGTTTTCTATTGCCAACAGAAGTTTACTGGAAGAGCAATTATTTTATCAGGTAGATAGTGTTATTTAGCCTTTGAACAGCTTGCTTAATCTAGAACGCAGACCTGACTCTGTTTGATGCTTAAAAGCTTGGTTATGAGAGATCTAGATTGGAGATTTTAGCTTGCCTTGCACATCATTTTGTCTTTTGCAGTAACTAAAGTTGATTTTGAGGGAGGTAAACTCTGTGATTGCCAATACTGATTAACTTGTACTTTCCCCTTGCGATATCAGTCAACTGTCAAGCAAACAGGGTGTTATTCTGACAGTTGTTGCATGCTCAGTTTATCCATTTGGACATTAAAGGTGAAACACTACTGATTCCATATAGCATTACCATGCCAGTCCATTATAAGGAGAAGACATATTTTGAACTTGAGAAAGAAGGGCTAATTTTTAATTAGAGATATTTGTTCTCTCCCTGTTGTAGCTTAATTGCAGTGAGTGACTCAGCTGGTCAGATAGGCCTTTGTAAATTTAATGAAGGTACTTCCAGGCTTTGCCAAATTTCACAGTGGATGGGGCATCAGTATGAGGCTTGGATTGTGGCATTTGATGCTTGGAATTCTTCCACTGTATACTCAGGTTAGAAGCTAACTTCAAAGGATTACTATTCTACTAATTGAAATTTTAAAAAAATGAATTGAAATTAGAATAATGTAATTTGGCCAACATGTCTGAAACATTTTGGGTGAATGATTAGTACACTTCATTCCAAAAACAAATAATTCCAAATCAAAAACTGGGCACTTGCATCTAAGTTCTACATGGTTTCTGAACGTGCGTAAAGAGGGAAACCACTGTCAGTGATTAAAATGCTGGTTCACCTTCTGATTGTGCCCTGAGGTGAAAATTTTGGTGCACTCCAAAACTATTGTGAGTGTCACTATGGGAGTATGTTGAGGGGCCCAACGGTACTAGCAGTCAAGTGGTTTATTTGTCAGGTTGGCTTCTTTCCCATATCTCAACATGGTAACATAACTTATTTTATGTTTACTGGCCACACTAGGTGGAGATGATTGCCTATTTAGAGGATGGGACACTAGAACAGACTGTCAGAAACCCACATTCACAAGTAAAAGGTTTGTTCCAAGATGTTCTGTGTATCAGATACATGTAATAATAATAATTTATTGCTGATAATTGAAGGGGTGAGTGCAAAACCATGCTAAGTGACGATTTGGGTGAAAAAAAAAATTTTCGCGAAAGGGCTTGAATTTTTGCATGCGGTCTTCAATGCAATAGAAAAACGTGGTCCTGTATTTTTGTCGCTGGTTTTTGCTTCGTTTATAAAGACGTCGCTAGGAAAACCGAGTGGTTTTTCTGCATACGCAATATCTCGAAAACGAAGCGAAGCTTAGCGGAAAAACTACGGGACATTGTTAAACATACCTACACAAAACTGTATGGGAAATTTGGAGCGTTTTCGACAAAGTTCACTTTTGATTAACATACCTAGCGCCCTTTTCCCGCCGAGGTCTTCAAATAAACGAAGCCGGACCTTTGTTATGATAAACAGAGCCGACCCTTTGTTATAATAGCCAAGCCAAGCCTTTGTTATAAGTCGAAGTCTCGCCTCGGTTTATTATAACAAAGGATCGGCCCGCCGCGACCGCAAGGACTTTGATTTTACTTAGAAACCAGCAAAATGTCAATTTCACGCAACTTATATAAGCTCAAATTTATTGATTTCAGGTCAAAAGTGGTTAAAACGTTGACTCATGTTAACGCGCGACGGCAAGGATGTTGATTTCTCTTAGAGAGCAGCAAAATGTCAATTTCACGCAACGTAAAAGCTCAAAAATGTCGATTTCAGGTCTAAATAGGTCAAAATGCTGATTTCACGTTAACGCGTGACGGCAAGGATGTTGATTTCACTTAGAAAACAACAAAATGTTAATTTCACGCAGCGTATAAGCTCAAAAATGTTGATTTCAGCTCTAAATAGGTCAAAATGCTGATTTCACGGTAGCGCTTGACGGCAAGGATGTTGATTTCACTTAGAGAGCAGCAAAATGTCAATTTCACGCAACGTAAAAGCTCAAAAATGTCGATTTCAGGTCAAAAAAGGTTTAAATGTTGATTTCATGTTAACCTGTGACGGAAAGGTTGTTGATTTCACTTAGAAAACAGCAAAATGTTGATTTCACGCAACGTATAAGCTCAAAAGTGTCGATTTCAGGTCTAAATAGGTCAAAATGCTGATTTCACGTTAACGCGTGACGGCAAGGATGTTGATTTCACTTAGAAAACAGCAAAATGTTAATTTCACGCAGCGTATAAGCTCAAAAATGTTGATTTCAGCTCTAAATAGGTCAAAATGCTGATTTCACGGTAGCGCTTGACGGCAAGGATGTTGATTTCACTTAGAAAACAGCAAAATGTTGATTTAACGCAGCGTATAAGCTCAAAAATGTCGATTTCAGCTCTAAATAGGTCAAAATGCTGATTTCACGTTAACGCGTGACGGCAAGGATGTTGATTTCACTTAGAAAACAGCAAAATGTTAATTTCACGCAACGTATAAGCTCAAAAATGTTGATTTCAGGTTTAAATAGGTAAAATATGGCGGCCGGAAAATAGTGTTAACATCTGGAACTTACTTTGGTTATCTAGGACAATGACTATCTGCACTGAACAAATAAACATCAAATAAGCACTTTTCCAAATACAGCAACGTCTTAAATGGCTAAAAATCACGAGATAATACATATTTTTCGACAAACGCGATCGTAGCTTTATGTCACGCACCGCCTAACAGTTTAACAAATTAACCCTTCTGCGCAACGTACGGGTCTCCATACATCTGCATGTCCGCTGATCCCAGAAGTTCAAAACACTACAAATCATGCCGATATGAAATAAAATCAAAGCAACCTGGATCACAGATCTATGTTACAATCGATCGCTACTTGTTGGCCATTATTATCTTTAAATGAAAAAAGCCGAAACAGTCTAGTTACCAGTTCGAGAAACGCGAGCAGAACGTGATCGCAATGCATGCCGGGAAGGGTCTTTACACCTCGTGCGCGGGAAAACATGGCGGTCGATACAAGACAAATTTTATCACTCAAAAACCAGTTCTCGCTTTCCAAACTTTGACACTAGCAACGCTTGGCAAATGGGCCACAACTCACGAGAGGGTATTTTTCTTGGGCAAGAACTGCTCTTGGACTTTGCTGCCTGGCTCGATCTGACTTCGAACGCCGATAACACGATTACGGTATATCAGCTACCTTCGAAGTTTCAGAACACATTTTGATTCTTTAAAACGTGCTGATGACTTACGGGTTTATCGAGGCTTTATGATGCCTCTCAACCACCAGGCAGGCACACAAGGTACTTTAACACAATGCTTAAGATATTAGTTGACAGAGCTCTAATGCAGCACATCTCTTTTTAGTTCGATGGTATTTCGTTTGCCGCTCGATCGATTCACGTGTTGTGTTCACGTCACAATAGCCGATGTAAACAATCTGTTCCCAGATTTCCGCTCTATATATGCTGTGAGATTTGATTTTGACTTCATACACTATAAACAGTCTGCCTGTTTGCTGTTCAACAAATAAACTCCTAAAGACATGGCTGGGAAAAGCCAAGTATTTTTGCATACGTTATAACTCGAAAACGAAGCAAAATCCAGCGACAAAAATACAGGGCCGCGTTTTTCTATTACATTGAAGACCACATGCAAAAATTCAAGCCCTTTCGCGAAAATTTTTTTTTTCACCCAAATCGTCACTTAGCATGGTTTTGCACTCACCCCTTCAATTGTAAGTGATTAGCAGGTTAATTTATAACCATTTATTGATACCTATCCTAGATGTACTATTTAAGTTTAAATTACTATTTGTTAATTAATGAATGGATTAATTAAAACTAATGATCAGTTTGTCCAGTCACCCTCATAAGCTAATGTAAACTAGTGCATGTAAGCTAATCTCATTCTCAGAGATCTGGGAACAAGATTACATGTAAGCATGCATTGTGTTTTTTAAAAGCAACATACATGGACACAATGAGATGTTGATAATGGACCTTTTCCGCAATTGGCGGCCATTTTGAAATTCTATTGTTTCAAATAGCTATTATGGGATGCTTAGGGTACAAATACATACTAATTTACCCTCTGAGCATCCCATAATAGCTATTTAAAACAGTGGAATTCAAAATGGCCACCATATCGCCAAAAATGTTCATTAGTTCTTTTTGTTAGAAAATTTCCTAAGGCATCTACATATGTTGCTTATGCTTAGATGCTTATGCTCTAGTGAAGATCAGTCTTATGACCGTCACATTAGGGTTCTCTTTGATGTTACATTCCAGGCATGACATGGGTGTGAGCAGTATTCAGTGTAATCTCTCTTATGAGCACATTATGGCAACTGGCAGGTGAGAAGGTTAGTTTGGACAAGTGGCAGGTATTAGGGGAGGGGGAAAGGAGGGAGGAGGCTGTATTTGACCTCTCCTACCCCTTCCCTGTTTAGGCATGCTACGAAGACCAGTTTGTGCGACCTGGATCCTATAATAGGGCAAGGATACTACACTCTATTGAGCAAATGTTATCAGCATTGACCAAGACAAGAGACTTTGTTCACTACTTTTAAATTGCCTTTTTAAAGGCACCCCATTAAAGAAGCTTTTAAAGTGCCTATGAAGTAAAAAAAAATCCTGCTTATTTGAAAGGCTTTTCAAAGTAAAGAAGAATGGCATTTTCCTTTTTGGAATATCTTTTTTCGTTTTAGAGATATTTACGTTTTTGTATTATGCAAATAAGGAAAATGATGACGTCATAGGTGGTTCCACTAAAACAGCACAACACTCAATCGAGAATAACTCTAGAAATATTAAAGCAGTGTTCTTTAAACTTGGCACCAGAAATGTACATCACAAAAGAAACATAATGACACCTGTCGTTTCATTGCCATGACAACAGTTATGCGGCTGGTTCTGTCTTAATTAAGACTAAAATTTCCAGATTTTATCTTAAACAAGGATCATCCAATCCCACCAATCTAATGGGGAGAGTTAAGACAATATGGGAACCATGTGTGTTCTGAGCAAGACCCTCTGTCCCACTTTAAAAGGTTGCAAATGGGGATATTTGGTTTTTCACAGAAAGAGACTGGAGCCAAGAGTGTTGCCATGGCAACAGCATAGTAGGTGTCATTCTGTTTCTTTTGTGATGTACATTTCTGGAAGAACACTGCTTTAATATTTCTAAAGTTATTCTCGATTGAGTGTTGTGCTGTTCTAGAGGAACCACTTATGACGTCATCACTTTCCTTATTTGCATAATACAAAAACGTAAATATCTCTAAAACGAAAAAAGATATTCCAAAAATGAAAATGCCACTCTTCTTTTCTTTGAAAAGCCTTTCAAATAAGCAGGATTTTTTTTACTTCATAGGCACTTTAAGAGCGTCTTTAATGGGTTGCCTACAGTCCATTAAGTCCAAGACATATCATTTGTGCTGTGGGATAACATTGCAAACTCTTCTCCTTTTCTAACTCTTAGGTGAAGTAAAGTTTTATTGTTGTTGTTGTTGTTGTTGTTGCATAAAGCTTAGGCATTTATTTACAGCCCAACAGAAAATGATTAGCACTTCACACTAAATCTCATGAAATCTGAGTGAGTACTTTTAATAGTAAACCTTTAATATGTAGAGTTCCATTCTGATTTGATTTGTTATCCAATGGGCAGCTATGATGAAAACATTCTTGTCTGGGACACCAGAAATATGAGACACCCATTATGTTCATCCCACCCTGGAGGAGGGGTGTGGCGAATCAAGTGGCATCCACTACATGGCAACACAATGTTGACAGCTTGTATGTACGAGGGCTTCCACATCCTTAAATTCAGCAACAGCAATGGTATGTTCTGTGATGTTTCTGGTGCAAAGGCTGAGGACAAGTTTAAAAATCTGTTTTTATATAAAGGGTGAATTTAAGGTTTATAACAGCTAATGATATTGCTCTCTTTCTACTATCAGGAGAGCAGTGCTTAGAGAAAGTGGTGTCTTACGAGGAGCAAGCATCTTTGGCTTATGGTGCTGACTGGTGCAGGGAAGATATCCAATGTTTAAAGGAGTTACACAGACAGACAATTTCACAGTCAGAAGGAAATGAGGAACTTAAAGGTTTTGATTTAGATAAAAACGATGAAACTTACACAGATCTTATAGCAACTTGTTCATTCTATGATCATGCCTTAAATTTATGGGCAGTGAAACAGTAATATACAAAGAGAAGGCAGACTTGAGACAGCTGTGGAGATTGAAACCTAGTTATGGGATGAAGTGTGGAACAATGAAAAGTGTGTGGAAGATGAAGGGATGTAAAGGCTGGCTCATTGACGTCAGGACCATATAGTCCAGGATCTTGTACTTATTGTTGTTCTCCCCACTCTACTTGTCTAATAATTGGAACCAACTGTTTGCCGGGAAGGCTGGAATTCAGGAGAAGAAATACAACATATCCAAAAAGGTTTTAAGTTACTATTGTAAAAATGTACAGAACAA
Source organism: Orbicella franksi (assembly GCF_964199315.1). Taxonomy (NCBI): domain Eukaryota; kingdom Metazoa; phylum Cnidaria; class Anthozoa; order Scleractinia; family Merulinidae; genus Orbicella; species Orbicella franksi. The sequence goes on along the minus strand of NC_138150.1, from coordinate 15,497,787 downwards.
CGTACTTGATGAAATTATTTTTTGCTTCAATTCCATGTAAACAACTTCAGCTTTCATCCATTGGATTTCAAATGAAGAGAACAACACACCAAATAAGATAATAACACAATGTAGATTTTGGCAATTGGCATATGGATTGAAGCATGATATTCTGACATTTTGTATATAGTTGGTCAGGAAAAGTTTATTTTTATCAGGGAAAAGTCAGGGAATCTTGAAAAGTGATGCCTGTGGCAACCATGAGTCAAATGCCTTTATCTTAGTTTGGAGAAACACTGAACTAGAACAAGCTGATGACACAACTAATGATTGCACAAGTAAACAAATAGTTTGCAATCATTTTTGAAAATTGAAGTGAATTTCCTTTCTTTTGCAAGCAGTTTTTTTAGAGAGCTTTCCTTGTTCTCCCAAACTTCCACTCAATCATGTTTCTATAAGAAATAATTACAGAAAATGTTTCCAACTTCTTAAATGGTAACAACTATGAACAAATAAAAAAAAATCACTGCAAAGTTAAATGGAAAAACATTACTACATTTTATTTCAAATTTATTTGCCAGAATTAAGATTTACAGAATTGATCAATTTTGAATAATATACATAACCTGTAGCATCATAATGGCCAAGTTATTCTACAACACTTGAAAATTTAATCTAACTTATAGACAACAAGTAACCTCAAAATAAGTGGAACACTTCAGCCGTTTTAACTGAAACATTTCAATGCCCCTCTTATCTTCAAATTACTTTAGTTACGTTAATCCTTCTTGAATAACTACTACATTAACATACCTACAACTGTACCGTAGAAACTGTAACAAAGCAGGCATTTTACAAACCCTGATTTTTGACTAACAGGAAAAAGCCTTTTCTAACACTTCCAGTCAAAAAGTTTTGATTTCTCAAATTACACGCTGTGATTTACCTGGGTATTCCTATAGAAATAAAACTTACTGATGGAAAAGACTCATTATAACTAAACACTAATATTATTCCTCGCCAAAAATTCCCATAATTAAATAATTATTTAAATTTTATCATTGCTACTATTTTATGTATATTCTGAACCTCAACAATTTTTAGTGTCAAGAAAATTCTTAAAAAGTATTTATTACATAAATAAAATGGTGGTATCGCATTACAATAGAGTCCTGCATTTGAGTTGGTGATGTAATTAATTTTTTACAATTTATTATAAAAAACCTAGCATATCCATAAATTGAAACTTCCAAAATGTAGGCCACTGAAAATATGGAAAAATTGTTTATGGTACTCCTCCATATTTGAAAATTTGCTTTATTTATACAACCTTTTACGTTTAAAGAAGCCAAATATAATTATTGCATGGTTAGTTTCCATAGTGTTGTCATCAAATTGTTCCCAACCACTCCTTAGTTTATAAAGCTTTGTTTTACATGTTTTCGTTCTTATAAATATTAATCTTTTGTTTATCAAGTTGTTTTGGAATTTTAACATTTGCACAGTCACACACACATGTTTCTTAACTATTAGAATTAAGACTACATGCTACCTATAGTTTCACAGCTCAGAGTATTTGCAAGCTAAAACACAGGCCCATTTGATTCTAATGTACATGAAACACAGTGCAAAGTGAGTTGACGACTCTTACAGGAAATTCCTCTGAAATTTTTGTGGTCAATGAAAAAAAGCAGCAATAGATGGGGGTGAAATTTCTCATTAGAATTTCATTTGTATGTTCCAACTAATCAGATCTTTGTAAAAAATATGTGAAGACAAAAGCTTCCAAGTAAAAGTAGTTGAGATATTACAAAATTTATGACATCAGCTTCTAAACCATCTCAAAACACTTCTTTAATTTTGGTTTGTTGCTTCTTTTGCTCCCCAAAACTGATTACCAAGAACAGCACTGCTTGAAAACTAACTTAGATGTTGTTGTTGTTGTTGTGGAAATCCATACTCGAAACATTTATTACAACATAGTCATCTTCCAAGCTATATGCTTCTGTGGTCATGTATAATGTGAAACAAAAATAGTGTTAAGAATGTGAACTAGCTAAAGGCTTACCAGTTGGGTATTAACAATAACATGGTTACAAAATCAAACCTGTACATACAGGCTAAAATACAACTAGTGAGAACAGTACAAGAGCATGAATCCAGAATTCTGGATAACATTGTTAAGTCAAGCACCTTGAGCAATCTCAGGGAACAAGCCCAGCCAAGCTGCCTGTTGTTCATACAGTTGATAATCTCAATCCTCATACAGGATTTTTTTTACTATTTTCCTTAAAGAATTGTCATTAAATGGCAACTCAAAAAGGGTAATTCCATGTAGAAATTTTCTACTTGGTGAATTGTTAATTGAGGGGCTCACCTCTTTCTTTAGTGTGTGTACGAATTACTAAAAATATTAAAAAATATATCATTCAAGAGAATAGCAGAAAGTACAGAAACAAGACATGGGAAATTTTAAGATCACAGTTCTTAAAGTACTGGAAGAACTGGAGGCACAAGGAAACAAATGACTGCAAATTTCAAAATCTTATATGTACATGTTCAAAGTTAAGTCTAGTATTTCTAGCTGCTCTATTATTTCTCTACCTGCTATGAAAAAACACTGTGACAAAATTAGCACCAGGAAGCAGACTCCCTATTCAACAGTATGTCAAAATAATTTCAACAACAAACAATAGGATGATTGACAAATCATTTTTGCCTGCCAGCAGACAAAACAAAATACAGGGTATGGTGTTTCCATCATTTGAACAAGCCAAATAAATTTTGTAGCAGATAAAAAAGTGAGAATAACTCATGTCCCAACCTGCGATCAGACATTCTTTTTTTTCAAAAGAACGCCTGATCCCAGGTTACTCCAGTCATTTTCAGGAATGAAGCATCTCGACTCTCTTGAGCGTTAAAATAATTATAAATATTTTGTCAGGAATTCAATGCTCTGTCAGAACTCAAAACAAGGCAAATCATGCACATAAGACAGTCTTCACAAAAGTGAATGATCACATGAAGCTTTAGGTACCTACTTCGTGTGCGACTAAAGATGTTTGATTTTACAAATGATTTACATTCAATGCAATCAAACTGTTGGTTTCTGCCAAACCAAATGGAAAAGGAAAACAGTGAAGCAATGTGAGTTGCTGCTTTGCTGAGTTTTGGAAGAACTTGAATCTTTACACTGCAACCAGGTCACACCTGGTGCAATATTCAAATTTCTTGTTCATCATTCTAGGTATTATCCTTGCATGTGAACCATAAACTGTAATAATATTATCCTTATATCTAATCGTTCCTTTCTGGTACACTTCGGCAGCACATCAGGCAGATTTGTTTGAGTCGTGGTTTGTATTTTGGTGAGATGTAATCAAACAAAAATAACCAAACGAGCCTGATACATGTATGCCACCAAAGTGTACAAAAAAGATACGATCAGTTATTTGTGTACCCAAATTTCGCAAAGTAACCATGATATCATAGCCATATTAGGTCAGTGACCTGTTATTGCAGGATATCATGACAATATGCATGGCGTCTGATAAGCTAATGGTGAATTTGGGTACAGTAAATTGCAAAAGTACTTGAGACAGCAGATTTTAATTGTGTGACAATTTCAGGTGGAGTTACATGAATGCTACTTTCTACTGTTTACACCAACACTGACTTGGAGATGAGAGGATTATGCACAAATCCTTGGAAACTGGCAATTTTAAGAATGATACTCTTGGTAGGTTCACCAGGAGGAACCACAGGGCCTTTCATCGTAGGTCTTGTTGTAATCCCTTGGTGCTTTCTTGCGTGACATGTGATTTGGGTGTACTTGGTGATTGAGCCCCTCTTAACTGTCGTTGCTATCTGGATGGGTGGGAAGAACTGCTTGCTCCAGAAGAGTGACTTGCAGAGGTCGATACACTAAGCTGAGAGAAACCACTGTGGCATGACTCCAGACTTGATAACGATCCCCTGAAAAAGTATTCATAGGAAAATTAAGTATAATTATTATAATTATTCTACTGTACTGAAATACTTAACAAGTTTCTCACATATCTTGTTGTTAGTAGAAGTAAAATTATACGTTTTAAAAGAAACTGGAAACAACTTTTGAATGATGTTTGGGAATGACTCATGCCATCTTCAGTTTATTGAAACTGAATTGGATGATCCTATATGTCTCGCTGAATTACAATTAGTGAAAATAGTTATGAAAGTTTCCTGTAATTTGTCAAACCTTGAAAAATGATTTAAAAATACAAACATTCACGTATAGGGTTTATAGAAGCCTTTCATATTACCTAAAATCCCCTGAGGGAAGCACTTCATGATAGTACATGACCTTAGCTCTGGTGTGCCGGCCATGAGCTTGACCTGTTGGAGCTCCTGATTTGTATTTCCACTGTAGAACATACACACCAGGAATGGAACAAACGTGGGTCCCCTAACAGACAGAAATAATCACAGTCAAGTTAAAATAACGTAGTTGAATCAAGATCAGAGACACCTTGAAATTAGTATGCAGGCTCAGAAAAGTTGCCAAAGACTGGATTTGAATGTTTTTAATTTTTATTCAATTTTGTTGTAAGAGTTTGTTTTCTTGTTGATTGACATTGATTGGTTTCAACAAACACCCCTCTACCATCTTTGGAGATTTGAGAATGAAGAAGAACATAGTTCTAGACAGGTCCATGTGAAACTAATGTAAGATAGGATCCATAGAGAAAAGAGATCTGGAGGTTTACTCAACACACCTAGATGATTTCATGTGAAATATAAACCAAAGAAATCAAATTCTGAATTTGTACTTATTTTCCATGACTTACTTATCTATTTATTACAAGATGTTGGCAAAGACCAGAGGAAATTGTGATTTCACAGGTACGATTACAATAATTATGATTATACCTGCATAATTTTAAAGTTCCCATGTTATTGTGATAATTTAACTATAGGTCCATAATTACAGTATCAAACCAGGAATGTTAAAGTTCACTCTAAAATCTTTACTCTAGGTCAGTTGCTCTTCTCTTTTTTTCCATTTAAACTATATTCATTTTATATCATGCCATAGAAATTACAGCCAATCAGAATACAGAAAAAAGCCATTGTATATTCAACAATATTCCATCATGCACCACACGTATGTCACATTAATTGTGTAATTGTGTATTTTAATGATGTATTTTTTATGGCATGGTATTCCATGGAATATCCCACTTGTCATTTGTATTATATACCTGTATGGATTCGCCATCAAAGCAGTGCCTTGGCTTTTCAACCACCACAGCATCTACACCTGCAATGACTCCAGACTGATTTAGGGATACATCACTTCCAAAACTTGACAAACTAGTGCTGCTGACTGCTTCACGAGGACGCTTGTGTCGGAAAACTGTGTATTGAACATCTCCTTTCATGACATCAAAATCCCATGTAATGACAGACTGTGATTCCTTGATTGTCACCAAGACCTGTTAAAGGTTAATTTAATGAATGAGAACTTGAATCTGTGCACGTCAAGAGCCCCTTATGCCTATAGCTGACACTTCCATGGTATAAAGTGCCTCATTAATATTAATGTAGACTTTCTCCTGGGTTGCATCTGAATCCATCATGATTAAACACACTTGTACAATTTAAATTTAAATTTTTGTATATAATTTATACTTTTTAGATTTTGCAATTGTAAATTCTATACCTGTAATTCTTTATTGACTTTTTTTGATGCTTTTTATACTGGTCACCGATTAATACCAGTCAATCTATATATTGATCGACTGACCGGTCTTTACCAGGATAAATAAAGTTATTATTATTATTATTATAAACCTGAGAATGTTTGTCAGGTTAGCCAAATAATTTATGGGTACCCAATCAGACATTCTAGCAAATGAAGTGTAAGTGACCTGAGGCAATAGAAGTATTATTAAATCCATCATACATGAATAATGTGGCTCTCTGCATCTTACCTCAAGGGGTGATCCTTTACTAACATGGGCTGTTTGGTAGATTTCACTGCTCCAGGATTCTTCCCCTTCACTAAATTCCAGTGATCGATACAGAGATTTGGGCACAAGTCCTCCATCCTTGATTTGGCACTGCACAACAGAATGAATTTAATTTTTCCATTCTTAATCGCTCTTAATAATTCTTAAAAATTAATGATTATTAATTCTTTCCACTTGTTTCTTATGACTAGACTCCTTACCTCATATGGACCACCAAGGAAGTCTGGAATGTATTCTGCATCAATGTAATCAGTCAGACCACCAGGATCCTTTAACACAGAGAAGGAAAAAATCAGCATGAACACTATACAATAATAAAATCTATCTGAACATAGGCTAAGTCTGCATACAAACCAAGTAGCCCACCAAGCCAGAGCTTATTCCAGTTTCTGTAGCATGAAGCGACTAGGAATGTGTCTACTTCCCCCTGGATGGGATGCTAGTCCATCACAGGGTTACCCCAAGCATTAAATTCTCCAGTACCCATTTATACACCTGGGTGGAGAGGGGCACTGTGAGAGTAAAGTGTCCTGCCCACGAATACAACACAATGTCCCCGGCCAGGCCTAGTACCTGGACCACTTGATCCGGAGTCAAGCACACTAACCACGAGGCCACTGCCCCTTCACATTGTAGTCTGCTCCACATAGCAGACTACAAAATAATAATGTGTGAAATGGGTGGAGATATTCCATACTATTTGTACTCTAAAGACTGATTTACATGTAGCACGTTCTCTGTCTTTCTCTTAATTGTTTTGGCCATACAACAATGACAAACACAGTTGACAGTCAGGATTTCAGGAATGAAAAATGACAGACAATAAATATATATCTCATTAGACATTGTGCTGTGAAGTATCACTGCACATTTTTACTGTACATTTTTTGGTCAGACTGACTCACTCTGGACTCACATTAATTTAGCTAGTTTTGGAAATATAAAACCAAGGTAAACTTAATTTGTACCTGATAATCATTCCCGCCATAAATGAGAAACTTGTTCCTTGTGTTTTCGTCAATGAAAGGACTAACCAGTGTCCATAGAACACCAAAGATCCTGGGTGCACGTACAATCAGTAGCCGACCCATTGTTTCAGGGTAGTTACATTCAACAACTTCAATCACCTTTAACAAGGCTTTGATGCCTGCAAAATAAATGTTATTTGACAAAGTTACAAAGTACATGTAGCAATATTCACCCTCTCTGTCTTTGGTTTCAGAGAAATGACTTGCATTTACTGATTTTTAGAAGGCCCTGAATATTGATCTTTTACTTTATTTCCTAATTCTGAAACCTAACATAAAAGTAAGTAACTAGTGATGCTAGACAGGTTTACATTGACGTTTACAACAGACAGCAAACAGTCTGTTTTCTGCCTTTTGTACACTTAAGTGAGAATATTTACATTGTGTTTATATATTTTTCCCCTCTTTTTGTGTTGGATTTTTGGAAAAGAACACAAAACCAGAGGCATTTGGTGCTGTTTGCAGGTTGCCATAAATGTCATTCTTAACCCCTCTTATACTACTAACTGGCCATCATTTTCACATTTTGTCATGTTTCCCTAGCAATTTGCTGGTACCCATTTATACAGTTGATAACCAGTTAACCATGCCCTTTCATAATTATACTGTACACTGAAAAACTCCTACTTTTATTAAAGCCCTTTTCTCCTTTATCGTAATTGATATGTAGTTCAGAACTACTCACCAGGTCTCCACAGATGTCTCATGCTCAAGCCTTCCAGATCACAAAGACACGTCCATGAGCTGAAAACACAAATTAATGATGTGAAGTATATATGAAATAATTTAATTCATATTTGCACTGCGGTTGTAGATGAAAGTGAAGAATGATCATCTTCACTTTCATCTACAACCACAATGCAAATATGAATTAAATTATTTCATATATACTTCACATTATTTCACTCCTCACGGGAAGATATGAACTCAATTAATTGACCTCGCTCCCAATGTGTGGCTTCATAGCTCAGTTGGTAGAGCATCGCACCGGTATTCGCGGAGGTCACGGGTTCGAATCCCGTTGACGCCCTGATTTTTTCAGGCTTCTTCTTTCCAATTGCTTAAATTGGAAAAATTTACTGCGATGATCATTCTTCACTTACACAAATTAATGTTAGTGTAACGTACAATATATATTTATTTACAGACATACAATAGGTTGCAGTCCTTTTTGATTTATCCAAAACATGATGTTGAAAACAATGTGACAAGTGAAAAATCTACTATTTCAGTTTCAAGGAATAGTGCCATTGAATTAAGTTACAGACAATGATATTATTTCCCAAAAAAGACTATCTTAAATCACCAGGGAAAAAAGTAATATGAGTGGCAGAGTAAGTGGTTGAAACAGACTTACAGTATCAGAGTAACAATTAATAAATAAGTCATTCATTATCAACTGGAGTGACATATTACCTGATTGGATGTCCTGTCTTTTTGGTCAGTTCCTCTGTCATTTTAAGTCCTTCTTCATTGATTGACACAACCTTTAGAGAGGGATTTACCAAGATTTAAACTCTACTTATATTATTGAATAAAATTCATCGTCAAAGCTCTCTTCAAAATTTTTATTGACAATTTATTATGAACATTAGTACATGTTTAGGGTTCGTTCTTAATATCTTCCTTTGTTAACCTCTACAATTAAACTGGCTTCAACTTTAAACAACTTTTTTTTGTTGTTTTTTTTCAGGGCAGTAATTTGTAAACTTACTATACTCCTCAATTTTGAGTGAACAGAGAATCAAGGATGCTCTTGAAACAAAATAATCACTCTTACTATATTTAATTCAAATATAGGTGTTGCCCTTGTTAAGCTCCACCCTCAAATTTTAAAACATACTGCCCTTGAAAAAGCACTGCTGCCATACTTTGGCAAAACATGGTACATCATATCCAGAAAACCACTTACAGCAAAGTAAGTTTGACTTTGAGAATCCTTTACACCGTAATGTGAGCATCAGAATATTACAAAAATTTAGCAGCATCCTTATAACGAGTTTTCCACTGCAAGAAAACCCTTCGCTCATAGCTTAGACTGCAAGTCCTGAGGTAAGGAAACTGCACTGTCCATTGACAAAATCTATTAAGGCAGTGAATGGCCACCCTAAGTTTGCACTCTTGAAGACTACTTACATGCTTTAAAAAGCCATCCTCCCCCACAGCCTTCAGCAGCCCTTTAACATCCATGGATCCCAGCCTGAGTATATACAATGGTCGGCCCTCTGTGGTACAACAGTAAGAGCAATCAGCATGGAAGGTAAACTCTTTGGTCATGTACAGGACTGCATCTCGCACGTATTGTACCTCATTGTGAAGGCAATTTTAGCTCTAATCTAAATTTGCTTATGTGGCATTGAGACAAATGTGACGGGAGACTTTTTTTTTTTCGATGCTATTTTAATACATTGAGAAACTATGGCTATGTGGGGATACATCATTCTGATTCCCATTGGCACATGCTCTTGAAACTAACAATAATTTATTTCAAAGTGATGTCAGTTCCTCAGTATCCCATTCAGTGTGCTAAAAATAAGATGTTATCATGGCCGTAGTAATGTTTTGCTGCTTTTCTAATACCTTAAAATAGATTGCCAAAAGTTGTGAAAATGAAAGGGTGTTCCAGCTGCTGAATCAAAAAATTTCACATTGACCAACAAATATACCTTTATCTGTGTTATGCCAGCCACCACAGTAGTAGTTTAAAAGAGGTCCGGGAGGGTGCCAAATTTCTCTTATATTATCTATATTGTGATGTCGTCGCCATGCTAGAGACTCACACAGCATTTCATACACCTGAAACACAATAGAAACAACGTTTCAAAAATAGAGCCCTTATGGAATTTAACCAGCTACAGTGTATAATGAAAATTTCACTTTTTAAAATATGAATTAACAAATTATATCTTGATACATTCAGTTTTTCTCTCAGTGAGAGAAGTATTCTCTACACATTAATTTTTTAGGCTGCCGTTTACTTGACCATGGAGGTGTCCAACCAGAAAGCTCTTGCTACTTTGGCCACCGTTCACTAAAAAAGTTTTATTTACTTACAGCTTCATATATCTTAATTTTTTTTTTACTATTTCATTAATTATCTTTATGTATCTAAATTCCCCATACAGTGTGAAAAAATAAAGAATTGAAAATTGAATTGAATTGAACATGTATGTGAAGGTGTAAAGACAATAAAAATTCAAGCCCAACTAAAACTATGTAAGTTGACCCTTTTGTTTCATTATGAATTCATAAAATGACATGAACACTCAGTTATTTTACTGTAAGTTGTTCTTTTACAAAAATATGTCAAGTAAGAAAATGGGATTGTGCACTTTGCTCTTTGTACTAGCATAATGGCACTGCTTATCTGATAACATTACGTCTAAATTCATCAAGTCTGTTGTTGCTAATCCTTCACAGTCTTGCCCATCATCAAGCTCAACCATGTTGATATGATTTTTTCCAAATTTTCATGGCTTCCAAGCCAAACTTTAATAGAAGAACCTGTAATATTTACTGTTATAACACAACATCACAATACCTTGTCTAAATTGAAGTCTCGTGCTCTGAGAAATCTTAAAAGATGAGCGTCATTTGGCATCTATAAAAAAAAGCTATCATTTAGTAAAAGATTTAATATAATAATTGCTTAATATGTAAACTTACTATAATTGTTAATTAAAATATGCACAAGGCTATCCTGAATATAAAACAAGAATTTTTACCTTTCCTTGATGAGTAGAACTTAGTTTCTTGCGCAGCTGTAGGTGAATAATGAACAGAACAACCTGTTTACTGTTGTCAATCGAAAAAAGATCCATTTAATACAGCACATGCTGGGAACTGTGTTGCCAAAATGTCATGATTGTTAAATTGATGAAGACAGATTTTGTGTAGTGACTTGAGGTAATATATCAAACACAAAAGACCCTACTTGACTGCATTTCCAAACACTGAGAAGGGAGTTAAAAATATGATGTATAAAAAAGTATTTTTGACGAACTTCAAGGTGTTTGGAAATGTGGTCAAACACTGTCTTGAAAGTTTGATATATTTTCTCAATCAAAACTGAAACTTATGACAAAAGGGAGAGTCGTAAAAATATATGCTAATTAAGATCAGATACCAAATACCGTCAAGGTCCTGATTTCTTTGTTTAAACTTGATAAATTAAAAACTGAAGCATGGCTTTGGCTGAACAAGAAGAATATCTCAAGTTGATAGATTATTCTGGAATTTCAATTGTGAATGAAGCTTGTTTAACATTCACCACTAACCTTAATGAGTTGATTCTCTTCTTTTGGGCTCAGTTTCCCAAGGAACCTCTGGATGTAGTCATCATCAAGCTTGTAATCTGAACAAGTAATCAAAAGCATTTTGCAATAACACACAATGCCATTTCAGGGCAGATTGTGCATGTTAGTCCGGATTGAGGCCTGACATGCACAAGTATCAGCAACTCCACATTGAAAGTGACAGCTGCCAAGTATCTCCTTCATGATGCCATTTTGCAACTCTTAGAAATGTCTGTACTGTTATTTTTATTATTTTAGCCCACTTTATGAACATCACTGAACTTGAATTTACTTTTTTAAAACTCAAAAAAACAACTTCTTGGAGAAGGAAACATATTTTACCTTTGCATTTCATTAACTGCCTGTTACAACATTTTTGTCAGGTTGCTGCACAAGTTTTCCTTTAACATCATTGAAGTCGAGTGTGACTTTTTTAACACAGAAATTTTTTTCGTGGGAGGCAAAGTGTAATTTTTCTCTGCGTTTCATATAACGTTTTCAATTACAGTCCCAACCTCAGTTAAGGTGACCGCTGTTTAGATGCTTTTATAATGAATAAAAGAACTAACATCTCTTAGATTCAGATGCTTCATCAATATTCATACAATAAACAGAACATTACATCGCAGCTTGGTGACGTGAACTTTACCTTCTCGTGTTGATGGCATCTCTCACTGATTTGCTGCCCTCACCCATGAGAGATACCATCAACAGTCAAAGATAACATGTGTATCCCTAAGCTGCCTTATAATATTCTCTGTGTACTTGAAACTAAGACTTAAAAGCTACTATTTTACATAAAAAGAAACATTTTGAAAACATATTGTCATGTCATCTCTAAAATGGTAATTATCAGCCTTTGCTAATGATGCAGCAAAAATTAGTGTTTAGTCGACGTTAGTAATAGTTACTAGTGTTAATGTTTCAGATGCATGATTCCTGAATGATACCTTGAGATATAGGATTCTCTGACTTCATTTGTTTACATGTAACAAGTACTAAAATGTTGTTTCAGAAGGAGGATGTGACCAAGTGTAAAGGGAAGCCTTATGTCCTGCATGGGGTCTGTCCTGGTCATGCCCAGTCAAAACTGTTTACTTAAGAATTTATCATCAGCCAAATTAAGGTCATTTCTATCAAAAATTTTAATTCAATTATGGCAGTATGTCCACAACAATGACTGCAGGTGCTACTTATGGTAATTTAGCAAAAGATGTCTGAATTGTGCCTTTGACATTTTGGTTTTCTTATTCCCTTTCTTCCTATATTAAGAATAGAAGTTTGGTCAATAAAAATATCATAATTATACTCTTTTTTGGCTTGTTGCTCATGTTTCATTAACTGCATTTTATACTTGGAATGACCTTTGAAATGTTATTACTCCTTCTGTCTTTCAGATTTTTTTAACCAAAATAACTTGTACATCAGAAACAGAACTCATCATCCAAACTGGCTGCAAACTGAAAGTAATTAATTCCCTAACTTTTCTCAATCTCACGCAAATACTAGAATTTGCTAATAAGGTACTACAAAATTTCAAAGCTAGCACATGGATTCAAAATCAACATGTCATCAACATGTCATCCTAAGCTCATCTAGGGATCATCTGCTTCTAATAACAAGGGCTTTGGCAACGAGTACAAAGTACAAAATACAAAGTGGCATGCCTAATCGACCTCATATGTTTTACTGACGTAGTTTTGAAGATTTTTACATTTTTTACTTTTTAAGTTTTACAGGACCCCTTTGACAATACTATCATAATAAGTATTGATGGCTTTTATTATTATCAGAATTATTACTATTACTATTGGACTGAGTGGAATCTAATTCAGGGAGTAATCACACAAGCATGATAACGGCCTGAATTGTATGACACAGCGTCCAATTACTAATTAAATTGAATCTATAACAAAAAAGTCTTCAGAGAACTTCTGTTGAGAGAAAAAGTCAGTAATGCTTTCCATAAGTGTTAAAAACCGTAGGGAACATTAAGAAGGAAACCATTAAAGCATGTGTAATTGGTGTGTGAATCACGCAGATATTACAGGTATTCAATTACAACTTTTTGTAATTGGATACCTATAATTGGACACCCATGTGATCGCATGCGGATTACATTACAACTAGGCCCCCAGAGAACCAATCATGATCAAGAATTTTGCTATATATGTGATTAATATTATTATTAATAATTTATTATCAAGCTACTACTAAAATGGTGTTGACTTAAGCTAAAAGGGGTCTATCCCTAGATTATATGTGTTTCACTTAAAAACTCGGCCTTGCGTATCATTTGCATTTACATGTGCTCACTCCTCACCTGGTCTAGAGGCAAGTGGTAATGTATCGGCAGCTTCTATTGCAGAACTAGCAATAGGAAGAGCGTCAGTGCCATCCTCCTCAATTTGGTCTGCACTGCTCACTGCTTCTGCACTCTTTGTCCTGGACCGTCCATGGGAATTCTCAAATGGAGCTAGGTATGTTACCCCTTCACTTATCAACTCATCAATGTAGTATTGGATCACTTCTTTACCCTGTCAAATTAGAGATATACAAAATGATCAAGGTCAGGGTGTTTTCTGCTTTACCCTTGCACAGCCTTGCTACAGTTCTACATAAAAAAATATTGATAAAAACTCTTCACTGCTTTTAATGCTAATTTCCAAGTCAGAACATTTTTGTTTGGATTGATTGATTTTGACTTCTTGTAATCTTTCAGTGTTAAGAATTGTAGTTGTGGAGAAGTGGCTTGCAAGCCTTAGTGACAATATACAAGCATATATATACCATATGCTCCAAGTATTCTACCAAGTTATAGAAGTCCTTGATGCTTCCATCAGTTATCACTTAATATCAAGTTATCCTCCTGTTTCTTATGACTGTAGTGTGATTAGAAGTATGATGGATTTAAGACCCAGGTGAAGGGTGATTGTGGAGAACCTAAGCTCACCTTTTTGATATTCTGAAGATACAACTTAATTGCTAGCTTCTCTATAGCTGCCTCAAAACCAAAGAATGACTTGATGTCCAAAGTTGCATCCTGCTCAAAACAAGTCCAGTCAGGATTATCTGGGTGAACCTAGAGAAGCAGAGTAGTGTTGGGATTAATGGAACTGACATTCCAGAGTTATTTAGAGAATATGATCATGAAAGGTACAGTGACCAAATGTTTAGCACACTGGATTCAGGATTGAGAAGCTAGTTTAAAGGAAGACCTTCAACTAGTGTTCTTTGCATGCTTCTGTTGCTGTTATCATCCAGGCAATCATTGCTTCAGCACACATCTCACTTACACAATAATGAATATATCGAAGAAAATGACATTGAAGTCAAGTGCTCAGGACAGCTTATAAACAGGGAAAGCCAGATTGAATAAAGCAGCAAGATTTCTTTATTAAATAAATGAGGGTTTTTGGAGAATGTTCTGTTAACTGCTACATTGTTGTGAGAGTTCAAACACATTGCATACAACTTGGTCACAGTGGGACACAGTAGTATTACATTGGTTCACTGTTTGCTGCTTTTTATTCTTATCTCCTTTTTTATTAGATCTGGCTGCTAGTTAATTTGGTTTGGAGATGATTTATGATGATGAAAACTGCCATTTAACAGTTGCTGAATATGCTCTCTTCTGGCATGGCTATGGCTGAAACAGATCAGTAACTGTTGTTTAAATCTGGCCTTTAGTCTTCCAAGTCTGTTTCATGACTGTAGTTTTTTTACAGGGTTTTTATACTGTTCTTTTGCAAACTTATCTCAATGTTTTGACTGGCTTGATTCAATATGCACAAATTCAACGATGATTAACAGCAGACTATCATTTCTTCATCATCAAATCTATGTCATTTTATACGTCATGGAAATTTGTTATACATGGATTTCTGACTGCTGGATATCTACAAAGTAGTTGTGGATATTATTCTTTGAGAGTTGACCCTGTCAGTTAGAGCACAAATATTTTCCAAGTATCTAAAACATTGAAATTTTAATGTATTCCTAAGCTCAAAGAATGGTTCAAATACAAAGCCAAAATAATACTTGAAATTGCTTGACATGTCTAAACAAAGATCTACTATTCTAAGAAGAAAATAAACGAGATCAATATCTCATGGAAATTCTATAAGAATTTCATACAACCGGATAAGCTAGGTTTTTGAAAACAAATCCCAGCCGCTGGGTATCCACATCAGAATATCCCACCAAAACACACTCACTGACTGATTGTGGCTCACTGGCTCAGAAAAACCTAATCAATAATCTTGAATAGTGATTTGTTATTCTCGCACAATGATTTCGCATTCTCAACAGTTGATGTTGATTTCTCGATAGCTTGCTACATCAGTAGTTTTCTTGATTAATGGTTTTCATTC
Organism: Orbicella franksi; assembly: GCF_964199315.1. Lineage (NCBI taxonomy): Eukaryota > Metazoa > Cnidaria > Anthozoa > Scleractinia > Merulinidae > Orbicella > Orbicella franksi. Next base: position 15,482,098 of record NC_138150.1, on the reverse strand, counting down.
TCCATGGGATAATTTACAACCTAACTGCCATGACAGTTTTTAATTCTCATACTGTGATTTCATTTCTAATGCAGTGATTTCCCAATCTTGCATAGTGATTTCCCAATCATGCATAGTGATTTCCCAATCTCACATAGTGATTTCCCAATTGCACATATCGATCACTGAAACTTGATACGTGATTTTGAACTAAACCCACTTTTGTCATGTTTGGCTTGCCATATGTTTCTCCTCAACATGCTTGCCATTACATCGTTTAAAATTGTGTAGTTCTTAAACTTATTAAAAATACATCAAGTATAAACAAAGGAAAACAAGACCATGCATATGACTGTATTTGGATATCTGATCTTAATTAGCTTGAGTTTTGATTAGGAAGGTATATCAAGCACTCAAGACAGTGTTTGACCACATTTCCAGACATCTAGAAGTCGATAAAAAATACCCCACTACACATCATATTTTCAATTCTCTTCTTGGTGCTAGGAAACGTGGTCAAACACGGTCTTTCTTAATGTTCAATATGTATAACTGGTTTAATAATTATTCATACTGCTTTGGGACAGCCCCGATAAAATGTTTCCTTTCCCATCACCCTCAACCTGATAAAAATAAGTCTGCCTGTTGGTTCAAATTAAAATTAAAGCAGCCAGAAGAAAACAATCTTCATTGACAAATTAGCCTGGATAATCTCTTACCCATGACTGCCATTTTGCACTGGAGCCATGATCACTTCAAAAGGTGTTTGAAGATGTTGTTAACAGGGTTGATTTAGTCATAAAGACAACTGAAGATATAACTGAAGTGTATTTTTAAAGCTTGGGATCACCCAAAAAATGGCAGCAGGCAATGAATTGGTTGGGCAATGGAAAAATGAAATGTTTCAGGGGCATGGCCTAATAACTGTAAAATGGGGCTTGGAACTGGTGTTACATTTCGACCAGGTAGTTTCAGTTTCCCTTAGGATATAATGTTTCGATTCACACAATTCATCTCCCACCATGAACAGTTATCGCAATGAAACATGTTTCATTTGTGTTCAGGCTAACCATGCTCCAGCCTGTAGTGTGAACACAGTAAAAGTTTTCATTTCTGATGTTACAACTGTCTAAAATGCAAGCTTTTGCCATCACTGCGACTTGCAGTACTGCAACTGTACTCTGAATAACATGCTAGTCCAACACAGGTTGTCAGTGTAAAGTAGGGGTACTTATAGCAAATAGAATTTTCCTTGTTTTTATTTCACGTGTTTGCATTACCTCTGGGGACCATGTAATCTACTCATTAGTACTTTACTTATCATCATTATGCATAGTTTGGACTTCATTTTTCGTCAGTGCTTGTTTAGCGGCTGGAACTTCAGTTTTCTCCGGTTTCTATCATGTTTTTGCTAGCATTTAACTTGTTGTGAGCGTCTGAATTATTATTCTGAAGAGTTTAATCCTGTTGAACTCCCCACAGTTTGTAAGTTCATTTTATTCCACTATCAGTTTTTGTTTTTTTTTTGTGTTATATTATTGCTCGCAATTTTCAGTTGAATCACACACTCACTCACTCTTGCGCATTTCTATGCACAATGATCAAACTGTGCATTCAAACTGTGTCGTTTGTTATCTGTAGTGTCTACTTATACCTGTACGGTACTTATTTATCAGCTATGTTGAGTTGAATAAAAGATGCTGCCACATTACAGACATTCAGAGGTGTTTCTAAGCAGTATCTATTAGAAAGTAAAGCTTGTCTAGAACATACAAATCTACATATCATTTCTTTACAAAGTCCTGCTTTTTAGTTTTCTCTGATTTATTATGCTACATGTAGTCAAAAAATATTATGTCTGTTTTTACACAACTTTAATTAAAAGAATCCCATGCTGCAGGAACTAAGAAACCTCTCAGCAAACTCAACTGATCAATTTAAGCACAAAAAAAATTCTATATTTGACTGGAACTTCTGAAGCATGCAGATATTGGAAACATGGTCCTTGATGTTACTAAAAACATGATAAAGGTTCCAGTATTTTTCAGTTTGTAGTTCAATATCATGTTTTACTTTCCTGTCGGATATGATACAAGAACCGACCTGAAATTAATTTCAGGCAGAAAAATAATAATCATAACTGAATAAATAATTCATTGTTTTCCATTCCAAAATTAACAGGTATGACAACAATATATATATGCCCAAGAACCTAGGAAAAGGAATTTAGTGGTCAGTTCTATTGTTATGTAAATATTCTCATTGGGACATCATACAATTGGTAACGTAATAAGCGGCAGTCACCACATTAAATATGCATGTGACATCAATATAGATGCCTTTGTTTATTTTGAGCCCACACTTGTGGTGTTTGCCTTTGCAGTCATTAGCAGAATCTCAAAATACATCATCACTGACGCAAATCAGGCGAACGCAATTTCAAGGAAGCGTGTTGAAAATCACTACACTTGTGAAGTTTGTAGACTGAAAACGGAAGACGCACGCACCACGAGGAAAATGCGACTTTGTCGCAATGGAGTTTTCTCAATTTCCTTTTCGGCTTATTTTTAGGGAAATAATTAATTCACTTACCGAATAATAACAGTGTTCTGTGACACCAACACGAGATGAAAAGCTCTCGTTGTGAGCAGTGATGGTTAGAGTTCTTTCTCGCCTGTCCAGGCAGTTGGTTTGATTGAAATAGACATATTCAACGCCAATGATCTGTGTGAAGAACAAAATCGTTAGAGATCTTCATTACAAGCCAAAACTCGTTAACTCGTTTGGTATCGCCCATCATCTAACCTTAACCGTGTTGGGCTTGAAATACTGTTGAATTCAACGATTAATTTTCGATCGACGTGTCCAATTTGCTGATCACTAATCATCTGCTGAGTAAATTTTAGTCATAATCAACTTCTACAACTAATCTCTATCACTATGGAGTTATTATTAGCTACAAGCATATTTTCCCCCGAGAATCAGTCGTTCCATCCGTCCTCTCGACATCCTAGAAAAGTGACTTACTTTCTTTAACAAATACGGCGCGTCTACATCCAGTTTACACCTCCTCTCGATGTTGTGTATCGCGCCATCTTCGCTCTTGTATTCAGACAAAATTTCGCTGCCAAGAAACACGGGAATCATATGACAAGTAGGGAAGCGCTTTTCGTATGCCTGCCAGGAAAAAACGATGCACTGATTATTCAAACCCACAAAACGATTTCTCGATGGCAAAACGTTATCAGATGGGCCATAAAGATACGGTATTATCACAAATCATCGAAGCCGCCTCCAATGACACAATTCCTGATTACACAATTCTACTTCAAGAGACTCAGCACGTTATACCATGAAACGTATGATTTACGATTACTTGGCACCTTTGAAACCTCTTCGTTCATACTCGAGATGATTACCAATTAGTGTGAAGGAATCACGTCTACATGAAAAGAACCAGCCACTGAAATAAAATGAATAAAGCGAGAAATTACTTACCGCCATAACAATCTCGAAAGGGTACTTGTAAACCCTAACCGGCGACTGGTATTCTTGCACCATCGTAATTCTAGTAAACACTTACACACTAGATCTAAGTTAAAAGCAAAATATGAACAGTTCGTTCAAATTAAAACCGATTTTACAAGACACACCGGTGTCATCATAACACAACGACGTGTGTTCGTGCGTGAGCTGTATGCAGGAAGGCGTAACATTATATACTTTGTAGGGTAAGGTGGGAGCGAGTGGGAGCAGGAAGTGAGGTCATTAAACACAGCTACCAGGCCTTGTTGCACAGTGGTCTCTTTCAAGAACAATTCGTGATTCATGTATGGGTCAAATATACAATCTAACTTTGTTTGTTCTCCCTCGGATTCCTTTGGAGGGACGTCTTGTTCCGCGCGAGCGATCTACAGAGTCTCGTGACACCGTTATGATAGTTTTTGTCAGTTCTCGTAACTAACTGCTGCTACCTTGTGACAGTTTTCGTAACTAATTTCTGTCAATCTTTCTGCCTTTGATGACTTTTTGATTCAGCTGTGAAGGTATTTTCTCGCGCATGTGATCAAATCACCCGATTGCCTCATAAAACTTCGAAAAAAGGTTACCAAACCGGTGACGAACACCTTGCGTCGGTTACGTAGCACAGATAAGGACATCGAAGATCATGAGGGAATCCAACAAGCTCCAAAGCGTGGCTACGGAAGCATCGCCCTTACTTAGTTATGAAAGCAGCGATAATTCTAATGCGGAAAGGTACACGAGAGTCGGGGAGGCAGCCAAAAAATGTCTTCTCACACACGTTCCAATGGCGTCCTGGCTTCCAAAGTACACTTTTACCAGCCTGCTAAGGGACGTAATCGCAGGGTTGACTGTAGGTTTAATGGTGGTTCCGCAAGGATTGGCCTATGCCACTATTGCGAGACTCCCCGTACAGTACGGGCTCTACTCTGCTTACCTCGGTTGTTTTGTTTATTGTGTGTTCGGTGGAAGTAAAGATGTCACCCTTGGTCCGACAGCGATTATGTCACTGATGGTGGCCCGCTATGCTAATGGTTCTACACTACTTGCTGTAGCTGTGACTTTATTTTGCGGTATCATCCAGCTCACTTTAGGCCTTTTGCGGCTTGGCTTCGTCGTACGATTTATCTCTTTGCCAGTAATTAGCGGTTTTGTGTCTGCCGCTGCCATTACCATTGGTTTTGGCCAAGTGAAGAACGTGTTGGGATTGAAGAACATAAAAAGAGCTTTCTACTTGTGTGTTTACGAAACATTTGAAAACATTGCAAAAACCAATCTCTGGGACCTTTTACTGGGCTCGGTTTGTATTGTACTTTTAGTTATCCTAAAGAAGCTGAATAGAATCCAGTGGCATGAGGACAAAGATGACACCACTTTGCAGCGAGTATGCAGGAAATTTTTGTGGGTTGTGTCTACAGGACGTAACGCTCTAGTTGTCGTTTTAGCTGCAGCTGTCGTGAAAGCAGTGCAAGCAGCAACCGGACGCCTGGACGTATTTTCCATGACACCTGAAGCAGAAAAAGGAATTCCAGATTTTAAGGTTGGTGTATATAAATTATATTGGTATATTCAAATGTTGACAGTAATGTGAACTGAAGCAACTGGAGTGCTGTGACTCTTTTGCAACAAAATTGGAATTTTAACGAGGGGAGAAGGGGGGATCAAACCTAAATTTCCAATTAATGTTAAGTGGAGAACAAGTAATTTTAAGGAAAACGACCAATTTGTTGAGTTTGAAAGAGATGTTTCGACAGAACTTCGGTCATCTTCAGTTGAATGAATGATTACGAAGCAAGTTGAATAATAAGTAGGCAAAAATGCTAATTAAGACAAATAGTAACAACAGAAAGTGAAAAGGTGTAAATTAAAAGGATAATTTTAGATTTACATGGTATACATAGATACACCATGTAAATCTAAAATTATCCTTTTAATTTACACCTTTTCACGTTCTGTTGTTACTATTTGTCTTAATTAGCATTTTTGCCTACTTATTATTCAACTTGCTTTGTAATCATTCATTCAACTGAAGATGACAGAAGTTCTGTCGAAACATGTCTTTCAAACTCAAAAAATTGGTCGTTTTCCTTAAAATCTTTGCATGTCTGCTGCTATCTAGACCTTTTAGAACAAGTAATCTTGTTATATAGCTAGCGTTTTTTCCGTTGCAGCGTGCCCATTCATTGTCTAGTTCATGGTCACATGACATCTAACAATGAAACTGTTTCTCGCCAAATGCCATGAGCGGACAACATTGGACGTCATTTGTCAATAAAGTGATTATTTGTTTTCCACATGTTTGATCCATTTGTTTTGCTGTATAACAAATCACTTCATGACTGGTCCCTTGGGGAACAGTGAATTTTGTTTCCCTCAAATCTCAATGTTTCCCTCGACTTCATGTCCGGAAACATTGAGATTCTTGGGAAACAAAATTCACTGTTTCTCTTGGGACCAGTCATTAAGTGTTAAATGTTGACTGCCCTTAACTTAAGTTCCCGCTTAAGTTCCACAGCAAAAATGGGGTTGTCACCCTGTTAAAACACAGAGCAGACCACCTGAAAATATATGGAAGGGCAAAGTTTCAGAAATTTTTGTGGCTGGGAGAACTTCTTAAATATATAAAATGAAGTTTATTGTTATTTAAAAAAAAAAAAAAAAACAGTTAAAAACAACATTATGCAAACAACTTATTGGTTTGTACAAATTTCTTAAGTTTAGTTTATAACAGGCTTATAAGTTGTTATAAGGTAATACTACATTAGGATAACACAGAGTTGCATGGTCTGAAATCACCAATCCTAGTGTGCAAGCAGTGGCTTTGCTAGCAACAGCAATAGTACCAGTGGAATAACTTCATTCTCCTCACATTGCAAACAGGGTGGGAAATCAACTCTCACCATCAATCTTTATCATGTACAACAGTGAGGACTTCATTCTGACATGTTCAGTTCCATCTTGGCCTTTCTAGCAATGGCCAAATCCTTCTCAGTCCTTCCTTTCAGCCAGGCTTTTAGCCAGATGGGTGTCCAGGCATCCTATGGACATCCACTTTTTGAGGACATTGTTATAATTTTCACACGTTGCTAAAGAAAAGGTTAATTTGCCCAGACCCTATAACACATTTTGGCTAAAAGCCTGCTTTTAGACAAAGCCTGTTCACAGGCCATGGACGCACCAGCCAAAAGCCTTACTTCCCACTTCAGTGTGCAATGTCCATGGCGCTTTAGCCTGTATGGTTCCAAATCTTTTCCCCTCTGGTGCTCAGGTGACAACACTGCATGGGATCTTTTCCTTGTCTATTTGGAGGACAAGATCATACAATCCTGCCTGCTCTTTTTCACTACGTTGCTGCTCAGCTCACATTGCCAGTGGCGGGGTATTAGTGAAGGGTAAAGTCTATTTCAATCCCTAGGATTGCGCAAGCCATGAGATGAAGATCATCATGTTCATTGTGGATCTTAAGGTCACTCATTTTTTTGGGAAATAACTTCAGAAAATTGAGATGAGAAATTTTTTAGTTTGATTTTCAACAAAGAAAAAACTCAAATCAGTGCTTTTAAATTTCCTTTTTTTCCAAGAAAATGGACTAGAAATTTCTTTGTTTAAGTTTATAATTTATTCAAGTTCAACCCAACATTTCAATGTTGCCATGATATCATTTTCATGAGTGAAAAATTCAAACTGACCTAATTAAAATATATGCAGTGTGAGGTGATACTGGTATTACAATAAGTAATGAATTTAGCATTGTATGTATGGGTAGACAAATAGTTTTGTTCAGATGGAGTTATGTGGTAAGGCTAACCTCCTCCTTTGAGAAGAGCATCTCAAAAATTAAAGTCTACTTTTCCATTGCATTTTTTTAAGATGGAAAAGTTGTTGGTAGGTCGCTGATGGTTTCAATGCTGTGGTAGTTCTTTAAATGCTTGCTAATTGCTGAAAACTGGTTTTGTTACTTATTATGTTTCATCACCTCACACTGCATCCCCGAAACGTAGGTCCCCTTGGTGAAACTTCATTAAGAAGTCAAGAAGACTGAAATTAAAAATTGAACGTTTGTGGTTTCATCTTTTGAAAGACAAAATTAAACAAAAAGGCAAACAATAGTTTGGTAGTTTTCACTTTAAATTTGTTTCATAATGAACAAGAAACTCCAATGAACAGGAAACTTCTTTGGGTAAAATGCTACAAGGTGTGTGTGTTCCTCATGTGCAAGTTCTTGTTCTTGTTGTCGCACTCAAATGGTTGGTTTCCACTGACACATAAGCATAAGCATAAGTGTAAAAGCAACATACACAAACTCAGTGAGGTGCTGCTAAGTAGCACCTTTTGTTAGGAGATATTGCTAGTAAAATCCACTAATAATGGACATCTTATTGTGTCTGTTTGAGTTGCTTATGGTTATACTTCTGCGCTAGTGGAAACAAGCCTAAAATGGTTTATTAAATTTGGGAGCTGTAAAAGGGTGTCATTGATTTCACAAGGTAACATAATGCATCATGAAGTATCACAAGGTATCACAAGGTGTCACAAGGTGTCACAAGGTGTGACCAGGTGCCACAAGGTGTCACAAGGTAACAAAAGGTGTCACATGGCTGAGGGCACAAGCAAGTGGTTGTTATTGCTTTATTTTGATGAACAAATTTACCTTGAAACCATTAAATTATTACATTTAACTTCATTTTTACTCGAAAAGTGTGTCATAATCTAGATATTCTTATTATGAGATCAGAAAAATAACTTACAAGAGAGCACTTTTTGAAAAGACATAATCCCTCTCTCACTTAGTGATTTTAAAAACAACCCAAAGTTGAGAAAAACAAAGATCCTCAGTACAAGGAGAATATTTTAACAATTGCATGAAAATTATAAATAACCTTATACATCAACACCAGGATTCATTTAAAATGTGTTTCCTTTATTTCAAATCAAGCTGCGATTTTAAAATGTGTGCAAAAGTGTTTTAACTGATTGGTCTCCATAAGCTTATGAGAACCAGATGGCAGGAACGAATCCGGACACAGATCCTCTCCCATGCTAACATGCCCAGCACACACACCCTCCTTGAGACAGGGCCGGCCATGGGGGGTAGTGTTATACCTGAAAAAAACCATTATGCCCAAAATTTCCCCTCAGATTCATGCGAAATACCAAAATTTGGAAAAACAAGGTATACTTTATACCCAGAAAAGGCCTAATTTTGGCGTCAAAATACTGTATACTCAATTTAAAATCCCCCTTTGTACCATACTGATATCCCAAAAACGCTGGCCCACCTTGTTGAGAAGGCAAAATGGGCTGGACTTTTATATGGCAAACTGGCAGAAGGCAAGCGTCAAGTTGGAAGACCGAAGCTTCGCTTCAAAGACAATCTCAAGAGCACCCTAAAAATTCCTGTCGAAGCAGGGGAAGATCTTGCCTCAAACCGATCATCATGTGGCAGCTTGGTCAACAGAAAAGCCAAGAGAGCTGAACAGCGTCGCACGGCCACGACCTAGACTGCGGGCAGTCTCTATTTTGCTCGAAATTCCATGGGGAAGAACGCAGAGAAGAACTTGTTTTGCGTTCTTCCCCCTGGATTTTTGAGCAACAGAGAGACTGCTCGCAGACTAAACCACGGCCAGAAGCAAACGGGCAGCACAGGACGCGAGAGCTGTTAGCTTCTCTACCGCGGTAGACAGCTGCGCACCCAGATCGGATTAATCAGCCACCTTCTTATACACCCAACCAACCAGTGAAGTCGCAGTCTCCATCGATGAACGAACATCACAAAAATAACTTTTACAACGTGACGCGAAGCTCAAAATAGATTTAAAAACATGATCATTTCGCACGAGGATGTGTTCTCTGAGATCGTCGTCTCTTGATCTCAGTGCTTAGTGATTAAAACTAAGAGACATTCAAAATCGATGTTTAGCGCACTCCAAGTAGTAATAAGGACGTTTTATTCTTTGATTATTTGCATCACATTTCATCGGTTGCATTGGCATTATGCAGTTAAAAGGAACAATACATGTTTTTTCTCTTCCATTTTCCATCAGATATCTAATTTTCTTCCATTTATCTTCAGCATTGAAAAAAAGAACATCTCTATCTCTACCATGTTCTATACCTTTGCGAGAAAAAGCGAAAAAAACAAAAACAAAAACGAGTACCTAATCAAATACGGTGTACGAGAAATATTGTCACGTTTGCTACTTCAACGTAAAAAGAATGGGAAAAAAAACGCAAACGCCACAGTAAACATAGACACGCAAGGCGTGCAAGAGTTATTTTTTTGTGTGAAGTGTCCGAGATAGGAGCATTCATGGTACAGTAATGATTTGGTTAATTTGACAAGTTTTTTGGTTGCGATGTTACATCGGTCATGGTAAGATAGCTAAATAGTAAGCCATAAAATGTTTGACTGAACAAACTACAGTAATCTGACACGTCTCCAGATTAATGTAGATACCATCTTATTTTCTAACAGGCAATTTGATTCGTTCTTTGATACAACCCGCACTGTGATCGGTGTGACACGCGCACATGCTCACCGATCACATAACCCTTCCAACCCCCAAGAGGAATGTTTGCTTAAAAATTCTCAAGTTAATTTAGAGACTTTTTCGCATTTTATACGAGTCGTAAATTTACCTTTTTACACAACACAACTTCACCGAAAATAGAGAGAAAGAGAAAAAAACCTCTGACACGTTGAAAGTCTGATTTAATTAAATTGCACTTTAACTTGGTGCCGCGCAGTCTTCAAACAACATTTGAACAGTTTTCATACTTTTTACCTTTAAAAATATCGGACTGAAATGAATGTCATCAAATAAAACTATTAAACTGCTACCGCAGAGACGTAAAAACCGTCCAGAAATGAAAGCTTCTTTTTTGTTTAATATCCTGTGTAAGAATTTGTGACAATTGCATCACGCGATTTCGAGACCGCGTGCTCGTATAAGGTGTAGAGTTTCAATCATTGTAATGTGTGATCGATAGAATAAATCAGTGTGTTGGAAGACCTCGTGGTTATCGAGTCGATTTTTCTGAAATCCTGGAAACAATAGCCGATAACTTGTCAGGTCTAATTGAATTCACTCCCATATAAAAAACAAAAGTGTTAAGTTACCATTTGTTACTAAAGATAGCAAACATCTCGTGGGAAAGAGTGGTGACGATTCGTCCGCTCTAATAGAATTTACTCCCTTGTGAAAAACAAGAGTGTCAAATTACACTTTGTAACTAAAAAACAAAAATATCTCGTTATATTTGCATGCAACAAGAAAAAAACAATCGTTACCCGCACTTACTATTGTAAACGTTAGAACTGTTTCAAATCTAAAGTCTCGTCCCCTCTAAAACATGTCGTAAGAACTAGAAGCGACGATTCGTAACCTCTAATTGAATTTACTCCTTGTGAAAAACAAAAGTTTCAAGTTACCTTTGTAACTAAAAGTAAAAATATCTCGTTGCATTTGCATACTACTAACTCACGTCCTGTTTCAAACCTCAAGGCTCATCTCGTTCATTTAACTAAAATCCTCAGCCTAACCCACAGAAAATGTCGAAGTAAACCCAATATATGAATACTTCCTCCTCTTTTATAGAAGAATAAATATGGCCGTTCTGAACTCTATCGGGATCAAATCTTCTCACATACCATTTACCTTTACAACAAGAAATTTGATTGGCTGTCTGTAGTAGATCCAATCTGATTGGTGTGACATACATACATCTCTCACTCACTCACTCACTCACTCACTCACTCACTCACTCATCCATTGACCCGTTCACAACATACCCGACGCGCCGACTAAGAGTTATTTTTTTTTACAAAAAAATAACTCAAAAATTGAAAGATGTCTTGACTAACGATTATTGTATTACTAAGTTATTTTGTGCCTAAAATGAAAATACACCCATACGCTCATACACAGCTAAGTTTATGACTTTAACACGGAAATCTTGTACATATTTTACAACGTGGCGCGTACAAGTTTTCTGTCCTGTCCATTCATATTTGGCCCAAGTCAATACAGATGGGAGTGAACATTGGTGGGCACCTGTATGACTTCTAGTGGGGACTAATGTGCTGCATTTCAGGTTGAAAGTATTCAAAAAACCTTCGTCATTGTTGCCTGGCTATTATTGGCGTTGCTTCTCGTCAAACCAATGCCTTAGGTTATTTCGGTCACTTTATGCTTACGCCATTTCGTAGTCCACATGCTTCACTAGCCAATCAGAAGCAACCTGCCATTTTGTCAACCTCGTTTTGTACCCGAGATGCTGGCCAGTGTTTCATTGATAAAAAGAAAGGTGTTGCATTGCTACTTGAACATCTTGAACTTTTCAAATATATTCAAAAGTTGGCAACAGTTCGATTTGTCTCCCTCTTTTCCTCTGTACGCTTTCTTCCAGTCCCGTGTCTGATGTCAGTCGCCTTCTCCAGTCCCTTAATGTTTATTGTCACCTACAGAGTTGAAACATCATTGAAACAAATAAATTAAATTCTGCTCGTTACAGGTAGACGATAGTTTTTTGAAACAGTTAAATAGAGATTGTTAACAGCTGTGGTAAGGAATTAGTAAGAAGTGTTAAAGCATCGAATGGTTGAAAATTTTAAGTGAACATCTAGAGAAAAGCTACGTGATAAAATGAAGAAACAATTTTCATTCGTGTGCTTATGCCGGGAAGAAGTATGCGTTAAATTGAAATTTATGTGCATAAAATGCTCTGACTATATAGTAACCTGAAATTCATGCCACAGGCTGAAGGGTTTTCGACGCGGTGAGTTTTGACCTCCTGTGTAGTGACAGAAACATTGTGTACTTTAACCTTCTTTTGATTGTGTTCTGCCTGTAAGACGAGGGTGTATTTTTGTAATTATCGGGTGAAGCGAAGAAACGGTGAACTGAGTAACAGGTGAAACTGTGGTCTGTTTTGGTGTCACAAGTTTCACAAGCGAGTTATTTTGGATAACCGCACCCAAATTCACTGTATAGCCAAACAGTGATTCAATTCATTGGTTTCCAGTGGTTTCCAGTGAAACACCCTTAGAAGGTGCGAAAATGTCACTGCGAAAATGTTGTTTTCTACCAACACCGACACGCTTTCGAAACTATTTCAGTGCTCATCACAAGTGCTTCCATAATTTTCAACGACCCCGTATAGGAATCACTTCAAGTCAGGTACATCTGTTCAAAATCAGGGCTATGCAAAATACACCGCAGGTGCAACTGTTTACTGTTAAAGTGCCGGTGAAGATAACATTTTGATTTGCATATGGTTCACTTGATAAGTAACGTTAGTGTGCAGTGGTTTTCCTTTCTCCCCCTCTTTTAAGGATTTCATAGTTTGCAAACAGAAATGCGTTTGTTACGCCCTGTGGGATCATCTATAATGATTTATTCAGGACTTCTAGTTTTTTTTGTGTTTGTCATTATTATTAAAATTGACCATTCTATTGTTTCTGGAGTACAGAGGTTGGGCATAATATATTTCACTGGGTGAATTGATTATGTGCTGCTCAAAGGCGGTGATGTTTTTTTTTCCTTTTTAAAGAGCTATTAAATGATAAAACTCGCAGTATGCCTGCCGTCGCCTCAACCTTTTTACTGTAAAACTGATTGCCTCTAAACCTTACAGATCTCACTACAAACCTTCAAGTTACGTAACAGACCACAAGTCTACGAACACGTTACAAATCTGATATTAGTCCCGACACGATTCCATCATGTGGCGGTCATCCCATAGACCCTGCTGAGGAAGTCGTCACAACTGCTGTTCACATGTTTCACTTATTTTGATTATCAAGGCTCTTTTGACCGTCATGAGTTTTGCTGGCATAGGATACTGATGAACGGGTGAAACACGCGTTTCAAGGTAATATTTAAAGAGAAAAAAAAGCCACCCACGACAGATTGCCGAACGATCTCGCAGCCCGTTTAGTTTAATGGTTTTCCGCGAGATTTAACGAGTAATCCGAGTCACGCCGTCGACCGGCCGGCGAAATATTCTACAAGTGAGTTTTCCTTTATTCTTATTATTTTAATTCTTCAGTTGAAGCTGGATTTTCAACGTTGCCTGCATGCAAACATTGCTTCCCTGCTTGTTTTTGTATCGCAGGCAACCAAGTGAATACATGAATAAATTCGTCGCGCTCGGCTGATTGGTGGAATTATCCGGTGACCTGTTCGCTGTAAGCTCAAACAAGATGCTGAAATCAAAACAGGTGATGTGTCAATTCGCTTGTAACTCTCGAACGGTCCCGTCGACTGCATTCCGCATAATCTTGATTCTATCGTCTGCCATTTTAACATGAGTTGCTCGGCTTTACAGGGAAAATGCTTGGAACACTGTCACCCGCACATGTTGAAAGGATATCTCAAGAAGCGGTTTCCGATCACGGCTTGGCTGCCAGAATATTCACTCAAGACTCTTCAATGTGACATAATAGCTGGGCTTTCAGTTGGCCTTATGGTCGTTCCTCAAGGCCTGGCCTACGCTCAACTGGCCGGCCTTCCTCCTCAATACGGACTATACTCAGCGTTTCTGGGTTGTTTTGTGTATTGTTTTCTTGGGACGAGTAAAGACATTACACTGGGTCCGACAGCGATTATGTCACTTATGGTATCGGCGTACGGCAAACCTGAAGAACCACAGTTTGTTGTCGCTTTAACATTATTCACTGGAGTTATTTTACTTTCTATGGGGCTTCTTCGCTTAGGTTTCGTGGTGAATTTTATTTCAATTCCAATCGTAAGCGGCTTCACTACATCGGCGACAATAATCATCGCATTCAGCCAGATTAAAGATTTACTTGGATTAGAAAATATCCCTCGTCAATTCGCCAAGAATGTCTACTACACCTTCAAGAATTTAGGTCTCACGAGGAAGTGGGACATAACTTTGGGAATAATCTGTATATTATTTCTGGTAACTCTCAGAAAGATCGGTCGTCTTCAATGGGTCAAGCAGAAAGATTCGAGCGATTCAAAGTGGATGAAGGCGGCAAAAAAGACGGTGTGGCTCATTTCAATCAGTCGAAATGCTCTTATAGTTCTGATAGCCGGCGTAGTGTCTTCATCGTTTTTTAAACACGGCCATACCGACATTTTCACTTTACCGAAGCATATAGACCCCGGTTTGCCACCTATACAGGTATTTATTAATAATGTTTACTTGATATTTTTCTTGTTTGTGATAAGCGGCGCATCATTGACCGAACAATGCAGTACCGTCGAGAAACTTCAATTCGCATCAAACGCAATTAATCTCTGAATGCTTTGCAAATCTCAACTAAATCGAGTTCGTTAAATTTTTCTGTGACTTAAAGAAATTTAGCCTTTTAGTTCGTGTTTTTTTCGTAAATAGAAATTTTGCCACCGAATTTGTTCTTGCCCCCCTTGTTTGATACAAGTACTTATATTTTTTCAGGATCACTGATTGGTCGAAGAAAAAGAATTCTTTCAAAAGCGCGAAAACCCCATAGAAACGATGCATCTCCGTCATTTCATTCAAAAAACGTTGCTTTCACGTTGCATTCTTTTGCCATACACTCTACATCAAATAATGCTCACTACGAAGTTTTGATAAAATGTTTCTTAAGAGGACATTTAACTGTATATTAACATTCGGTTTAATTTAACTTTAATGAAGTTTTCATTCATTCATTAATACATGTATTTGGATAAACAAGTATATATAAATATATAAATATGAATAATATGAAGAACATACACTTGAATTGTAGTGGAAACATCCATTGAATGAAGTGATTTAATGGGTGAGAAATGTCAAGTGTACCATTGCTTAAACATTAAGATTTTTGTCTGTCAATAGTTTTTACCATTTTAGAACTTTATTTAACATGTTTAGTTTGTGTCAGTAAGGTGCATGTATAACTTCCTTATTCGAAGATGTGGTGTTCACTGTTGGTCAGGAATGGGGGAATTATGAAGTAAATGACAGGAAATTTTGAGGAAGAGATGTGGGTGGGTGGGTGGGTTTGTACAGAGAGGATGGGTAGGTGAGTGCAGAGAGGGTTGGGTGGAGAGGAGGGGTAAGTGAGTGGACAGGGGGTGGGGGAGGAGGGGATAAGGTAAGAATTTCCAAGGTCTGGGGGAAACCATTGTGGTTGTTGGAAGAGTGAACACAAGGGAGTAAATTGCAAAACTGAATACTTTTTTCCCATTTGACAGAGCACTTAAAGTCAGTTGAAAGGGCAGACATCATGAAAGATATGTCAGCAACACCGCATTTCGTATCACAATCTAATAAATTAGTTTTCATTAAAAAATATTGAAGTGTAATTTCAAATTTTATTTTAAAATAGGCACCTGCGCTGAGCTTCCGTTACGAGAACTCCACGTTGACTCCAGCTGAAGTACTCAAGGAACTTGGGCCTGGCCTTGCTGTCATTCCTCTGATTGGCTTTCTTGAGAGCATCGCAATTGCCAAGGCTTTTGCACGGAAGAATCGCTACACTGTTGATGCCAGTCAAGAGTTGATTGCTCTTGGTATTGCCAATTGCCTCAGCTCTTTTGTGTCTTCATATCCAGTGACGGGAAGCTTCTCAAGGACAGCGGTGAATGCTCAAAGTGGGGTTGCCACACCTGCTGGAGGTAAGTTCATCAGTTTTACCATGCTAGTTGTTGCTGTACAATTGAACACTTTCAAGCAGCCATGTATTAAACTACCACCTCTATTACACTTAAGATAAATCCTAATCTTATACAAATACCATCTCTACTAAGGAGCTGCAGCCATCTTTTGGCAATTCCAATCAGGGTTTTCCTTTGCCGTTACCCTTTTTACATGGCACAAGGAATTTGATACAATTAGTTTGGCATTATTTTCACAAGGTTGAGGACATGTAAACTAGAAGGCAACAACTGATGAAAACTTTTCAATGCATATTTTATCTTCATGAGATTATACATTTTTTTCCAAGATAAGTTGCTATCCTAAAAAAAAAAGTTGCTATCCTTTGATTTTCTGGCAAACACATTTACCAGGCCTCATGCTAATTTCAGATGCACCACCAATAAGCGGCCAACCTCTATTAAGTGGCTTCCTATTAGAGGTTCACCTATAAATGGTAAACACATCGTGAGACAAATGATGATACTTTATTATTTTAAGAATTTGATGTTTTCCAATATTTGCACACCTAAGACTGCAGCAAATGTTAATAAAAGTTTGCCCACAACTTAATTCTTTGTCATTTACTTTGATCAACAGTAATGTGCTATTTTGCAATTGATCTAACTTTCCCTTATTTATCTTTGTCATAGGAATTTTTACTGGGGCAGTTGTTCTGTTGGCCCTTGGTGTGCTGACTCCATCCTTCAAGTACATTCCAAAGGCATCTCTTGCAGCACTGATCATGTCATCAGTGGTGACCATGATAGAGTATCACATCATACCAAGTATCTGGAAGGTTCGACGCATAGACCTGGTGCCACTGGCCGTCACCTTTTTTGGTTGTTTCTATGACATTGAAGTTGGAATTCTAACTGGTATTGTTGTTGCTCTGTGCATCCTTCTGTACCAAGTTGTTTGGCCATCTGTTCAAATGATCAGTAGAGGAGACTATGTCTTGCTCAAGGTTCATGGCAATCTCAACTATCCTGGTGTTGAGCATGTCACCAATGAAGTTCAAGCAGTTGCCATTGCCGATCCTCCACCACCTGGAATTGTTCTCGATTTCTCTGTGGTCACTAGTATTGATTATACAGTCACTCAATCACTTCTGACGGTACTGGAAGACATGGACAACAAGAGAATACCAATCTTCTTCACTGGTGTCCAAGATAATGTGCGTGATATGATGGTTAATTCTGGGATTGACCCGGGAATCATTAATCAAGGTACCCAGGTTATTGTAGATTCAATTAATTCACTGGAGGTAATTGCACAGAGTTAAATAAATATTGTCACATTACTCTTTTCAGTCCTTAGCAGTGAGGCTGTGAAGACATTAGGCCATCCTTCTCTTACTAAAAACCTTAGTGTTCAGGTAAAAATCATACACATATTATTACTATCCACTACAAGCAAAAATAGTGGCATGGCATGGCCAATCAAATTTGCAAATTTAAAATAGACCATGGCCTTTTTACTGATACTAGTTAGCTACTCTGGGGCACTTTCTAGTCAAATCAGCTGTGAACCTGACACTGCATTGATATTCTGAGGAGAAATTAGGGGTTGATCTCTGTCTGGGCTCAAAAAGTAGACAACAATTTCACTGGGTTAGATGTCATCATGTAGAAATCTTGGTTTCTCTGTATGACTATTTAAGAAATGGAAAACATTTTCAGTGTTTTGAGTTCTTTAAACCAGAATGATTCTATAACTCAAAAGAAAAACCAAATTGTTTTCCCATTTCTTTTAGCAAACACTCCCCAAAAAAGAATGGAAAATTGCATGTTTATTTTGGTGACTAAAATGTAAATGCTCTTCATTCATGCAACACATCAACAGTTCATGCTAACTCTGTGTATTGAGTAGGAGTATGACTTTTAGCATGTGCTTTCTTACAGTTGTTTTCTATTTAACTGATTCATACAAAAAATTATTTAGGAGGTTAACAGATTTCAATGTTGTTTCTGGATTATTTCTACTCTTCCACAGTGGACCCTCACACACAAGATTTTTTTGGGATTACAAGCCTGTTTAAATCCAGTTAATTATGGCTCCTTCAGGAAACTAAACTTATGGTTTTCCAGTTTTTAAACTTATGGTTTTCCAGTTTTGCATTAATGATTACAATTTGGGAGACAGTTGTCCACTTGACGACCACACTTTGTGCCACTGACCTCCGAGTCACCTCTTGTGAATATAAATCTCAATAAATCTCAAATTATTTTATATCTTTTAGAGATTTAAAGATTTAAAAGAGTCAGTAAATTTTCAGATCAGTTTTTGCGTCTCCTAGATATTTTGAATATTTCTGCCGAACAACAGGCTTCCTACAGGTCCACGTATGAAACAGACTTTGGGTTATCTTTAGGTTGTCACTCTGCAGATAGCAAAAAAAAAAATTATACAAGTCGTGTATTTTATTTTTGATCTCTTGATGAGTAGAAGTAGTCCATGCTTTCTCCTTTTGTACTGTGCATTAGAAACAAATACTTTTCAATGATATTATATTCTGTATATTACTTAAATAATAAAGTGGTTAGCCAGGTATTCGCTATTTAAAGTTAGTTTTTTCATGTTAGCTATGGGGCAAAGAAGAGAACAAAAAGTGAATATAGAGTTTAGTATATATTTTATTATAACGTATGCTTTTCATATATTAATGATACTGATTTGTATTTCTGTGAGAGGAAAGCTCACACAATTTAATACAGAGCTAAGATTCAAGGTACAAAATACTTTGGGAAGAGCTTATTGCAATTTAACAAATAAAATGAAAGAATTTGGGGTTGAAAGAAATTCAATATTTTTAGTAAATTGGCAAAATATAGGATAAAAGAACAAAAACGATTTTATAATATTTATGTTACAGCCCACATGCACCTAAAAATGTCATTCTTTGTCCAGAGTCATATGTTAATATGACTATTTATACTATATATACTATATATACTATTTTTCATTGAACACATGGCACTGGGTGCATGCTATAACTTGTTAGGTTGTGGGGGGGGGGGTGGTATGGTGTACAATGCAACAAAAGGTGCATTTTCCAATAGCAGACTAGAAAACATTTTGGAAAGGAAAAATAGTAATAATAATTTAATGATTATCAATAATGATTAGGATTTATTCATGGTTGTCTGCATAGCAGCTCTACAGCCTGTCGTAGTGTTTCCAAAAGTATAACAAATAAAGGAGCAACAGATGCACTTTTACTGCTGTATGCTATATACTCTAAGTGATTCTTATAATATTATTATGACAATTATTAAACACTATTATCATTATAATTTATTACATTCAAACTCTGTCAATACAGACACCATAGCAACTATAGAGGGTTTTCACATTAACAAGGTGTCGTAAAAGGTGGTTGAAAGAAATTGTTTAAGTTCAGGATGACAACCTGTCATAATAAGTTGTCCATAAAAAGCAGGTGCACGTAATGCAGGATTTGACTGTATTTGAAAATATTAAGCAAAAAGGTAAAGTTATATGTAACCCAAACTAGCATCCACCAAGGAAAAAAAACAGAAGTCTTTAGCTTGCCACTCAGCAACCAACTGTACAAAACAGACCGAGAGGGCAAAATCGTTGCACAAATCCAGCCGTCCAAGACAGGGAGTTTTTACTTTGGAGGGTTAACCTGCAGCCATGCAGGTGAAACAGCAATATCCAGTCACTTATGGAAACTAATGTAAATTTCCATCTGTATGGATCAGTGAAGCTAAATGCAGGCTATTTTATGTCAACACTTTTCTCAAACATAGGCTTAAACCTTTCAAGATCATAGTTTTGTTTTTGCAAAATGGATCTTGCTGAGTTGCAAACTATCAATTCTCTTCCTCATTCCTAACACTATATTTAAAATCAAATGAAATTACATTCAAACAGCCACAACATTCAGGTGTGGAAAACCAGGTTTCATTTGGATCTGACTGGTTGAGAAAATGCCACAAAATTTTTAAACTGGTCCAAGTGCAGTTAAGGAAAACTAGTTTCAAGTTACTTTGTACATGTACACAGTGTTAGAAAATGATACTGAGAAATATATGGAGAGCTGGAGGGATTATGTTGCTGCTTGAACACACCACCAGCTCAAGTGTAATGGGCCTGACTGAGTGACTTACAGATACATTGCAATCTTTGCAAAACCATATTTTTTTGGAAAGATTTTTGGTTACAATCAAAGCTGCCTAACAGAATACTTAATTTACAATAGTTAAATTTCTCAGCTATTATTTTAACGGGAACATTTGCACTGAGAGTGGGATGAAATAAATGGTACAGAAAAGATGCTGTCTCTTTCCTTTGAGTGTACAGTGTCAATTGTTGTAAAGTAAGTTTTGCTAGATTATGTTGCCATAGTAGCAGGTTTTTAGCCAGAATTTGACAAGTGGCCATCCAAAATGTGCCAAAGGGCCTGCTCAAATAAGCAATTGATAAGGCAACATATGAAAAGTAAAATAATTTTCTATAGAAAATGGCCATCCACAGGACGCTGGATACCCATCTGGCTAAAAGCCTGCATAATGGCTCTAGAAGGCTGAATACGCTTGCTGCAAAACCCTGTAACATGGCCTTGTCAATCACAAAAATAAGTGGTAGCATAAACACAGTTGATGCAGATTTCAGACCTCATTCTTTGAAGACTTTTCGAGGGCAATAGACCAATTTCGATGTATATTAAAATTCAGTCTAAAACAAAAGACCTCAGTACGAGGCTCTGAGGAATAACTACAGATTTTGTGGGGTTTATTTCCCAGAGCCTCATGCTGAGGTCTACTGTGTTAGGCTGAATTTTAATATATTGAAATCGGTCTATTCAGGACTTGTTTTCCCAAGTATTGGCAGGGGTTGGGGTTGGGGGCGGAAGGGGAGGTGGGGGGGCACAGAATACAAAATACTTCAAATCTTTACTTACACTGTTTGGAACTTCAAATAATTTAGTCTGGTATCATCAAAATCAGCTTTTGAGACTAAAATGTCTTTTCTTTTTAAATTATATCCATATCCATTGCTGCTCCCAACATTGTTTCACTAGCAGAAAAATGTTACTTTTTTTCCCCTGTAGTTTCAAGCATTTAAGGAATTTCCAACACAATTTAAGGACTTCTGGAAGACTTTTTGAGAGAAAACCTTTTTCTTCATTTTTAGTGCAGAGTGCACTATTGGGATGGTTATGGGGGTTGCCTGCCGCTAAGGAACTAAGGCACTATAGCGCTATGGCACTATGGCCCTATGGCGCTAAGGTGTAAACATTCCTTGCCTCTAGACTAATTAATTAATTTCAATTAATTAATTAGTCTAGAGGCAAGGAAGTAATGGGAGTAGGGTGGGAAAGGTACATGTGTACTCTATGTAAAACACATTCCATCGCCGTCACTTAACTTTGAACATCGCAAAGCTATATATTTGTTTCAGGTAACCCCTTGCTCTCCTTGTGGTACCATTCTCCTTAGAACAAAACTAATTTGCCCTAAACGCATGCGTAGATTACTTAGGGTTCGTGGCTTCTATATTAGGTGAAGGATACATTGCATACGGAATCACGCACAAATGTTGAGTGGTTTTCCTTATGGTAGAGCTCAACATGTAAGACGCATGCGTTCTAGCATTGTTAGTGTTATACACTATCTTTACACGCAGTATTTTATATATCGTGTCATGTGACCAAGGACGGCAGTTATTTTTCAGGTAGCGCCAGTTGTCCCTTTTTATTGCAAAAGTGAAACGTTACTGTGGCTGCGTAGCTTTTAGAATTACAAACAGGTCAGTTCAACAGGTATCATCTGTTTTCAATCTACAATAGTGTGCTTGTCAGAGTTCAAATATATTGCTTCTCCTTAGCGACTTGTTTATTTCTTGCCTTAATTGTGTCTGTAAGAGAGACCAAAAAGTTCTCAAGTTAGTGGCGTTAATACTCCGCAAATTGTGAATTTGTAACAAAAGAAACCAGGAAAATGCTCAAATATTGCTGCAGACGCCGTGGCACCTAATGAAAGCGCAAATTAATTTAATCAGTCTTTGAGGAGACTCACTCATATCGGCCAAGAAGCGCTGTTTATCTTCAATACTTTTCGTTGAAAAGCTTCTCAGCCATCAATATCGTTGTGTGTTAATTTTGAATTGTTTTATTGTTAACAACAAAGGTGGCAACAGAAAAAGAAAGTGGTATTTCGTGACTATCTGATAATTAAATTAGTTCTTGTTCATCGGTAAAAATTTGCATTTTTAGTAAAACATCGTCTCTGTTCCGTTTCTTCATCACTACATCAGATATTTAACTTTCTTTCATTTATCTCCAGAAAACAAGGACATCTTCCGTATGTTTTGGAGAAAACAGGGGTTTCATATTACATGGCTTTGCGAGGAAAACAAAAGTATCAAGTTACAAAGTTGGCGTGAAGAGCTAAATTGTCACGTTTGCTACTTCAGCGTATTGTTGAATTTAAAATGAACGAAAATCAACTTAAAGCACCAGTAGTAATTAATTTGTGCGTAACGTTTGGACCTTGAATGAAAATACAACCTTGAAACATACACACTGCAAAGGGGAAAAGCCGTAGCAGACTACCAAGATAGACACAAACTGGAAGTGAACCGAGTAGGGGTGAGTACTTATGGGACTACTGTACCAGAGCTATCAATTGTGCTCTGCACTATCTGAGATTGTCTCACTAGTTTTCAATCCCTTTTTAAGGATATTTCAAGGCCTCTTTGAATCATGCCCAAATTTTTTGCCAGATCTTTACTCCATGTACGATTGCCATTGCATGAAATCTGACACTTTAACCTTAGTGGTGTTGAAACTACAACCTAAGGGAACCTTTCTAATTTTGCTACCCTTCTTACAGTTCTGGCACTTATTTTATATGTTATCACATACTTTTTAAATATAATTCACAAGACCACATTAAAAGTTTCCTGGAAGGGCCTATTTTTATATACAAATTCTACCTTGGCTCCAAGGGTTAGGGGAATAAAACAAAGTAAATCAATTCTTCATCCAATTCAATGTGATGTCTTCACAATATTAGTTTACACCTCAATTCCTTGGAGTAAAGTTCAAATTTTGATCCAAGATTAAAATGTAATGTGTCTCTGTAGCGGGGTTTTTTGTCTTGAAGATTTTAAATATAACTCTTAGCACGTATCTTAAGCCTGATGCCTTATATCTTAAGAGGATGGGCTAACAGGAACATTTCCTGAAAAGCTTAATTTGTGCATAGCAGTCTATATGTCTGGTAATGATACCACAAAACATATAATTTACGCTTTTGCAAGCATTATTTAGCTATTGTGGGTCTGTCTATTCCAAGCCCGTCCATCCCCCCTGAGGGCATTTGTCAGGCATCAACA
The DNA here is from genome assembly GCF_964199315.1 of Orbicella franksi. NCBI lineage: Eukaryota > Metazoa > Cnidaria > Anthozoa > Scleractinia > Merulinidae > Orbicella > Orbicella franksi. The sequence goes on along the minus strand of NC_138150.1, from coordinate 15,458,596 downwards.
TTTCCCACCCCAAGAGTAGTGCATTTGCTATGACAGATCAGCCTCGCAATAGGGCAATGTCAAGGGCAATTTTGCCTTTCAGTTTTTTAAAATTATACATACATCTTCCGTCATATAATTTTACATTTTCTGATTGCCCTCAGTATGAAACATATAGAAACTGAGTAAATAAACCTTGTTGGATTCCTGCACTTTTCAAATGACCCCATACTCCCCTGTCACCCTCGCATGCGCAAAAATTTTGATTGCAGAAAGAAGCCTCATAAGCTTTGAAGGGCAAGTTGTGCAATGGAAAGTGCTTGGTTGTTGTTGTTGTTATTCAATCAGAAAGTTCAAGCACTTTTTATAGAGATCAGATTCTGTGAATGCACTGACTTGCTGACTGCAAAGCTGTCTTATCACTGGTTGTCAAACATAGAAATATGGGCATAAAGTCCTGCCAAAATGGAATGCCACTTGTTGTGTAACTTTCCGTTTGTTAAGTTTTTGTTTTACTTTGCAGAAGTGCATTGCTTCCAAAAACCATGGTAACTGAGAAATTAATTAAGGTCCATGACTTTAAAATGGATCTCAGATAATAAATTGTATATGAGAACAATTATTTCAACAATTTTATATGTAACATTCATCAATCAGAAAAACCGAATTTTAACCTTGTCCAATAGGCCAGGCATTTGCAGTCACCGTGGAGATTTGCACCCATGAAAACAAATATCATGCATATATGTCATATCATGTCCACCCCTAAAATGAACTGTAACCCACCTAATCCCGGAATTATATTTCAACATATATTCACAGAAAGGTCAGAAATTGAAATGCAAAGAATGCTTTTTTACTTAAAATGCATAATGCAAGCTATAAAGATTGAGAAAACACAAACACGACTTCCTTCGAGTTCGAAGACAACTGCATACAGGAAAACTTAGTTTCATCAATGTTTCATTCTGTTGTTTTGTGTTTGTGCTGTTCCTGGCTATTGGAGTGTATCCTTGCAACATGTAATTGAACATAAACTATATTAGCTTACTATCAAGCTTAAAAGTTTAAATAACTTACCGTAACCAAATAACCCTGTCCTCACCGTCGCAGCTTCGGAACTCTTGACGTCCGCATAGTCCTTTTCGCTTCTCTTGGCCGGCGGGGCCTTGGCACCAGAATATGAGGCTTACTCGTGCCACTTGCTTTAGAGCGCGGGAAAAACCACTACTAAACCAAGCAAGTATAAAATGCAAGCGTAACGCTAGATAAATGACATAAAGTAAACAGGAGTGCATATTCACTTCCGGGTTTTGCAGGAGTGCAATTCGATCTGACCCTTATATTCTTGTGATTTATACCCGTTTACTTGTTCTCGGAAAGTGCGCGTTATATGATACTTTAAATCGAGTCATTGTCATCTCTTGATTTTTCTGATGTAAGGTTTGCATTTAGTTTTTTGGGACTTCAGTATTTACGACCCTTTATCAAAACAGATTGACACACAGGTTTAGAATTCCATCTCTGGAACGCCACCACCATCACCACAATCGCCACCACCCGGGGGGGGGGGTGGGGGGTCATAAATAGGGTAAGGGTTTTAGGAAATGGGCCGCACACCCCCACCCAACTTTTCTGGGAGTAACCCCTCCAGGCGCCACCACCACCGCCACCGCCGCCTCCCACCACCACATACATACATATATACATGCAAACTTTATTGAAACTCCTTAAGTGGGTTTTTCAGCTACAATAGAAACGAAAACTACAAATTGAAAAACTATAAAAATACAATTGAAATTCTGTAGTAGCAATAAAATACATCAAAGATAGAAATGCTACTTTCCATATATTAAAGATTCAAAAATACAATAAAAAAGGAAAGACATTTCATTCAACCTACTAACAAAATGCATTCAACTATTCAACAAATGTGCAAGTTGACGCTTGAAGTTCTTGGGGCATTTTAAATACTTAAGATTGTGACTTAAAGAGTTCCATAGTTTGGCTCCTCTGTAGACGAAAGAGAGCTGACCATTTGATAAGCGGCAAAGAGGTATGTCCAGGGTGTTAGACGATCTAGTTTGTCTATCGTGGACGTGGGAACGTAACTTAAACTTATTTGCAAGGTAGCCCGGGACAAGTTTGTTAATGCACTTGAACACCATAGTTGCGTCATTCAATTTGAGTCTGTCTTTAATAGGAAGCCAGTTCAATGATCGCAGCCCGTCGGAAATATGGTCGTACTTTTTAAGAACAAGAAAGATTCGTCCAGCAAAGTTCTGGGCCTTTTGCAACTTATCTATATTGCGTTTGTTGGTGCTGCTCCAAACAGTTGAACAATGTAGTAGTTTGCTAAAGATAAAGGTATTCATAAATAGTAAGAGCGTCTTCCTATCCAGGAGATTCTTAATTCTGTTAATTTGTTTTCGCTCAATTCAATTAAAGAATTTGAACCGGGATTTTGATATGTTCGTTATAGTTGAGGCTTGCGTCAAGGTAAACACCTAAGTCTTAAACGACAGGCATAGTCTTAAACGACAGGCATTGGTTATATTTCATTGTCAAATAGTGCTATTCTAAATGATGGTACTCTCTTCAAGAGTTGTGGTACTCCAACAGCCAGAACTTTTGTTTTATCCGGATTGATCAAAAGGGAGTTTCTACAGCACCACTGACAAATTTTTTGTAAGATCGTCGTTCATTGCAGAAATGGATTTGGCTAACTCATCAGGTGGAAAGGAAAGGTACATTTTGCAGTCATCGACATGGGAGGCAGATATGCAATGTTCAGGTACAGAAAGAAGATCATTGACATAAATGGTAACAGAACTGGACCCAATATAGAACCTCATGGGACGCCAAACGCGAGTGGAAGTGTTTTAGAAACTACATCACCTATTCGAACGCACTTATGTCGATTGGAAAGGTAACTCCGAGACCAATCTAACGCATGCTGGGAGAAGCCAATATTATGTAGCTTAAGTAATAATATATTGTGACGACTGAATACTGTCAAATGCTTTGGACATATCCAGCAAGACCATGATCGAGACTTTCTTGCAGTCCATAGCTTGAAGTAACTGATCCGTGACGTTCAGCAAAGCTGTTTTTGTTGAATGATACTTTCTGTTTCCACTCTGGTTTACCGCCAAGATAACATTCATAGATAGGTACTCCATAAGTTGTCCATGTATCAGTCTTTCAGTGATCTTTGAGATTATTGGCAATAAAGAGATGGAACGATAATTGTTAGGGACTTCAGGGTCTTCACTTTTAAGGATAGGTGTGTTTTCTGCTGTTTTCCATGCACGTGCAAACGTGTTGGTTGTAAAAGAATTGTTCACAATGCGGGTAACTGTCGAAAGTGTAGAAGACTGTCTTTTAAAATTGTAGGCGTTATTTTGTCCATTCCTGGAGCCTTGTTAGATGGTAAACTTCTGATCACACTTTCCACCTGACTTTTGATGACTTCATAAAGTTTGAACAATTCTGCAATGCTGTTGGAGGAGGTAGAAAGAGGAACTGGCGCTTCAAAAGTCAGATTTAGCCCATGGTGTGAAGCCAGATCACTTGCGGCTTTTTGAGCAGTAACGCTGCCAACAGAAGTGAAAAATTCATTTAATTTGTTAGCTAGTCCGGTGGGAGTCTTCATGAGTCGTAGAACCACCCCCACCGCCAGCACCACCGCCAAATTCGTCAAGACAAGATCAATTGCTACTGTTCGGCCAGAAACTGCGCTTAAGGCTGGTTTGACTTTCCATATGATCACTACGATCACTGCCGCAAAAACTTCAGCCATCGTAGTGATCGTTTGCAAACCGGTAGTCGTAAGGCCAGGTCGTAATTTTTCTGTAACGATCACAAAGATCGCAGCCATCTCAGAGATCATATGGAAAGAAGCCTTAAATTTAAATGGGCACTTGCATACAGGGAGAAAAGCTACAGTCAGGGAGAAAAGTAGTTGAGACACTGCTCAAAAACAGTTATTTTCTTTTCAAACGTAATTTGTCCAATCTTTACTCCTCATATTTGGTCCCCCTTCTCAATGTTGTAACCACATGACAGTCTCATCAAAGCTAGTCTGTCCTTTGTTTTCTTTGGAGAAAAGGACGCTTTTTAGTCCCCTCCCCTTATGCCATCACCTTGGGAATTTTCCGTTTCTCGAGAGACGGGGAAAGAAGTCCACAGATTTGACAGAGCCCCTAGTTTTGTCTTTCTCCAGAGCCAGTCCCTTACGTTCGAGCTTTTTTAAATCCCTTGCGGTTGATTCTTTTGCTTACGATCTCGACGAACTCAAGATAAAGCCCGTTTCAACATTTATTGGGAGCAGGGGGGTTTGGCTATCGACGAAAAAGATGTTGAAGTTTCTTCGTCATGGGAAGCACGGTTCTTTGTTAGAGAGTTTGATTTCCTGAACTGTTTGAAGACTTTTGTCCCTGATTGTACGTCTCTCCGCCTTCAGTTCACACCCAATATCCTCCCACCCCCAAAAAGAAAGCAACAACGACAGGGTGATTTGAGGTGCGACATACTGGGGAAGCTATGCCTTAAAAGAGATAGTGTATCCAGCAAAAAAAACTTGCCTTATTTTCTCTTACTGATTTTCTCACTGTTCCCAACTTATTACATACCTGGAACAGGCCAGAGCGAGGTCAGGATTGAAATGAGACATTCTGGCTACCCAAGACTTCTAAAAGTCTTATTTTGCTTTGATAAAGACTTCCATACGACTCCATTAGACATTAATTCAATCAAGCAGTAACTTTGACAGGCTGTCACTTATCATCAGCAGCACTCAGCATTTTGAGGCACATGTATTTCACATTTTCAAGAATAAAATATCGACATCAAAACCCGTCCCTCAAGTTGTACACAGGTGTTTTTATTCATCAAAAGATTACCAGAAGCTGTGACACCTCTTAACTCCTCATACTGTCTGAGGACGTTCTTCCTTTTCACAGTAAATCCCCATAAAGTGCATGGTTCAACCATGCATTTAATAGGAGGAAGGGAGACGTACATCAAATTAATTATCTCTTGGGATGACAGTGGAGCTCACACGTGTGGAAGAGGAAGTTCTCTGAGTGGCAGTACGTTGTCATTTTCTACGTTAATATTTTTGTTCGTGGATTCTCCCATCTACTTGTTTGTAGGTTCTTGACTCTCAAAATGTGAGGTTGTTGATACACAATATTGAAAGTGATCTAGGGTGAGGAATAATTTAGCCATCACAAAGCAATATTAATGTGAATGAGAAATTAATGAAAATAAGCTAAAACGACTTAAGGGAAAAAACACTAGGCATTTTAATGCTGATGTAATCACAGCATTAACAGCTGCAGTCTTGGAGAGAGATGAGAGGCGGACATATGTAATGATTACATGCATGTTATACGCTTGGTAAATTCTAGAAATAACAACAAGGAACAATGCTTGGGAAAGCAAAACATCTTAAGTTATTTAATAACATTAAATATTAATAAAACTGTAATATTAATATTTAACATTAATAGCATCCAACTTAAAAAAAATTGCTCATACATATTTAAACTCATAATATCTCACTAACTTAAAGTAAGCATGAAAGGTATTTCAAAATAAAACAACCATGGAAGGAATCACAATAATTTTGAACTTTTAACTGCTCTCATTGTACATAATAATTATTATGAGTACTACAAAATAGTTGAATGAGTAGCTGTTACTTTCCAGAATACCCTAAGCTTGTCCTGTTCCTTTATAACAAGGTGTGAAAAAATACACTCCCATTTAAGCTCTGATCCATGGCCGTAGTAGTTTGCAGAATGGAATTCATAAATTGCACAATTTTTCATTAAAACACTGCATGAGAGGTACTGCCTAATGCCATGCACTTTGGCTCTGACTAACCTTGATGTGTAGTTTCATACTACTAGGTCAGACAGGAAGTCAATGAAGCAAAGCAGTTACGGTTGGCAATGAGAAGTAAAACAAATTTTAACTGACATGAAAGAACCTTTGTAAATTGTCTGAATCATTAATTTTATGAACATGCAAAGAAAAACTTCAGCAGTAAATATGCAATTATGTTTCAATAACCTCTGAATTTCAGGATTCAATACTATTATGTTTCTAACCCTGTTAAGTTCATTTCAGACAAAACTTAAGACTACACACTACAAAAAAACCTAACTGCCAATGACCACATAACCACACTGGCTAAATGTGGGCCAAACTTACACTAAAAGAATAATTCATATATTAATTAGCTCAAGTTAAATATTTAGCACAATGTTCCAATACCTACATGAAATCTTGTGAACGGGTTAAAAAGCTTAGATGCTTCATTCAGAGATAAAAATGGCAGTGTTAATTTTAGAGATATGCTTGCTGGCAAGTAGTTTGACAAACATCTTCCTCCAATGAACCACTGGTCTCTTGAAGTCTTGTCAAATTAAGCTGGTAACTTCAGAGACTTTCCCTTGAGAACTGCAAAAACAAACAAGAGTGTCCAACAAGTTATTTCTTGAAATACAGTCGAACCTCCCATAAGCGACCACCCAAAATGTCAAGCCTATGTGGTCATTTACGGGAGGTGGTCGCTTACCAGAGCTTAGAACATATTGGGTCAAAATTTTGCCTCATTAGCATATGGCAATTTCAAGACATTTAGGTCATCTCTTTTAAGACTGCTAGAGTACAACATATGTGCATTTTATCTTTAAATTTTCAATGTTTTATTCATGTGAAAAATCGATTTCAAGAAAAAAACCGGTACTACCCAGGAACACAATAATGTTACAACACCTTATTATCCAATTTTCACTCAAGTGGTTGCTTATGGGAGTTTAAAAAGTGGGCGCTGTCACTTACAAGAGGTTCCAAACATAGTGATTTGACCGGGAAACTTTTTATATTTTGGAAAACTGGCCGTTGAGGAGACGTGGTCGCAACCGGAGGTTCCACTTTATTAACAATTGATATATTGTGATGCAGGCACGTGGGGAGAAAAAGGAAGAAAATCGTCTACTTGGGATGTCAGGTTTTTAGTAAGATGACCATCCAGGTGTTCATGGGCATCTACTTTTAGTGAGCATTACTGGATTAATAGCCGGGGTTTCATTAACGTCTTCACAGGTGAGCAAACTGTTTGAACTAAACTTCTACCAGAAGAAAAACTTTCTTCTAGATGGTCAAACTAGGCAGGCAAAATCATCCTCACGACTGGTCGATTTGCCTGGTACCCAGCCCTTAATGAAACCCCTGTAATAGTTACAAAGGTAAAATGCACTAAAAATTGCAGATAAATACACCTTAAATGTGTTTGAATTTTGTCCTCAAATCCACCTCTGAGGGTGGCAGCTTATGTTCACTAGAAAGTTTTGGATGAACGCTTTTTAAAGGAGAAGGTCACTCCAAAAAACGTTTATTTTTTGTCAATGCTAATGAAAACCTTGCACTAACTTAAGCCACTCACCAAAGTTTCAACTTCTTAAGTGCGGGTTTTCCTTATGAAATTTGTCTCCAAAGAAGCCCAAAATTCAAACATCGTTGCCGCCATAATGAACAGTATTCAGCAGCTAGGCTGCGTTTTCGTGACTTTTTTCCGTCCAAGAGATTTTGTCCAAATGGCTTCCAAGCCTTTTTACTACCATTCTGGGTTATGGCTGCCCTTGAGCCATATTATTTTGAGCCACACATGCTCCAAACACTGAGTTACTAGCACTGAAGATAGTGAAGTGGTTAATCACTTGGGAAAAACATGTTTTGAAGCCAAGGCAGTTGCAGGTTTTTCTTGTTCCCACCAATTTCGAGTAGGACGAATGATGTCACATAAACATGGCCTGGCTGCCAAAATAGTTTTAAAATGGTGGCCTCTGAAGTCACTTCTTTCAAGAAGAATTTATTCAGGATAGCAGGCACTTCAGAGGCTAAAGCTTTGGTGAGTGGAAAAGCTTAATGTTTACTTGCTATAGGCAAAGACAAAAAAAGTAAAGTTTTTGGAGTGACCTTCTCCTTTAAATAATTTCTCAAGCCTGATACAATACTAGTGCCCCTAACACACTCGCCTACACTGTAAAGTGGCCAAGATCTTGATACTTTACGAGTAATTCAAGTAGAGCATATTACCAACAAGAACTATTCTTGCTGTCATACTCTATGTCCATCAAACAATATTTTAACTGCATGTTAACTTTTCATCACCTTTTGTAATGTACAAGTAGAAAAAGTCACAGTATAGCGCTGTTTGGACACATCCAGCTACAATGGCAATAAAGTCATAGAATCCCTCAAAATAGTAGCGGTAGATCCAGTTGATGATGTACAAGGCACGGTAGGCACCCAGTGCAAACAAGTAGTGGCTGGTGATGGTCTCTGCCTCACCAGTCTTGGAAATCATGAACAACTGCGGCAAGATGGCTACTGACTCCAGGTAGATGGAGAATGTCCACAGGATCTGCAGAAAATAAAGACAAGATAATAATGAGTTTTCCTCACGATTTGTGTTTTGTTGCTGAAAAGATACTAGACAGGATATTTTGCAATCAGCCCTCATGAAGGCTGCATCTGTTCAAAAAGTAACTTTTCTGTGGGAGCAAAAATATGATTGTATGGAAAAAATATTAATTCAGGTATTTCAACAGCTAATGGTAAAACATGTTGTGTTAAATCAACAGTTAGAATTAAAACATATGACATTTCTGTAGTTAACAGAGAAATAAGAATAAACAGTAACACAAGGTCTTCATTTAGAGCTCTCGCGGGAGACCTCATGTGACAGATTAATGGAAGTCCTTCAGCAATAAAGAGATATTTAGTGGTTAATCACATGTTATTGTAAGTTTGCAAAGTCATTTAACAGCATTTATTGAATGTTTAGTCATGGTTAGAAAATACTGTTAATATTGACTAGAGCAATCTTCTAATGACTTCCAAAATTAAAAACCGGATTGCTTCAATTTGTGCACTTGATAGTATTTTGCCACAATGAGTGTGGTTAAAATCTTAAATCAATCCTGATTTGGCTATAATTTTGAAACCTTTTTCAACACTTGCAACACAAACATAGCTTTGAAAGACAAGTTTATTAACCGCGCGGCCATGGGTCGAGCGCGGTTCATAATCTACCCTTGGTTTATTATTATTATTATTATTTTTTTTGTTGGTGACCAGACCCAAACTTCCTCTTGGCCAAATTTTGAGTCACGCAATGTGTGATGTTTATTCGCTAAAAGCTGTTATAACATTAATACACGGACAATTTTACGGATCTTGTTTTCTATGTTGTGGGTAAAATATATCTTCTTTTGGTTTTATCGAAACGTTGGATTCAAACGGAATAATAAATACGCTAAAAAAGGTATTACGTCAGCCATGGAATGCGTTGAAGTTGCAGCTTTCACTTTCGATAGGTGACAAATAAGATCGTGTTTACTTTGCAAGTTTATTTCGCCAGAAGCGATGGTCATTAATTTATTTGCAATTTTGCGAGTATTTCTTGTGGTTTTAGGCAAATGAAGGAAATTCTTTGGCTGTTTCATCACAGTGAGGTCATAAATCAGAAGGAAAATTAAATATTTGCAAGCCAAGCAAAGAACTTGCCAGAACACGCAAGGATTATGTCATTAGTAGGAAAATAACCACCATACTAAAGATAGCCGTGGATAATGCAATTTTTGAATTATGTGACTCGTGTGACTTCTTTGCTAGCCCTTTACTCAAGGGAAAAAACAATTAAATTTGATCGTGAGTTTTAAGAAAGAAAGCTGTTGTTAATTTAACTCATCTCAGGTCCTGACTTTCGCGGGAAAAAATTAAAAACCCAGTGCTCGTCAAAAATTATATTTTTTCACCAGAAATTTAGCTTGGAACATATACATATTTATATTCGTTTGAATCGTCGACGAAATGACCTTTTCCGGATATTTTTTCATTCAGGGTCAACAAAAACTTCCGATTACAAAATCATGCCGAACCCACACGTTGCAAAAAAATCTTTTGAAAACCCTGAGTTCGAAGCGATATATAACTTTAGCGTTAATAGCTACCACACATCGGCAGAAAGTAAATCTATTCCTTAACAATCCAGCTTTATCGTGTTAAAATTTCAGCGAAATCGAACAAAACCAGAATTACTTAGAATTTTTTTTGTGACCTCACTTCCCAGACTTGACCTAACAAAGGAAGCCACGGTCGCCCATAGCAACCGAAAAACACATAACAAAGCCAACGTTTCGGCCAAAAACTCCAGAATTATCGCCTGAGAGCTTAAACTTGAATGGGAACATCTTTTTCGAACTTTTTTCAACTGATTTAGACGAAAGAATGGCCTTGGTCGGCTACAAAAAAGACCAAGAGAAAAAACAGAACAGGAGAACATAACAAGCCGATAATATTTCACCGTGTGACTTTCGGCACGAAAACGAAAATACAGCTTACTTCTGGATAAATTCAGCCTTAGAAGCCAGCAACTGGTCCCAAATTACTTTCTGTATCCTTACAAATGTCCTGACTTCCATCTCCGAAAGATTTCGCCCCAATTTTGAGCAAATAAACACTTCGCCGACGGCGACCGCCATTACGGTGGCTTGCATACTAAATTAGCTAACTTGACAAAATTCTCCCGAGGGGGGGATATGACGAAAAGAGCTGAAAAATGGCCTGTAATTGGCTAATGATGAGATCATCCCACTGTCCAAATTTGGTGAGAATCGAAAGTAACGCCAATTTTCTGTCACGTTTTCAATCTACGGTCGGGATAGAGTTTAGTGTTCGTATCTTCCTGCCCATACATATCCCGAAGAAAGTTCCAAACTAAGACCATTACGTCATCGGAGAAAACGGCTATGACTGATGGTGCAATAATAGAGTTTGTGTTGATCAAGTGATGTGATGTCTACAGTAAGAAAAGAATCATCAAGGACTGCTTTGGAATGTGCATTGCATTGCAACTGTAGCGCTACCAAAACAGTTAAATTTTAAAAGCGCGGTTATAAGATCTAACAGATCTTCTTGTCCTTTTGTGATTTACATGTGTGTTTTGTTTGTTAACGAAGATCACTCTAGAACTTGATTCTCTGTTTAGTCTCAAGGCTAACTTACATAAATGATTTATTGGCCTCACTTCTTGTTTATGGTAGCGGGAAACAAATTGCTACAGTGTTCAGTATAACACTGCAGGAGTATTTTTGGTGAAACATTTTTTTTAAAAAAAGTCATGGGCCAATATGGTAGGTAATAGATCAGTTAGCTAGTATACAGTAAAAGCACTGCAGGTGTAATTACTTGGATTGCGATCAGGTATACACCAAATGCCAAATATGGCAGACCACTTGGTCGGCACCCAGGACAAGTCGCATAAAAGCGAGGCTAGTCCGGCTTTGATGTTTTGTTTTGACAATGCTTCTCCAGAAAAGTCTTGCTTCATCATCGATTTGGTCTGTTTTGTTTTGCCCTCCCTGCATGTTTTTTTGTTCCTGAATGCCACCAGAAGGGAGTGAAATCTTCCACAGCAGAAAAGGAGTTTTTTCTTCAGTTTCCCTGTTCACCTCTGAGGGGAAAACAGGCGAAGGAAAGGAGTTCACGATTGCTGAAGGAACTGTTTAAGTTCAGGCTGGAAGATCTCAGGGTCCGTTCCTTTGGGGTGATCTGGATCAGGATTAGTGATCCAAGATCACTTGGATCATGGTGCATCAAAGGAACCGATGAATCCACTCTGGACATGGGTTCATCGGTTCCTTTGATGCACCATGATCCAGACAGATCTTGGATCACTGATCCTGATCCAGATCACCCCGAAGGAACGCACCCTTAGGAAATGTGTAAGCGATTGCATTTAGCTCCGAGTCATTGTCATTGATGCTTTCACTGGTTTCAACAACAGTGCAGTTGAAGTCCATTAGCTTGGCTTTTACCTCATAGTATTTGTTCTGTGTGATTCTGTGCGAGTGGACGCAGATGTAAACAACTTCTTCTTTTGAGACAGAGGTTGTCTTTCAAAAGGCATGTATCTTTACCTTGGGGAAAGTACTGGCCATACAAATCATGTTCAAACACCACTAGACACCACATAAGCTTGTCATTTAAATGATTTTTCTAAGATCTTCTATCCTGAAATGTAGCAAACAAACTTTAGTTCCCGTGGCGATCCTGAACTTCATTCCTTCGTCTCAACAAATTGCATTCATCCACTATTTCCCTCTAGAGGCGAACGGTGGAAGATTTCTATCCCTTCTTGTGGCATTCAGAAACACAGCAACTCGTAGGCACAGTGAAATAACACAGACCAGTTCAACAACGAAGCAAGACTTTTCTGTCAAAACATCAAAGCCTGACTAGCGTCGCTTTCATGCAGCTTGTTCTGGGTGCCGAGCGAGTGGTTTGCCATATTTGAATTCAGTGTATTGGTTTTCCAGATACAGGTGACACTGTCCTTGAAAATTCAAGGTTCAACTAGTGCAAATCTGTGAGGCTCCCAGGGATTTATTAGACTAGAGTCACGGACACATTGCACTGATTCCCTTCTCAATTTTTTTGGACCAGAGGAATTGGAGCCGACATATCATTATGCGTAAATTAGCCATTACACAGGTGATTGTTTGGTTATCAGCTTTAATTACTGGCTAATACACATTAGGATTCATTTTATTTAGAATTATTAGTCAGTGTGCCAGTGGTAAAACAAAGTGGAAATTTTACTGATCGTATTGCTAGACAAGTCAAATAACTTGCCTCAATAGCAACTTGGAATGCGGGGTGCGGAAATTTTAGCCCTTGTTGGTACTGAAACAAACAAATGACTTTGTGTAAATACCAAAATTACGCCCAAAAAAAAATAAATAAATAAAACATGCATGGTACTATTTGTCTGCTTTGTGTAAATATCAAGGTTAGAAGTGAACTGTAGGTGACTGTCAACATTGCTTTTTTAGCACTTGTGTAGTAATTTTAATAACTGAAATGAAAGCAATCGATATTTTTTTTAATCTCAAGCAACCTAATAAGCATTCACCAGTTATATGGGTGTATCAAAGAAAAGTTTATGTTAAGTATATAATAGCCTAAACTCATATAAACTCATTCATCCTAATAAAAACAATGTTACAGCTCTGTAGTGGTGGGTAGTTTAATTCATTATCAACATACAACAAAACTTATAACTTTATTGATCAATTGCCAGGGAAAAGAAAATGAGTTGCAGCTCAAAGTGCTAAAATGTGTACCAGTTGATTTTGAATTGTTGTAGAAAAATAAATACATGTACATGCATTTATTTAAACATTTTTAACAACACAGTAAATGGTTTGAACCCAGGAGTATCAGTAGTTCGTATTGTGTGATCGTCCGGGTGAGTGTAGTTCTGAAAAGAACTGTTGTTGGTGACTGACGTTTCGACAACCTGAGCAGAAGTCATCTTCAGAGTCAAGTGAATAGTGTTTGTCAGTCGATGATCTTATAAGTCTGGTCTGTAGAACGTGATTGGTCAGTATAGTCATGATGGTATTGGCTGAAAGACTCGTGCAAAGTTTGTCATCAGTCATTGGTGGGTTTCGATCCGTCTGTTGTTAGTCAAATAGGTCGGTTTTTGGTCCGTGTATTAAGTCGGTCTGTTAGAAGTCTGTTTGTCGGTTTCGTTTCTGTCATGGATAAGTCGTTTGTAAGGCGCCGGTAGTTGTTGACATCTGTTAAGAGGCGTTTGTTCTAGGTTAGTGTACCAGCTTTCCAGAGTCAGTCATTGAAAATAGTTTGTACTGTAGGTTAAGCACTGAGCAGAGTCCCAGTCAATGTTGTGGTTTGTCAGTTGATGATGTACAGCAATGTGATTGTTGGCATCACCATTTCTCGTGGCTCGTTTATGTTCAGACAGTCTCGTGTTAAGGTTTCTGCCAGTCTCACCAATGTAGAAAGCCTGGTAGTCGGAGCATTTGATCTTGTAAACTGCTCCCTGTCTGTTATTAGGTTTGTCTCTGTCTTTCACATTGGTCAGTAAGTGTTGTAATGTAGTTGTAGGTTTGTGGGCTACACGAATGTTGTAGGGCTGTAGGATCCGTGAGATGGTCTCAGAAGTGCCCTTAATGTAAGGTATAGTCACTGTAGTGACAGGTGTAGGGTTCCTGTTTGTAGCGTCAGCTTCAGTAGGTCAGTAAATGTTTAGTCTAATAAAGTCAGCGTTGTAGTTGTTTTTGTGAAAAACACGTTCAAGGTATCTGTTTTTGTCACGTAAGCTGTCCGGTGTGTCACAAACTAGTTGCGCTTGTCTCGTCAAAGTCTTTATAGTCGTGACTTTGTGTGAAGTCGGGTTGTAGGATAATTCGTCAAGTAATCTGTCGGTATGCGTCGGTTTTCTGTAAACTGTCGTTCGTAGTTCGTTGTTGTCGTGGCTTACCAAACAGTCTAGAAAAGGAAGTTTTCCATTTTCTTTGATCTCTTTAGTAAACTGGATGTCGGCGTTCTGTTCATTTAGGTGGTTGTGAAAATCGTCAATTTCATCTTTGTGAACGGCGGTAAAGGTGTCGTCAACGTAGCGTAACCAAAGCGGTATCGTTTGTCAGCAAGTTGCAAGGGCGTGTTCCTCCACGTGTTGCATCACAATTTCTGCGACAACAACAGAAACAGGTGACCCTATTGCTGTTCCATGCAACAGTTTGTAGTGTTTACCATTGTACTGAAAGTAAGTTGATGTAAGGCAAAGGTTCAGTAAGTCCATGATGTCTTCTGTCAGTAACGGTAGTTTAACAGTAGATTGTTGTATAGCGGTCTCGGTACACTGTAATGCTAATTGAAGTGGAATACTGGTGAACAGTGATTTAACATCAAAAGACACAAGTTTGTAGTCGTCAGGTATCTGTACTGTCTTAATAGTGTCAATAAAGTTCTCCGTAGATTGTAGTTTGCATCTTGATTTGTCAGTAAGGGGTTGCAGTAGGGTTGTCAAGTACTTAGATGGTATCTAAGTACTTGATGACCAAAGGTATATTTAATATTCCTTACTAATGCGCTGTGTACAAGCCTACCTCCAACACTGAGAACTCATGGTTTACTAAACACGCCAGTCCAGCGACGGGTATCAGCAAGAACTCGATCCTGAATGTGTCATGGTTGGAATCGTAGGTTGCCTTAAACTTGACTAACATCAAATAGACCGTAGCATACGCACATACCAAGTAGATGACTTTCATCACAGTGTTGTACACTGAGATGAATGTCAGAACCAGATCGAGGTATCGTGTGCTGAACACCAGGGCAAAGAGAATCTGACTTTTGCCTGACAAGCCTGGAAGAAAAGAAAACAATAACTTTATATTGGAAACAAAATTTTCATATTTAAGTGTAAACACACACAGAAAATCACCATGGAAACAATAACAAGTGCCTATTACGCTGACCCAGGGTCCGAAATTGCGCTTTCCTGGTCGCCAATGCGACTAAAAATTTTGCACTGGCGACCAGAATTTTACAACTGGTCGCCAACGGGCGATTAACTATTTCATGCCACAATAATTGCACAAACAAAAACTTTGATTTTCAGCCAAATCGATTAAAATAAAATTCAAAGCCGCCCACCAATTGGTCACTTCCATTTTACCTTGCCGCTGCTTTTGAAGTATAAAACCAATTTTCCTGTTATCATAAATCTACCACAACATTTTACAGCTACGATCAGTGCGAAGCTTCGCCGCCATGTTTTTCCAGCGGTTTCCCATAACATACGTATTGCGGGAGCAAAGGAAGCCCCATGCGTTCTTTCGCCATGAGTATTTATTCAGGCGATGTGGTGTCGAAAGATGTTCTTAAATCTTTCCGTAATTTATTACAAAGTAGAGACGGAACATCCGCGAAGAAATTAGATGAAGATTTAGATATTCTGTGGGCATCAAACGGTGGAAATGTAGATCTGTCAAAGTGGTCAAAAGATGATTTCAGCACTGGTTTGAGTCCTGATTACATCGAATGCAAATATTTTGCTGGCAAGCCTGTGGCGACCAAAAATTTTGGTTTTTGTTTCGCTACGAAGGAAAAATTTTAATGACACTTTTTGGCGACCACATTTTTCCATATGGTGACTGCAAAAAAAAATTTCAGTCGCCAGTTGGCGCCTGCCAAAAAAAGTTAATTTCGGACCCTGTGACCTTGGACTTAAACTAGGAGAAAATAAAACAAAATTGCCACAATGGGTTTTACATTTTCCTTTGTGCAAAGCAATGTTTTGACTTTGAAGTTCCTGTTAACTGGACAAAGCCACTTAGACTTAAGACTTCCTCATGTTATTGGAAACTTGAAAGTATGTCTTGTACAAGAGAAAAAGTAAACTACATGTATGTTTGCATCACCAATTTTGTAAAACAAATTTCACTCCACGAAAAAGAGTTTCAAAGACATGTTGGGATGATGGCATGATAGGTCCCAATAGAGCAACTGACAGGTACATTTGAAATGTAACAATTATTTGTGCAGTGTGTTTGTTAAGCTTTCATATACTTCTCTTGATGTCCTCTAGGAGAATTTGGCATTATATAAAGAGATAACCTTCTGTGTTCTTGATATTTATTGCATTGCCAAGTCACTGATGTTACAGAAACTAAATTCTGCGAAATCAATGGCAAGTAACCAATCCAATTGTTATCTCATAGTAAAAGGGCAAATAATATTCTGACTGGTCCAATAAATTGAAATATACAAATTTATTCAAAAAAAAAAAATTAAGGAAATATTTTGTCTTGAAATTTTCAGCCCTCATCTGTTGTCCAAAAATTCAACTTACAATGATTTTCCATTAACTCTTGTTCGTTTAGAAATATTGAATTGAAGTTTTCCTGCCAAACGTCACTCTGACAGTAATACTGGATCTCAAAATGTTACTTTTATCTAAACATGACAACTTTTAGGGGGCTGAAAAGCCCACAAATGTTCAAAGGAACGTCTGAAATTTCGAGCAAGTGATATATGATGACTTATGATCGACAACGAAGCACTTCAGCCGACGATATCTGACATTTGATCTTTGAGGAGCAGTATTGACGAAAACCGTCAGGCGACTCCAGAGACACAACACAAAGAGTAATTGAAAATGTGCAAATCCAACTTTAGGTACACGAAAGAGTTTCTTCGTCTGGAAAACAATACCCCTAGGCTTGTTGAGCTAAACGTATTTAGGATTAACGAGCTGTTCAACAAAAACATGTAAAGACACAAAGACATGTAAAGCTACAGTTGTTACACGTGTACAAAATCTAGTCAACAATCCCTGATCATTCAACCATCGATCCGAATATCTTATTGTAGGATTTCAGCGCAACACACTACTGCTAAGCTGCTAACCAAAAAGAAAACAAGAATTGAAACCCCTGTTGTTGAAATGTCCTTTGCCAAAACGTCTGAAAAGCAATTTCCCATAAAAATTGGAGCCGTTATAGCCTCACAAAGCACAATTGAAAAAAGTTACCGGCGCACGATCTCGTTTTCCATATTTTCCACAATAGCGCAAGGATGGCCAGAAGATGCGAGAGATCTCCTGTTAGTCTGAAGACATTCATTCTGTTCTCATATGGTTAAACACTCTTGGTGGAAAACGGCCAACCAACTGCAGAAAACTAGGTTTTGTGAGCACTAGAATTTGATTCAGCCGCAGGCCTCTCAAATAAATGTCCGCCACGTCGGCAGCTCTACATACGGGAGCTTTTGTGTTCTTCGGAGAATAACGAAGATAAACGGAGATTACCGACGAATTTCAGTCACGAAATCTCTTTTTCTATATCGGACGTTGTCGATCACAGTTGGGTTTTTACAAATCAGTCTTCGGCTTTTACAGCTTTAAATCACTAGTATCGTCGCTCCCTAGCTCAAACAATAATTGGACAATATTAAAGAAAAAAAATTGGCGCGAAAAGTGGAACTGAGAAACTAGGCGCGCTTGGACACGTTGGGCCAAGCGCGCTTCTTGGAACTAAGACTGACAACTTAGAAGATTTCTCACTATCTTTAACGAATACGAGGAGTGAAGATAGGGTAAATCGCGCTTGAAGGGAAAAGCTTTTTTTAAATTTGAGTAGCGTTTCAACTACTTTTCCCCCTGATTGTAGCTTTTCTACCTGTATCCAAACGCCCCATTTAATTCAAGGCTGCTTTCCATATATCGCTACGACCGCTGATTGGCGCTTAAGTTTTTTGGCAGTGATCGTAGTGATCACTATGGAACCTTCAGCCAACTTCGTTCCCATGGCCTCTTCCCTTCACGATTCATCTAAAACTATCTACACTTTTCTAAAAACCAAGTTGAAAATCAAGGTGAGTTGTTATTGTTTTTGATGTTATTTTTCTTTGAAAGATGGGAAATTTGCTAATCTCTGTTGCATTCACAGGCTAGTCGTTAAATCTCGCTTTATCGTTCCTCTGATCTACTAAATCTACCAGACATCGCAAATTTTCTTAACACGTCTGATTGTTCCAGCTATTCCCAGTCCCACACGTGACAGACTGCACTGTTTCTGATTGGCTAGGCAAAACGAATAGCGAGTAACAATCAATCACTTTATCAACAAATTGTTGCAATAATTGTTTAAATGTCAGAAGTCTCTCTCGAGGGGAACACTGAAAGAATGAAAACTATATGAAAGATGACTGTCTTCGGCAAAAGGTGACTCAATCGCAGTTTTCTAGATCTTTCGCGTCACGCACGACGGACTAAGCGAATGGGGGACTACTCGTAGTCTTTAACTTTTCGCAATCAAAGCAATGGCTGGTCTCAACGCTCTTCTTCTTGCAAACACCACAGCTGATTTGGCTTCCATCGCCACTTTGTCGAACAGCGAGAAGACTCAACAAACTGTTGTGCAGAAAACTGCTAGGCAAATTATCGAAAATGTTTCCTTTAGGGAAGTCAACTTCTGCTTGACACTCGGGACAACGAAATTTCCCTTGTCTTTGGCGGACGTGTTTCTCCAAGCACTCACAGCAGAAGACAAGACGATATGAAGACAAGCTATGGTCTGGGGTTTGGAGTAAGTGTCCAAACAGATCGAACAAGTAACTTGTTCCTCCTCAGGTTTTTGACGAGAGACTACATCGAATAGACAAATTCGGCTATCGCGCATGTGACATTAAATTGGGTGTTTACATTGCGTGAAAACGAGGCTCCCTTAACATTTTCCTTATTATTCCAGCCGTTTGTATTTGTTGTGTTAATTATGTGCGTTGCTGTAGTTGTTTATTCAATAAAGAATAGAAATGGTCAAAATCCTCGAGGAATTTTCCAAAATTTGGCTCAACGAGCATGGTCTTCGTGGCTCGAGCAAGGCGGAAAAAAGAATACTGGAGAGAAAAGCTATAAGTTCTTTCGTGAAGCTAGGATATGTTTACGATGTTTACACGTGTCAGTAGTTCGAGGATTTCTATGTCAGGGCACGTTGCTAAAGATCTCCGTCTAAGAAAAATTGAAGAGCCTCATTTTAGCCGTAATCTTTAGGGCGAGCGATGGCAGGGCAGAAGAACGCTCTTCGTGTAAGGGGGGAAGCGGTGGACATTGCAATCATGTATTTGCATTATTGTTCCGGTTGAATTATTATTCATGTTTTAATATCAAAGACATCCCGAGTGATGCAGTCTTTACAAGACTACCCCAGTCTTGGTATATTTCGAGATCAGTTTCTTTGTGTTAATGACACTTGATTTTCTTGTTGTAGTATCCCACTAAATCTGCATTTTTCTATCTAGATTAGGCAACAGAAATTGTAAGATAATTATGAATTCACCATGACTGTGAAAGTGTAATAAATTTGCCCTCTTTCTTTGAGCTGCACATTCGGAAAGAAGGTAAGATACAGAAAAATTATGAAACCAGGGAATTCTAAGATGTTCATCTAATTAACTACAGATTTCATCCCCAAGAAGTTTGTGCCTTTCGAGAAATAAACTTTTTGGTCGAGACCAACGTGACACATTCTCCCTCAGATGCTGCCGAATCCGTTGCTTCATTTTCTTTTCTGCTTTGATTCATCTTTTCTGAAGCGTACCTCTTCACCGCTTGGACCTTCTCCTGCTTATCTTTATCCCACGAAAAACAAAGGAACTGCATCGGCCTTCAATCGATTTTTACTAGTGTAAGGATTGATAAAATCTTCTGATGTAAAGTGTTCGCTGCAGTACTGGCGTTGAAATATCGTGGATCTCTTTTCATTTTCACGATCCAAACAGAGACAAGACTTTTAAAATTTGACGGAAACCCGTGAAACCGCAGATCTTTTCGGTTAGCGAAGCTGTTCTGACAGTCTCCGGTGCAACAAAACCGCGGAATCGTGGCTTATTTTTCTCTAAATGACAATAGGAACGTGCTTGTTTTGGTGGCTGTGACTAAAAGTGGGACGGGGACTTGGGGACTGGGACATAGGACGTGGGACGTGGGACGTGGGACGTGGGACTCGGGGACGCGGGGACTCGGGGACGCGGGACGCGGGGACGATTATTATATTTTCCTTATTTTTAATTAATGAATTTTTTTGTAATAGTGTGCGATAGTAAATATGTCTGTAAATAGTGTCAATTAATAAAATCTGAAATCTGAAATCTGAATCTGACGTGGGGTAGAAATCGTTGGTAATAACATTATTTTGGGTTTGTCGATTTGTCCGTAGTGAAATTTGCTTGTCAGCGAAAGTAGAAAATTAAATGATTCAGAAATTGAAAAATGACTCTTTCTTTCATTTTCTTCTGGTTCCTATCTACATGTAGGCTTTCGCTTATGTTTTTAGGATAGAATTTTATACCGTGAAAGTCGTTTTAGATTATATCGGCCCGAAAATTCGGGTTAGTTAATCTCTCCGAGTGAAAACCTGTTATGTTCGTCCTATGAGAAATCGAGGTTTTTCGACATAAATTCCTCATGTAGAACTGAAAGTTCGTTGTCATCGATAGTACCGTTTTCGTAGCTCAAGCGAAACTGGTCGTGGAGCTCGTGAAAGGAAGACATGACAAAATTTTTCGATAGTTTTAGGTCGATGTTTGCAAGGACTCAGCTCTATTTACATGTACTTGCACTTAGTTTTCACGCCGTGAATGACGTCCTCGACCCAGTCTTCCAAAAGTTTTACTCATCATCGTCGTCTCATTCAATTCATCATCGGTGCTTAAGGTCCCTATTACTTTTCACTTGACCACCGAAAATTGTATTTTACAAATTCAGCGCAAAAATCAGGTGATGTTTGTTTATCACGTCCTCCAGTCCCCGCGCGTGCTCGCGTCCCACGTCCCTGCGTCCCCACGTCCCCGAGTCCCCGCGTCCCCGCGTCCCCGCGTCCCCGCGTGTGAGTTAGCCGAATTTGTCTATTCGAAATGATTCGAAATTAGCGAGAACCGAAAAAACTTGAGTTTTGGGCTTTTGGCATAGGTCCGGATCGAGAGCGGCCAAATATGAAGGCGAGGCTGCTAAGCAGACCTTAGCAGTCCTGCTGAAAACGACGACTAGCTATAGTCACGAGATGCGAGCTACTTTCTATTTCTATAAACCTCCAAGGACGTTGTTTTATCTTCTTTGATAATGGAGTAACATCTTATTCCTAATGGTTTTTTCACTGAAAAATATCGATGATGCGGGGTTTGGACTTCGCGATGGCTCGAAATTG
Organism: Orbicella franksi; assembly: GCF_964199315.1. Classification (NCBI taxonomy): domain Eukaryota; kingdom Metazoa; phylum Cnidaria; class Anthozoa; order Scleractinia; family Merulinidae; genus Orbicella; species Orbicella franksi. The sequence continues at coordinate 15,437,021 of NC_138150.1, read as the reverse complement.
GGAAGCCTCATTAACCGGAAACCAGGATCGTCTCGAGATCAGGCCGAGTTAGCGAATGTCTGGGGCAGCTGTGGTCATGTTTTTGTCGCGACCAACGCCGGCCGTAACTTGCATGCTTTCGAATCCATTCCTCGATCAAAGTGGACACCTGAGAGTGAAAGCCTTCTGTTGCAAGGTAAGGCTAGGGGCGTTCAGCTGATTAGGGGGTGGAGAATTCAAGTGTGATCTTCATAGGACTTAATGGGTTACTATTTAAGCTTAATTAAGTTCTTAAGTAAAACATTTTTATTAACATTTAAGCTTATGTTTGTTCAAACATCATAAATAATGAAATTGTGTTGTAAATCTCATGACACGAGATGTGATGTTTTTGCATTTTGAGGGGGTGGGTGTGTGGGTGGGTGTATCCTTTCTTGTGGCTTCTTTTGCACCCCATTGCTGTAATCCCTTTGTTGTGGACAAAGCAAGCAATCAGTTCATTGATGGAAACTGGATGGGAAAGGAATGCCTCGTCCCCAGTTGTCCAAACCAGCGAAAGTAAATTAAAAGTTAAATCCACGAAAATTGGGGGAAGGAAAGATGGGAAAGGGAGGAGAAGCGAAATTACTAATAAGTAATTTCTCACAGTATAAAATTGTCAAGCAGATAGTACACAGGTGATAACAATGAAGAATCCATCAACTAGGCGATATTGCTTGATTTAACACCAAATTCTCAGAATTATCAGTTTTAGAAATGTATGGCGGACAGTAAGGAGAATTAACATTGAGATCTTGGGAGTGAAAAAGTTAAATGCTGGTAAATGCAGTTTAACAAGTTTAACAACAAAATGTAGCTGGTACTTCTGATCAGCAGTATTCATATGGTAATGCAGGCTCAGTGCACTTCATCATTGTACTAGCGTGTTGCAGCCTGGCAGACCCTGGAACGTGGGGGCTCATAGCTGGGTTGTGGGGATTGCCAGCCATGGGGGCGTTATACTGTCTAGGGGACGGCTGGTCACAGTGGAAACCCCTGGATATCCCAGGCTACCATCTTCCATACAGCATGATGCAGTTGTTAATGTTGCCCCCCTGCTCCATTCTGCACTTGTTCCCAGCTCACCCTGATTACACTTCATGCTTGGTTTAATTTTAATTGCTGATTGCACTCCATGCTCAGGAAAAACATGTGAAGGAGGCAGGAGAAGGTTGTCCTACAGAAGTATTAAAGTGCACGAGACTGTGCCAAAAGCTATCATAGGTAGAGTTTCCAATTAGTTTACCTTTGTTTGATCAAAGTTCACATGATGTTGCTTCAGGGCAAAGGCACAAGAAAACACATGTCAAGTACAGCTTGTCATGATTTTTACATTTAGCCCTGAGACACCATGAACTTCAGTCCATTAGTGGTAAACTACCACTACCCATAACAATGTTTGGCATTGTTGCGTGTGATTATACAGTGAATATTAATTGTATTAATGGTTTCTTTTCATTTCAGACCAAGAATCTCCCATTGTGAGTGTCTTGTCTAGTGTCGAAAATCCATTGCTTGTCTTCATAGTTCACCAAAATAGCATCACAGAATGTTGGGAATTTACTCAGTCAAACTACAAATGGATTAAGAGAAATGAATTTCAACTGAGTAACACAAAAGGAGTTGAAATATTGCATGTCATAGTCCACCCCCTGGTAAATGCATTCTTCTGGTGCGAGCGTCGTTCAGTCTCCGCATCAAATTTAATAACCTGTTGTGTTTGTTTGAGAGATGTGACTGTTTCTGAAAGACTAGGAAACAATACGGTGGTTTCTGTTGGACCCTTGGTTGTGATTCTTCATGGCTGTCCTACCATGTCTTTGCACATCATTGGCAGAAGCGTTTGTCTTGTTCCTGACTTTCCTGAGGAGTTGAGGAGTTTTATTCTCTTTTGGACATTTGTTCAGCGGTCCTTAAAGGTTTGTTAAAAAATCTCTAAATATGATATGCAAAGCAATCTGTACGACATATTGGCTTTCACAAGAAAAAGAAATGACTCCTACATCTGCCAACTTATCTGCCAACTTTTTCCGATTTTTACCTTGGGAGTTCCAGTATTTTTTAAAGAAGGAGCAACCACATTCAAATACTTCCAAACACTCCTGTAGACATTTTGAAGATTTTCAAAGACATTTTGATCACTTACCTGTCCCAGCTGCACCAAAATACCACCAAACATAGTACCATCAAAAATAACTCCAACAGAAGTACTTTTCCTCTGAAAATCGCAGAATTGGGGAAAGTTTATCATTCAATATTTACCAGCTGTGCATGTTTCTTTTCTTGCCTTGGTTCGTATGAATTATTCCTTTTTTTTGAAAATGTTTTCATTTAAGGCTGTAATACCTGAAATGTTTCAACTAGGCATCTACAGGGGGGAGATTGAAGCTTTCTGCATGTAAGAAAGAGACTCGCGTTTTGGACAAGATTATTATCAAAGACTTAATCATAGTTTGTAGAGAGAAATGGTTGTGACGCCCGGCAAACATCAAAGGGGCAAACAAAGATGCCAACATTTTTGTTGCAAGGTCCATGACGGTGCGCAATTTTTTGTTTTGCACTCATACACTATGCATGAATTACGTAACCAAAACGTTTCTGTTGGTAAATTCCTCAGTACGGAGTAAACAACTATTGAGTTTCGTGCATGGTCAAGGCTAAAAAAGAGAATGAAAATATACAACAGAGAAATTTGTTGGGTTTCATAACCATTCCCCTCTATTGACTATGGCTTAATTTAAGGTTTTCGCGCTTATTTTTGAGTTGAAGGGTCTCTCTGTGTTTAAGAGCACTTATTTTCAGATGATTTAAAGTAGTTACTTTACTTTAAACTGCGCATTCTGAATTTTCATCTTGACTTAAAAGTAATTATTATTATTATTATTATTATTATTATTATTATCATATTTTCCTTTTTGTTACAGATTTATATATGGAATTATGGTTTAATTGGAGATGTAGACACATTTGACTTCAGAGCTGTAGTTGCAGAGTTAGTTTGTCCATGGACGTCAGGAGCAAATAGTGGCAGGCACCATGTCATTGCTATCACATCTCACCCTACAACTAATGAACTTCTTGTACTCAACAGTGATTTAGAATTGTCATATTTCAAACTTGACGACAGAGATCCTGCTCTAACACCCCTTGTGAAACTTCTGCTGGATTCTTCATTTACCAATGGCAAAATTTCATTCTTCTTTACATTTGATCTTATTGTTGGACTGGTGTGGGACTCAGGTGTTATTGTGCTTCATGACATTTACAGTGGAGCTAAAATCTGTAAGCTTGAAGACTTGCAAGGTCAAAATGTTCACATATGGAAGAGTTTTCATTTGGCTAATTCCGTTGGATTTTGGTCAATCAGTGGAATTTGGAAGCTCCAATCTGGATCAGTTCTTGAAATTTCCGAGTGCATTAGATCTTCCATTTCTTTGGCAAACATTGTAACTGGAGAAACCAATTCTTCAGTGATTCAAGGAAGGCTAAATGAATCCAGTTCCAAAACCAGGGCTTCGCACAAGAATTGTTTTATAGCCGATGACCCATCCTTGAGAACTGAATTTGACAACTCATCTGAGAAGTTTGTTATACCTGAACTTGTACAAGAGCAAGAAATGTTTTCTTCCAGAAGCACTACTGAACAATCTATGAACACTGATGAAAGGCTATTTACTGGCCCACTTTTGGCAGCAAGTCACTTGATGAAGTGGAATTTGAATCACAGGGCAGCCAAGCTTGCACTGGACTCAGTTGTTTGTTCAACACTCTTGTCAGATTGTGCTCTGAAAGATTCAGAGATTCCAAGATACTTTCTTGATCTCTTAGTAAGCGAACATGCTCAGGACCCAGTGATAGCCCTTGCTTTACTCTGGGAACATCCAATGCACAGAGAATTCATCCTTCAAAGGCTTGAACAATATGTGGGTGAAAGCATACACAAACCTCACAAGACATTTTTAAATGAGCTTTTGCATCCATACTTGAGTGAATTTGTTTTGCTGGGCAAGCAGTGTAAGTCTGCAATAGATTCTGGTTTCAAAGGAATGACGCAGTCACCCTCACTTCCAACAAACTCTGTCAGCCAAGAAGTTCCTGCTTTGCTGGAGGCATTCAACAGTGGCCCACTGGACATGACATCACTGGAGAGGCTGAGCACATTAAGTCATCAACAGCCCCACAAGGTTCTAGAATGTGTAGCAGAGTATTTAAAGATTGATTCTAAGCAGGATGACTCACAGGGACATCAATTGGAGCAGAGATGGAGAACAATTTACAGGTACGTCTGCTCAACAATCTTGTTTACTGTCAGGCAACATCCTTTAAAAGGAAAGTATATTGCTCTGGAATGCCTCAAGTCACTTGGCAACAAACTGCATTATTTTGATCTTCTAGAGACTTTCCATCTGAAAGCAGACACACGTTTTGTGGCCAAGTAAGGTTACACTCAACCCCCTCCCCCAACCCAACCTTCCTCTTTCTTCAGTCCAACTTTTGGTGAATTTTTTTATGGTGGTTGGGGAGGTGGGTGCTTTGTACCCTGTGGGGTTATTTTGAAATGAAATTAGTGAAACTTGGGATTAGCCATGAATGCTAATCTTAGAGAGATGTCCACCATTAGGACAGGCATCTGACTTTTGTGGTAACCTTGCAAGGCATTAACGAGCAGATAGCTGATAACAGACCAACAATTACCATCTACTCAATAACGTCTTGTTATATCTATCACCAAGCATTTAATAAGGATTTAATGAGGAGGATAATGTAATATTGTAGGGTTGCAACGGAATTACGATTATTATATGGTTTTATCGACATGTCTTTCAGACTTGAGTGGAGAAATGGCCAGTGGAAGAGGAGTAGAATAGCTCTCAAAGATCCTTTTAATGCCCTTTTGAACATCCTCCTACGAATCTTTTGCGATTCAAAATCAGAATGGCTCATGAAGATGGTGGAGAGAGGAATGGATACAATTCAGCTGGCAGAGTCAGATGAGAGAACTGAGGTCTGGTAAAGATAATTGATAAATTTAAAAGGGCCTGTCGATACCATTTAGACAGTGAGTTGACCAATCAGAATGTTACTTGAGAACAAAGGATAGTGATCTTTTTTGTAAATAAACCAATAACATTGATGGATACAAACAACAGTTCTACTACAAATTGGAAACCCAACAAAAGTGTGAACTGTTGTGAACCTCCCAGGAAACTTTGCCACTTGTTGATTGGTTAGTTACAGTCCTACACTTTTTGTGCTCTTTTCAGTGGTTTCAATTTAGTTGTCATGAAATTAGTTTTCAAGCTAGATTTTTCGAGCGAAATTTGTAATTTTGGAAATTCTCCATCAAGGTATGAATCTGTAGAGTGTATACAACACAGAGGAGTTGATGATATTCACATGTTCATGTCAAATGAAGCATTACTTGAATTCATGAAAAAGACAGCACTCCATAGTTCTCAGTTTAAGTTCTGATTGGTTGGTTTTCTTCTATGTTGCCCGGTTCAAGTAATTGCACTATAAGTTAAATTGAAAGGGATCCCAAGCACCCCTCAGACACTTTCAGTATTGGCTGAGGAAACAATAGAACAAACAACAGAAGCTGTAAACCTAGCCGTTAAAACAGTAAAGGTGTGTGAAACAGGGAGCGAATGAAATTACAGTCACGTTCTGAAGAGTTGCATGTTTTTACTGTAGTTATATAGAAGGGCTACCTTTCTTGTCAAAAATGGTTTAAAGTTGTAAAAGGACAAAGGATTGACCCCAGGCAGAGCCTCCCCACATAAAACTTTTTTAGTACTCCTCCCTCCACGTGAAATGTGTTTGGGCCAAATTCAGTGATGGTAATAACGTGGTGGCTGCATTAACAGGGAAATATGAGGGGAGGCTGGGTTCCACCGTACTGATAGGCAGTGTTTTGTAGGGAAAAAACTGATCGGGTTGTCAGATAACAGTGGACGTTTTTTCAGAAAATGCTATGCTTCTTTTAACGAAAAGGAAAATACAGGTCTTTTGTACACGTATTTCATATGATGTAATGAAATTATTACATTAGTTGTTTTAGACCTGAAGAGACGCTCTATCTCACATTACTACAAAAAAACTTGTCAGAACTTTCTTCCAAACTAATTTTTAAGTGTTAATTTCTCTGCAAGCATCAAAGACCAATGATAATGGAAAGTTGACTGAAGGAATGCCATAAGATTTCATTTTGATTTTTTTTCTGTAGGAGTATCTAACCCAGTCTGTGTTGGAGTGTCTTCCAGTTTTGCGTACAAGACATGTAAACACTAAGTCCATGTTGGTTCACTCACAACTCTGTTACTCTATTGGTCAAGAGACTCAAGCTTTGCATCTCCTTCTAAGCAGCAAAATGTGGAAGGAAGCCATTGACTTTGTTTCCTGTTGTGGAAAGAGCAGTGAGAATTCAACTTTGCTTTTCGTCATGTTGATAAAGGGACTTCAGAGCGGAAGAGCTTCCTGTGAGATGCTAGTCGAGGCCCTCAACATAAAGCCCAAAGGTTTTAGTACCTATGAACTGCTGGCTATTATGAGGGACCAAGCTCCGGTTGCTAAGGAACCTTTTCCAAAGGGTGCAAGACAGGCAACTGTTGGTGAAGTAAGGCCTTTCCTTGCAGCCCTTTTCTCGTCTTGAAGCACAAGAAAACCTAACCGTTCGTGGAAGTGAGATAAGCACGAGGAATAGAGAGAGGAACTTTTTCCTTTCCTGGAGCTTGTGCTTTCTCTCCTTACCTGACAAGTTGACCAAACACGGCCACGTCTGCACGCGCTTCACATTCCGAGATCCTTTCTGACATCAGGTTGGACCTCACTCACGCAAAATCGTGATTGTAGGAGCCCATCTACACTACGCCGCAGGAACTTGAAAACACAGCAATCACCGGTCATTTGGTTTTGTGTTTGAGGAAAACTCGGTCAGGGAAATCACATGACTATCGCGATGCCATCGCTTTCGAAAAGCTCCGTTTTCAAAATGTTTTCTGTCCATACGAAAATGAAAAGCCGGCGTTTTCAAATTCCTCCGGTTTGAAGAGCGTTTTCGAAAAGCTCCGTTTTCGTGACGGATTAGTGTGGACGGTAGGCCTAACCGCAGAAATAGAGCTGCGTTTTCCAATACCTCCAGCGCAGTGTAGACGGGGCCTGAGAATAGGGACCTTAAGCAAACCACGACCGCAACGGCAACGAGAACGCCATCAAACAAAAGACTTCACGAGCAGAACAGTGACTGTACACGTTTGTTATAAATCTTTGTACATTTCTTTGCCGTCCTCTTTAAAACAACAACGTGAAATGAAAGTTCTGCGTATTTTGGAGAACGTAAACGACGGCGGCTAATTTTTCGTAGTTTAGATTGGAAAGTTCGTCATGTTTCACCTACGAAGTGAAAAATAAGAACTTTCGAAACGCTGACGATAGTTCTTCCCAGTTCACGTCAAAAATGAGCCGTGGTAAAGTGTTTCCAAGTTGAGCGTATTTGGCGGTTGTTGCTTAGCAAACGTGACAAACTTTTTCTCCTGTTGTTCCACTCAGGAAGTAAAGGACGTTTACCTTCTTTCTTTAATAAGAACAGAAATTCGAGAGGGCGAGAGATTCAGTTGAAACTGTACACATCCGAGCAGTCGGCGAGTTCCTTCGCTACGGATTATGCTAAACTTCAGCCAGTTTCTGGGTTTTAATTAGGAATAGGAATATAAATATGTAGCGTGATGAAAACTCTAGAGAAAGTTCGGAAGGCTTGGGAAGTTTATGTAAACCCGAGTTGCAGTCAAGGGTTTACTAGTTCCGGAGGGTACCGGGGGAGAGCTCACATGTGAAAAGGTCGGAGATGCTCGTCCGAATTAAACCCCTTGGGTGTGGTTTGAGCTTTATTTGACCCCCAAAAGATACCACTTCAGAAACGGACAGGCAGCGTTGGTTTCATTATTTCTTCGGGTGCAACCCTAAAAGACTAAAAGTCTGTGATTTACACCCTTATAAGCGAGAAGACGAACATCCACGACTTTTTCTCTTGGAAGTTCCCTCCCCCGGGTTACTAGTCATGGAAGGAGGGAGCGTTGCGTGATGACCCGACGACGACTGTGAAGGATTCTACGGGCTTACATAAGTAGTTTGAAATTCTCCCGACATTTCTTTAATGTCCGCATCAGGTTATGCTGGCTTATGCAAAAGAACCGCCAATTTTTTTTATAGAGATTTTATTTTGTAAAAATAAAGTCAATAAAATGCAATGGAATATCAGATCTTTGTTAACATAGCTTCATGCAAAACGAATACTTAGCGAATACCCATGTATACAATAATGGAAACCTTTTTGTCAATGTGAAAGCGCGAATTTGAGATGACTCGATGACCAACAGAATCTATCTACCACTGCAGATTCAGATCTACTGTGATTTGCATGTAAGCAGATGAATTTTTTAAAAGTTTAAATATTTCAGGCATTAGATTTACGGTTGTAAATGAACAATTCGATCTACACAGATCGTTATATTGAATAGAAGTTTATTTGCCAAAATTAAATTCTGCCAGGAAATGAACAATGTAGATCAATGATGCGAGAAACAGTACACTGTTGTTAACAAAATATTAAGAGGATATGATGAAATGTTGATCTTCTAATTTGTACATTGTAACATATTAAAATCTAGTTTTATATTTCAACAGAATGCTTTACAGAAATTCAAATTATTAAAGTTAGCTTCAATTCTTATGTTCTTCTCCTTTTGGTGTCTTATCGGTTACCGATTATGTGGAGAGCAATTTTCTCTTGGTGAAGAGGGAGTGCTTCTTTCATGTTTAAAAGATGCATGCTGTTACACGAGGCAATGGTTTGTGCAGCTTGTCACCCAGTTGTTTTGTGCAATAAGCCCTTTGCGTGAGCGTGTCACGTGACCTTGTCAATCATAATTAACAATTAGATTATGAGCTCGAGATTTCTATGAGGTGGTAGTTGATGGGGCCAAAGGCAGAGTCAACTATCGCCTCATAGAAATCGAGAGCGAATAATCTAATTGTTTTAGTAGAATTCTAATTGAAATTAACGCAAATAACGGTTTCCAAATATTTTTGTACGCATTATTGAACTTTACACTTTAACAAAATCGCACGTGTTGAAATGTTCTTGGTAAATTTGCGGGTGTTTACGCGCGCGCACCCGTTAACTCAATAATTTCAAGCTTTGAAGGTCAAGAAACCATTATTATCCTTCTTTTTGTCTTCTCAGGAATTTAATTACCCATTTACATCTGAACTTTCTGCCAAAAATTCGGAAAAACGATAAAAACGTCGCATTTCGTAAACGACCGATAGCCACTGCACTCTAATGGCTGATAGTATACGAGTAGCTCAGCCAATCAGATTACAGCATTTGCATTAGTATACTAATAGAATTCTACTAATGTAAAATAGAAACCATAAATAGAAAAAGCGTGATGAAATTAGTTTGAATTCCAATTTTGTGGCGGCAACGTTTGAATGTGAGATGTTACGGTTATCTTAAGGTTAAAAAAATAAAACAAGACTTGTAAGGAAAAATGTTGCTGGATGGCAATCTTTGCCGTGCAACATTGAAAGTGTCCTAAAATCTCGCTTCACTATTTCCGTAACTTCAACGTTGGAAATTTTACTAATTTCATCCCGCTCTTTCCATCCTGCGACTGACGAGGTCACGTGACACGTTCATGCAAAGGGCCTACGCGTGCCTATTGCACAATTAGCGCGCGCATACATCTACTATTTCCTTAGAGGAAAAATGTAAAACAACCGCAGTTTCCAGAAAAGATATCTTATGTACCATTTACAGGTTTTCGTCGATTTGATCACAAGTCATTACATATTAATAATGACCACTAATAGCGCGACAACTGTAGACTACGAGTAGTCCCTCTTTCTCTTAGTCCGTCGTGCATGACGCGAAAGAAAACATGGCCGCGGAAAATCCTAGGAGCGAGGATCCTCGCCCCCAGGATTTCGCACGGCCATTATTTTCTCGCGGTTTTCTTTCGCGTCACGCGCGGCGGACCGAGTGAAAAACAACTGTTCTTGGCCTTTGCGTGACAAATTTCGTTATGTTACATATGGTCCGATCTGGAGTAGTCCTGTGTGTACAAGATTGGCTCGGTGAGACGTCGATTGCGCCGCTCACCATCCCTTAGTCGGAATGCGCGAGTACGAGCGCGGAATTGATTTTGCGCGGCTTTACGATCGTCTTCGAAAACTTCCATTCCATCACCAGTAACTGTACCATGACTGGCTTTCGCGCCGTCCTCTATTCCGTCCTGTTCTTTTTTCGCTGAGTTTGAATCCTGGCGATAAAACGGAAGATATTCACTCACCGTGGGAGCAGACATCTTGCGACATCCGCGCTGTCTGATATCAGCTTTGGGGCCGTCGCTTGATCGGAAGATCGCGTCGCTAAGCGCAGCGGGAAACGCATCGCCAACGCTTCCCATTGGCGGGCACATGGTGGCCAGCAGTTCGAATGGCAGGCTTTGTTTCATTCTGTGTCGATCCAGACTCCAAGCGTTCAGGTTTTCAAGTGGCAAGCTTTCAACTTCCGGTATAAGTTTGGCCAGTCTCTCGTCAAAGCTCCTACTTTTGCGGATGACTTTATTCCTGGCTCGGGACACCTTGATTTCCTCATGGTCGGTTCTCATGACTCGTCTCTGGATACTCCCCACGAGTTCCTTTGCCGCGCGCTCTTTTCTCCAGTCGATGATCAAGCCGTCGTCGTCTCCAGTCCCACTCGGTTCAGGATCATGAGAATCCTGCATTTGACTTACGCCCTGGTGGTCACCTTCTTCCAAATAAGGCTTTGAGGTTAATTCCTGATAAGGAAAGCACAAATAAGAAAGTAAATAGTTTATCGAAGAGAAACTAAGAAAAAGGAAGGCTAAACTGATGATTATGTATAAATTAATCCATGATTTGATTAAGACGGATTCCGCTCAAAGTTCCAGCAATAAGTGCATAAAATTATTTACTAAAAATCTACTTATAACACGGTAACTTTTTGAATACTATTTAAAACAACTTACTGTAATTCATTTCTCAAGGTGACCCCGCGTTTAAATCCCCAAACATATTCGAGAAATTTAATTTCAAACCTCGTAAGAATGCTTAAAGCGTGTGTTATTGTGTTTTCAACTAACCCGACAGGTCCGTTTTATGAGAAATATGGATAACTTCAAGTTCAGTTTTCTCTCGCGGGGTCAGCCTGAGAGCTAAGGTCTCGATAAGATCTTCCTACCTTAATTCAACATATTACCATGCCATGAGGTTTTTTTGGTAACTTAATTTTTGCCATTATTGCTCGAATGTTCTGCGGAAATCATCTTAATTTAGATGCAGTTGGACCCTGCTATTTCAAAAAACCCAAGCATGCTTGCAGGCTAAGTTAAGGACGTAACACAGTGAGTGACCTGAGCTCGGCCAGGTTCACAGTAAACTACTTTAACTATAAGGTCACAATACCTCACACAAAACACCTTTGGGAATTACCTTTTGTTTTAACTCTGTCTCCAGGTTAGAGATCCTCTTTCTTAGTTCTTCGTTCTCTGCTTTCTCTTGGTTTAGAATCGTCTTTACAGATGCAAGTTCCTCTTTGGCCTGATCGTATTTCTTTTCAAACTGTCGCAAGTAGTCCGTCTGCTGTCGAAGACTCAATTCTTTGGACTCCAAAGTTTTCTTGTGTCGTTGGGCAGCTTCTTCCGCCTCTTTCCTCATCTGGTCGAGTTCCAGGGAGGTATCTGTCATGGATTTGGAGTAGAAATCCCGTTCTTCTCTATAAATCTTTGAACTTTCTTCCGCTTCTTTGCAGTTTCTTTTGAGTTCTTCCATGGCGCGTTCCTTGTGGTTTAGTTTGATCATCAAATCAGAGATTTCATCTCGCTGGCGGGAGCATTCTCTGTCCACAACTTCTTGATTTTTTAGTAACTCCTCTTTCTCGGCCTCTACCAGATCAAACTGTGCCTTCAGAGCTTCGGTCCAGCGCTTCACCTCCGTTAAATCATTCTCTTTTTCCTGCAGCTCACATTGCAACTTCGCACTTTCGAACTGCACTTCAAGTAGTTTCTTCTTCAGGCTCTCGCAGGTCTTCATTTCTGCTGATTGCGATCGTAGCTGCTGAGACAACTTAGTGGTCTCCTTTCTCTCAAACGCGTAGTCCACGTTGACTTTACTCAACTGCTGGTGCAGCTCGTCTCTTCGAGCGTTTACGTCTTCCATCTGATGTCGAAGTGTCTCGTTTTCTTCGTGCGCTGTCAGTAGCTTCATCTGTAACTGGATTATAAACTGGTTTGTCCTGCCCTCCCGCTGAACCTCTCCAAATCTCTGAAGGAGGTTCTCTCCCGTCTTGTTGGCACTGGACCGCGCCTCGTTAACCAAAGCGTCTTCAGTGTCTAATACCTGCTTTTCTAGTGAGTCGATTCTGCGTTGTTTTCTACCTTGCTCTAACAAGGCTTCTTCAAGCTTTTTCCTCAGCTCGTGGTTGTCTTTGAGAACTTGGTCATGATGAAGGGTCAGGTCCTGTAATTTTTCAGTGAGTACCTTTGAATAGTTGCTCAGGATGTCCACGTCAAGAAAGCTAGACCCTCCACCTTGATAAAATTTAAAAAAAAAAAAGAAAGAAATAAGACACGAGAGATCCTCGCACTTATGTGCACAATTTAGGCAGTTGCGAAAGTAAGCCTAAAAGAAATTCACGCCTCTGGGATACTAGAATCCCCTTAAATTACAATATTCAGAGAGAAAGCCCCATCAGCTTTGGTCGATTTGAATTTTGGAGATGTTGGTTTTTGTGGAGGGAGGAAAACCGGGGAACCCCTAAAACCCCGGAGAAAAACTCTCGGAGCAGGGAGAACCAACAACAAACTCAATCCATGCACATATGGCACCGGGATGGAATCAAACCCGAGCCACATTGATAAAAGGGGAGCGCTCTCACCACTGCGCCAACTCAACTCCCCTTCATCCTAGCTATTCATTTAGGGGAGATCACCGTTCGCGCTTGACGACAGTAATGTCTACCACCCTCTAAGAATTCTACATCGCCTCCTAGCTGAAGATATAGCAATTATCCTTCATAAAAATCAAACACTGAACGAGTAGATTCTTGTCCGTCTTACCGCTGATTAAGTGACTCTTCATGTCCGAAAATATGGGATTGCTTCCTAAAGAAACCAAATAAAATCAAGTCATCTTTCATCTTTATGGATTAATTGAGTGGGGTCAACTTAAGAGGGCCTCAATGAGGTTGATCGTATACGGCTAAAAATTTATCAAAATTGTAACTGACAGTTGAGAAATGAGACGTTTTTAAACCAATAAAAGACATCTGGGACTTGCAAAATTTGTTGATAACTGAGAGATGGGCTTAAATGCTGACTAGTAGCTGAGGCAGGGTCCACACTACGCCGAAGAAATTTGAAAACGCAACTTTATCTCCACGGTTTGGCCTACCGTTCACACTAATCCGTCACGAAAACGGAGTTTTTTTAATCGCTCTTCAAACCGGGCAAATTGGAAAACGCCGGCTTTGTGCTTTCGTGTAGACGGAACACATTTTGAAACGAAACTTTTAGAAAGAAATGAGGTCACGATAATCATGCGATTTCTGTGAGCGAGGTTTCTTCGAACACAAATCCAAAATGACTGGTGATTGTCGCGTTTTCAATTTCCTCCGGCGTAGTGTGGACAGGGCCAGAGGAATCCAGCACCAAACATCTAACTGACAACTGAGATTCCAGCTCTCCCACCCGGACTAACAATTAACTCATGCTAAAAGGTACTTTATTCTTAAATTTTTCAATGCGGCGATCGTCTTTTGATTGAAATGAAATATATTTTTGCTTTGCTCTTTGTCGTTGTTCACTGTTAGAAAGTGTACAACCTGGATGCAAGGTTTCGCATCCTATTTAAAAACGTGATTTTCACTACTAGAAGGATGAAAAGCATCCTACTGTAATCTCATCCACTCCTTCGCCTGCTGAAATAGAGCTTTTGTTGAACTATTGAAGTGCGAAACTAGAAATTATTAAAATTAGGAACTTCAGGTATGGAGAAAAAGGTCGTGAAAAGTACTTATACTGGATAACAGAAGGGGCTACACCTCTTGACTTTAAATCAAATCATTTTGCCAAACGGACAAAAGTTATCACGGAAAACACTACGAAGAAAATCACAAAGGCTACTTACTTTTCGTTCCACTTTCCCCGGTCAACATCTCGTACAAGCTCGGATTAAGAATCTGTAAGGCGTCAATAAAATGGTAGAACGCTCTCTCTCCCTTCATTTCTAAGATATCTAGAAACCTTCCCGCTTTTGATTCGCTGGTCTTCTCGGCTTGAATCAACTCGAAGTCCGTCTTATCAAAAGACGATTTGCTGATTAGGTAGTCGAACATGAACGTTCGATCCATTTGTAGATTTTGCACGATGAGCAAGCGGTGTTTGGTTAAGATGTCGGTGAAACTCTCGTCTAGGTCGTGTACTTCCATGGCAAATTGAAGAAAACAATTCGGAATTAATAAACAAAAGTGACCCCACAGAGGAATCAACTTTATGGTTGAAAGGCAATGTGTGAAGCGCTCATTGAGCACATCAACGAGTACAAGAAAACGAAAACACGCTCAAATGCTGAAAGTGTTTTAAGTTCTTCATCGTATCTGATACGGAACTTTCTTCCCTTTGATTGTCCAATCAACGTGCAGTTGACAGGAATTAGCTTAACTTGTTGCATATTACAATTTAATGAAGTTAAAAAAGTCCATAAATGAGCAAGAATTGCGGATATCTAAAGCCAGAGAATGTTTCGATTCCGGTTTGCTAGAAGTAAGATCGAAAGTCTTGAATTGTTTCGAAAGCTGAAGCAGATAGCCTTATTGGTGATGAATTGGCCCTAATTCAAAAAGGAGCTGTATATTAATGAAGCGAGAAGCATCCATAAATGAGCAAATAAGTGGAATCGAAAGGAAATGTTTTGATTCCGGTTTGTTAGGAAATATGATTCAAAGATCGATAATTCTCTTCAAATACCGAGGTCGGTTGTGACCTGTATGAAAAAGCAAAATAATAAGTAGAGAAAAGAAAAAAATGAACTGCCGAAATTTTCCTAACACTAAAGTAAAGTCTGCGTACGAGCCAAGTGGCCCATCAGGCTATAGCGTTTATCTCTGGTTTCAGTAGCATGAAGCGACTAGGAGTATTTCTACTCCCCCTGGGTGGTATGCTAGTTCATCGCAGGGTTACCCCGTGCATTGAATTCGCCGGTACCCCGTTACACACCTGGGTGGAGGGAGGCACTCTGAGAGTAAAGTGTCTTGTTCAAGAACACAACACGATGTCCCTGGCAAGGGCGCGAACCCGGACCGCTCGATCCGGAGGGGAGCGCACAAGGAATGAGGCCACCGTGGCTCTACTCCTGTCACTAAAGAGAAGAATAAACCTGTACTATCTATATCACAAAATAACTTCTTTTAAAATAATGTTACTTACATTTTTAGTTTCACTGGAAATGATTTCTCAATAAGACAGACATTTTGGCTACCCTAGTTGTAGAACGACACACCGATAATGGCAACCTTAGAATGCAGATATAGAAAAAGCTCCTTCCAAATCTGGAACTAGCGTCTTTACTTTCGTAACGTTACGCTAATCTTTCGCTTTTTACTTTTACAGGCACGGCGGCCCAATGTTGGCCCTAGACTCTGGATCAAGTCCCCGGGCGGGATCACTCTGTTGTCGTCTTGTGCAGGACACTATTATCACAGTGACTCTCTCTATCCAGGTGTTTACATGGGCACTGGCCAATTTAATACCGGCGGGAACCTTGCAATGGACTAGCATCCCATCCAGGGGAGAGTAGAAATACTCCTAGTAGCTTCATGTCACACAGAAATCGGGATTAGCTCCTCTTGTGTTCAGGAATGGGCTTTTGGCCCGATGCAGACTTTACCTTGCTGTACGGGTCCGGACTGTGATATTCAATAATTTAGACTGGCTAGTGACTCCTTCGCTTTTAGCAGTTGTCATGTAAAATCGTGTTTATTTGTTTATTGACTTATGTGTAGTTGTGGGATGGAGCTGCATTACGCTTTGCACATCTTGAAAAGTTTGGCCAAAATTTTCTAAGTTCATCGATCGTAATCCGTGTTAAATTCCATCTTTGTTCCTCTACGGCTTATTATTATCTCTTTAGTGCTTTTGTATCTTAGTAAACTACTATTTTCAGGTTTCCTTCAATTTAAAGATAATTTGTACGTGGTCAAAACAGGTCAAAATACCTTGACTGAACCCCTGTAACATATTCTCTTTCGCTATCTTCAATATTCACGTCTCCTTTACGAACAAGGAGAACAAAAAAGGAAACGTGTCCACCAGATCTCTAGAATTTAGGACGATGTCAACAAGGTCACCGCTAGTCCAGTTTCTGAACTTTCCTTTCTTCCCGCCCCATATAGGGGCTGAACCCGGGCGGGCGAAAAGAAGACTCTTCTTTTCGCCCGCCCGGGTTCAGCCCCTATACGGGGCGGGGAGAAAGGAGAGTTTAGGAACTGGACTAGCGGTGCGCGAGCCTGGAAAGATTCGTTGCGAAAGCAAAATTTGCTTCTCGGAAACAGGAAAATGTTTTTGCCTCAGCCAACATGTTTGCCTTCTGCGCACAAGTCTCGCTTCCAAAACATTTGTTTCTAGTCTAGCCAGAGTGAAAGTAACGTGGACTAGTTTGCACGTTGTTTCCTAGCAACGGCGAGTGGCTAAAACTAATAAGACAGCGGGATAAGTGCTTTAATTTTGTTTTTAATTCTCCCATTTCATAACGATGTTTTCATACTTTTTTGTCGCAATTGATGCGTTGATTGTTTGGCGAAATTTTGTTCTATAAACAACTACTTATGAATGGGACATTGTAGGAGATAGATGGCGGGGTTCATTAGAGGTTTACATAGAAAATAAAGCCCTGGTCAAACGGGCTCGCAAGTAGTCGCAAGTAGCCACAAGTTGAACTTGCGTAGAGACTTGCGTTGGGTGGCCAAACGGACTCGCAAGTTTCCTCGCAAGTACACGCAGGTCGCAAAAAAACCCATTTCAAGGCTGACATATCCTGTATTTCATTGGCTAATAATAGGTTAATGGACGTCACTCAACTTGCGTTGACTTAGGTTGGGTGGCCAAACGGTGAAAAACTTGCGTCTACTTACGTGCAAATTAGATCTCGCCCAAAGTGAGCGCAAGTCATCGCAAGTCATCGCAAGTCAACGCAATTGCACGCAAGGCCTGACCAAACGGAGTCGCAAGTAGACGCAAGTTGAGAACTTGCGTCTACTTGCCACTCCGTTTGGCCAGGGCTTAATCCATGGGCGCGGGTAGATATTGAATTTCCCTTCGAGTTTTCGACTCCATTTCTCACGGGTGAGATATAAAGTTGAACGGGAGAAGGTAAATTCCACATCTACAAGTAACCACATATCATTTTCTACCGGGGGAGGGGGGGGGGGCGGGCACTCACATAAAAAAGACGGGGGTGTTCGTCGGAAATTTTGAAAACAACCCCTAAGAGGTACCAAGATGCTGAGGCACCAATTCTTACACAACACATTATCTCCTGTCATATTTTTTTGTCGGCTCAATACCCTGAAAAGTACCGCGAAAGCTTCCACCGTGGAGCTTTTGAGGCTGGACACCCTGAGACGTACCAAAACCGCGTTTTTAATAAGGGAGCCCCCCCGGATTTTCTACATAACTGACTTTTGGTGTTCCTGAAGAAATAGCCATTTTCTCTTTATATATGTTTGACAAGAGCCACACAATTAAACCCATCATCATTTTATTTACAAATCTGCTTTAAGATTACATATAACACTCTAGTAAATAACACTCTGCTTGTAAGAAATGTCTGATTCCGGATTTTACTTGTTTCAGCAGCACTCTGCGTAACACACTCAGAACTCTGTTTGTTTCAACTAGTTATCAATTCCTAACTTCTCTATACCTACCATGGCATGTTAAATATAACAGGTGAGGAGAGTTTGGGACCTGATACACTCAGAAAAAAATATATTTACTTAAATTAAATTCTTTCAGGTCGAATTATAAAATATAAAAATAGTAAGGAAACAAAGACTATCACCTTGGAACGCAAATATATTTTCGTCAACCTGGCATTGTAACAAATCTAGATTTCTAGAGTCTACCTGTAGCTTATCACGCGTAAGGCACCTGATCAAGTCGTGCAAACCTGAACTTCTGCGGGTAACTAACATCACTTTAAGTAATTTTACAGTATTTGTACAAAAATTAGTACATAACTTTTTTTGTCTTAATTGACCCAGGCTCCCTTAAAACACACATGCGCAACCAATCACGCATTCACGTGACTTTGTGCGGGTTAAATAGAGCCGAGCGTGTGCGCGCGCACATGCCCAGAGCCTTGTTCATTTGCACTCTGCCAGACTAATTAAACCAGGAGCTAAAAATAACGCTCTGTTTACCAGTACAGCTCTTATTGCACATGCATACTCCTATTTTTCCGCTAACGTCATTTTGAACTAACTCAATGATTCAGGCGGCGGAAATCAGCCAGATGTACTACTCTGAACATCGACTTCCGGCAAATTGAAATCAAACCCGGGGGAACTGGGTGCTGAGGAGCTCCGAGCTCTCTCTTCTGCGGTCACTGCTCCGGACCTCTCACGAAAAGGTTTTTTAAGCGTCGGAGACATAAGAGCCTCTGCTACTTCTTCCATTTCCTTCTGCACTCTTTCATCCTCCTCTTTTGCGTCATCCGTGGAGAGGAAAAGGGAATTCGCTAGCAGTTTTGAGATGCCCTTATTTGAAGGGTTGCTGGCGGCATCTTTGAACTTGCGACGAGTTTGCTCTCCTGGGCCATCAGTTTTGTTTTCATCCCTCAAAGAAGACCTCTCTTCAGATGCACGACTCCCCAGAGACACCTTGCTTGTCACAAAGTTCATTATCTTTGACGGAGAAGAAATGCTTTTGTAGTAAGGAGGTCGGGTTGGACTCTCGTGGGACTGTGACTTTTGTCGGCTTTTGTCGGATTCCTTCGGCTTTTCGTCAACTTTGGGATCGTCATTGGCTGCCGGCTCAAACGTATCAGATTCCAGGCTGATCGAGAAATCTGGCGATGATTTTGCGGAATCGGAGAGATTTCTCGATGGCAGACTGGGAAAACCACTATCACTGGAACGAAACGAGGAGTACAGAGAATTGTTGCCGTCGAAGGGGTTGTACAACGCCGAGGCAGTGTTACTAACGGACGAGCCAAACATATACTCCAGTGTAGTGTACGTTGGAGGGCTCTTAAACAGAGACCTGTTACGATCCATGCTCAAGCATTTCTGGGTTTCAAGCGAGAGGCTCTTAACTTCTGGACAAAGCTCCCCCAGTTTCTCGTCCAACGACAAGCTCTTTTCAGGACGCCCGTGAAGTGCTGTTGAGCTCGAGGCTTCCTCTTCTTCGCCATCTCCTCTGTCCACGGCTGGAGATTTCTTCGGGGCAACCCGCTTTTTGACACTCTCTATGACTTTAGAGGTCGTGCGTCGCAATTTCCAGTCATAAGAATCTTCACTACTGTTACCAGGCGAGTCCTCTTCGGGGTCAACACTCCCGTCCAGTTTGGCCTCCTTGGCTTTTCCAGTGTCCAGGAGTAAGTTTATACCATTTCTCTGTCGAAAATGAGAAAAGTGCTACGTTGTCAGATTAGCAATAAGACCCAACACATGGCAAATACTTTCCACCGAGTAGATTTTACATTTTCTCGGCCTCACCTTTCCCAAACTCCCTCCTATCTACCCGTCTGGCTGATGCTACGCTACACGGCATACAAAACCTGAGCGGAAATTAGCTACCTTTGTCACCAGTCGACGAATAACCGAATGAAATTATAGCTTAAGAAATTGTGCAATAGTTATCAGGAGGAACGGGAAATATTATGTAGTGTCCCCTGACAACAAAGGCAAGTTTAGCTCCGACTCCACTCCTCATCTCCTAAAAATTATGACCACCCCCCACCTCACCTACATTTATAGTAAAAGCTTAACTCAGTGATATTGCATCGGTGACGAAACCGAGGTTTCCTCTTGTATTTTCAAAGTTAGTCCAAACCTTGATATTGCGTTTCTAATTTGTCTGGCCTTAGCTATAAGAAGTCGCTCGCTTTTGTTGTGCTCATATCTTTTCCTGTTTCTTTGTTTCTGGAACACTTTGTTTCCTCGCAACCGTTTCATTAAAAATAACGTTGCACGGTTCTGCCATTCTTACATGACCACTGTTAACTCTCGACGAACTTCTAGTAAATGTCGGTTTATGAGCCTCTATTGCTCAAGTAAATTTTTATTTCGGGTTTCGGAAATGCCTCTTAAATTGATCATCAGTGTTTGGAGTTATTAAGGTACCAGAAATGTTACTAGTGATTAACGACGTTACCTCGAGACACCTCGGAACACCTGGGGTGCTAATCGGAAGAACGAGGAAAAAACCGTTAACTTTTCCTGAGTTAAGGTCATTCCCCAGTTTTGCATTACGTATCCCTACTGCTCATAATTTCACGCGTGATTAGCGCGCGCGCATTAAAAAATGGCGGCTTTTTGTTTACAGCTGGACCTCGCAATAGAGTTAAATCGTCATTTTCTCGCAAACGAGTATGGTGACCTATCATTTTTTTCTGTTGTTTTGAATTGAGTAATAAATTTCTCTGTGTAAAATAAATATGGACCAATTCTCAGTGTAGAACAAAAAGCAATCGTCGGAAACATGAATTTAGCAAGCAATCGTGACTACAATCATGGTGCTATTTTTAGGATTTATATGAGTATAAACAAGGTGCTGTTGCTCCTAAACGAACAGGGGGACCCCCTCATTTTTTTTTCAAAATTTAAGTTCCTATAACATAAACAATCAATAGGCAAAGTTTCACAAAAATCTCAGTGCAGGTTCAATTTCAATGGAACGACCTTAAGTCCCGGCATGTCCTGCCTTTCAATTATTGGATACGATGCTTTCTGTTCAAAGTGCAAGAACTGTTCTTGTTTGAAGATCTATCTATTTTCTCTATAAACTGAAAGATTGCAAACAAACTGAACTGATTAATTAGCATTCGCTGCGGCTTCCTGTGCTAGGAAAAAGCTCCCAGAACAATCAAAGAAAGCGGTATTTCACTTAGAGAATGCATAAAAAAAATGTATTCTTCACTAACCTTAGCAATCTTCTCAGTGAAAGGATGGTCGTCATCAACATCGGACGGGTTTCTCTGAAGCTTAGTCTTTCTTAAATCTTCCATCTCCAATTCTGTCTGATAGAGGCGTTCTCGAACAGCGCGAAGTTCTTCAGTGGTTTTCTTGAGCTGCACCTCAAACTGCCGGCTGTATTCCATCTGCCTGTTGATGGCTTCGTCTCGACTGCGAATAACTTCCGCCAACTGCGCAGCAGTATCTTCCCTATCCTTTCTAAGTTGCTCTCTTTCCGCCGAGGTGTCCTTCCACGCTTTCTCGTACAGATCCCTCTGTTCCCGGTAGGTGTTGGCCGTCTGTTCCAAGTCCTTGCATCGCTTCTTCAAGTCATTTATCTCGCGCGCGGATATCGTCAGTCTCAGTTCCAGCTCATCAGCTCTGTCTCGGAGATCCGAGAAATCAGCCACGGTAATCTCGTGGCTCTCCTGCGTCTGCTTTCTGTCTTCTTCCACGATGTCGTACCGGGCTTTCAGTGCCTCCGTCCAACGTTTGAGCTCTTCCAACTCCTTCACAGCTTCGTCTTTTTCCGCTTTGAGCTTTTGGTTGCTGAACTGGATCTGGCGAAATTTCATTTTGATCTCCTCGGCCTTTTGAATGTTATCTTTCTGGTGTTCAAGTTTCTCGGTCAACTTCATGGACTCGCGTCTCTGGTTATCGTAGTTTTTGGAAATCTGCTTGAAGCGATCCAACAGCTGGGTCTTCTCCTGGTTGCTTTCCTCTAGTTTCTTCTTCAGCTCGTCCACTTCCTCTTTGGTGGTGAGTAGCTTCATTTGAAGCGCGATTATGAAATGAGTCCTCTCCACCATTTCTCGATTTCGGACCTGGCATTGGAGGGCAGCGCCTTCGGCCATCTTCTTAGCGCTAGAATGCGATTCCATTAACAAAGCCTCTGTGTCGAACTTTCGCTTTTCTAGTTCATCAATCAGCCTGTTTTTCTCCAGCAGTTCAAAAGACGTTCTTTTCAGCTGCTTCTCCAGCGCTTCGTTGTCTTTCAACACTGTGTCGTAACGGATTGTCAGATCTTGTAGGTCTGTGGTGATTCTTACCAAGTGGTTGCTCATAATATCTAAGTCTGGAGCTCGGCCATTTGATCCTGGTAACACACAAATATAAAAACTGAACTGATGAGATTTGTTTCGCCCCAGTCGAAAGTGAACCCGCTTTCAAGTCGCACACAGGAACACAGAAAATGTTTTGATCACCTAACCGGATGGCGAAACTTTTAAGGAGGTAAAAACCCCTTAAAAGGTTATGCCGCGGGTGTGCGTCAGAATATAATTAAGCGACTTACAGGAACTAACAACTATAAGCAAACTTGGGTGGAAGCGCCTCTTAATAGGAAAAAATGTTCTCATCTACCGTTTGTATCGGTTTAAATAACTGTAAATTTGAATTCGGCATTGCGTTTTAAAATGATCGCATAATAAACAGGTTTCAGCTAGGTTCCTGAGAGGCCCGGATTTAAGCTTCGCTAAACAAACAAGTTTGCAGAGACAGACACTGTAATAAAATAGTCTTCCTCTCGTTAAAAGACCCATTTACACTTCAACCTAGTCAAATAGCTTTTTTTTTAATCTCAAATAGCTCGTGCGGAGTTTCGCGTACATGGGCCCAGACTTTGAACACTTTTTACTTACAATTTATGGAGAGGATCTAGAAATAGAAGAAAATTGAAAATTGACGAGCAAAACTGTCCAGCCTTATCACACCACGAAAAAAATCGTTTATGGTATTATAAACATTTTCCTGTTCCAAAATCAAGTGTGTTCCACTCTGCGCGTTCAGTGGCACTCAGATGAGTACTGATATCTTATCATATCTGCTTTAGCTCGTTTGGCGCCCTTTTTCGCTCCAAAATGTGTCGTATCACAATATATTACGTTATCAATTGTATTTAAAATTGGAGATTAGTCGGATAGACCGTATAGGTAAACACAGATGTTGCCGACGACACAGGGAGTTTATAAAATCAAACGACAAATCTGAACAAAGAGTCCTCGACCTGTAGCGCAAAGGAATGTGAACGCTTTGTAAGGTGAATTGTTTTGAACTTCAGGTGGTCATGGTTGCCACAAAGGAAACGTTAACAGCTTACAGACCAACTTCCTGTCTTCCGCCACACCCCCTCTTAGGCCCAGTCCACACTGCGCCAGGGAAATTTGAAAACGCAGCTTAATTTATATAGTGGCTATATACTGTTAGGCCTATCGTCCACACTAATCTGTCAAGAAAACGGAGCTTTTCAAAAACGCTCTCCAAACCGGAAGAATTTGAAAACGCCAGCTTTTCGTTTTCGTGTGGACAGAAAACATTTTGAAAACGGAGCTTCACGAAAACGATGGCATCACGATAACCGTGTGATTTCCCTGACCGAGTTTTCCTCAAACGCAAATCCAAAATGACCGGTGATTGTTGCGTTTTTAAATTCCTCCGGCGCAGTGTGGACGGAAAACATTTGATGCGTTTTCAGCGTGAAACCTCCGCTTTCAAATTCTTCTGGCGTAGTGTGGACGAGGCCTTGGCCAACATTTTTTTCGTTGTTCCCTTGTCTTGATGAAGGACTAAATCGCAATATTGCCAAAGCAGGTTGAGGCAGTTGTGAACCCTCAGACTATTCCCAAGATAATTCAATCAGTTGTTTACTCGAAATAATTGTTTAAACGCTCTGTGCGTAGCTAATTTTTGATTTCACTGGATCGAACGCAAGCTTAAAAGTCTTAAAACTTTGCTTCATCGTTGTTCCGCTGAAATATTACAAGAAGAAGAAAATTTTAATTTCGCACGGCTATCCAGTTGAAATCATCCGTGCTCAGTTTATGAAAACTAAAAACCAATACACCTTAAGGTCATTCCCCTCAATAAAACTGTCAATAGATTTTTGTTCAAACTTTGTCCACTGAATATTTATCAAATGAAAACTTTGATTATAAAATAAAAAAGGGGGGGGTGTCAATGCTTGTTAAGGAGCAGTGAGGCATTGAAAATGTCCCATTTTGGCATTATTTAATGCTTATTACAGGAACGCATTCCATGTTATTGTAAAATCTTTGTGAGCCCACACTCATGAAAACGCGCCTCAAACTACAGTCAATACTTGTGCCGGACAAAAATAAACTTTTTAATTTTGATTTTGACAGACAGCTGAATCCTTATTAAAATACTGGAACCAAATTGCTTGCCACGGCTATCAAACTGCAAAATAGAAAAGACTACAGCTCAACTGCTATTTTCCTTATTTCTTCAATTTTTAGCAATAGAAATAAGATCAGTCTTTTCTCACGCAAAGCTAATGATTAGTTGATTAAAACGACTGGAAAAAAATTGGGGTGCCCGAGCTCGTTACTGAGCTATGGCCATTTTTTAACTGACAGAACTCAATATCAAGGCAAATCGGCCATGTTTTCAATGTGCGCGTGGACGAGCGCACGCTAGTGACGCCATAAATTATGCGCAGTAAGGATGCGCAATGCAAATATGAGGAATCCCCTGAATTTCAACAAAGCGAATTTAAATCAGGAGTAAACTTCTGACCGAAGCGGTGTACATATCTTTTGTTATGGAGGGTGCCCTAAAGATCTGAAGATGCTGTGATCAAACGGTTTTAGTTAGATATCAACCAATCATCTTTTCGCGAGGAGTTGAAGTAGTGAGAACCTAGCTAGTAAAATCGTGTGTCTCCAGTCCTCCAGAGCTCTCCAGAGCTCCTCCAGAGGCGCCCCAGAGCGACCTTTCTTCTTGCCAAAGCCCCGCTGGCTAAGAGGGACTGGCGGCTCTCTAGACGAGATGCGCGAAACACGAAAACCCCTGGGGAGACTGGGGAGCAGCGCGTTAGAACGAGGTTACACTGAAGTGTCCTTGTTTTATACAGAGTTCTTCTACAAACTCGCATTATACATAGAAAACTGCACGTTGCCAGGCATGGGTAAGGCAATGTCACTGACACTATGAAGCCATGCTGTGGGCTCAATGATCTTTTCATCTGGAGTATACAGAGTTGCCGAATTCAGCCTTTATAAGGTTGGGTATTTTCCTTTTGTTTTCTTTTGAACTAGCCGTTTTTCACATAAGAAAGCCAAACTAGGGATTCAGTCAGTCATTTGTGAAAGGGATAGGGTAGTGAGTAAAAAAGCTATGAATTAAAAAGAAGTGAGACATGACCGTTTAATTTTAATATTAAAAAGCTTACTGAAATATTATTAAATGTTGAAAGTCCATAACTGCAAACTGTTACAGTATGCAGTCGCAAATTTGACATAATTTACAAAAGAACTTGATACTTGCGAGCAGAAATTATCTCAGTAAAATCTCAGTATATGTGGTTTCTGATTGTCTAGTAACAACCAATAAGAATTCTTTTTCTATCTCTGAGGACGTATGGAGCACTCATAAAAATGTTGCTGTTCTTTCTGAATGACAAAAATACTGAACTATTGATCTTAAAGAAAAGCATTGCTGAACTTTGCTTGTTACACTGTTGTTCAGTGGAAATGAAAGCATGTTTTGAAGTAGTGCCGTTCAAGCAAATGTAAGACAACAGAGAGAAATCATTGCAAGAGCAGTTTGAGCCAATGGAAGGTTCCCCATTATTTTTTAGTTGTCTCTGAAAATTTTGCCAAATTTGTAAACTGATGCAGGCATAAGACATTTTCCATATATTAAAATTCTAATATGGCTCCGAGCCTTGGGGGAAATTAATTAACAAAGGAAATTAATTGTTCATCCTTCAACCTTGATGTGATTTCTTTTGTTTTACTCCCCCAAGCCTCTGAGCCAACTGAAAATTTTAATATATCGAAAAAGGCCTATTATGTCTTGCCCTTTATATTTGAGGCTATTAAGTGTAGAGGAACCCTGCTACCAAGCCAGGCTGAAAAGTAAGCTACTTTTGACAAGTAAATTAAATTCCTCTGTATCTTCTTGCAGTCCTTTACAAGAGGTGGCAACACATGATTTTTTTCAAATAGCAGCATTTTCTTGTGGTCGGCTATATATGGCTACAAGCCATGATTTACTATAACTTACAGTGATCATTGAAACTTAAACCAAAGTTATAAAAAGATTTAGCACTGACTGAAAAATTTCTTATTTCTTTCAGTTGACATTACTTTAAATTTTCAGAGCCAGGGTGGGGCTACACTGAAGGGATGTATTGATGGGACTAGAGAGCCTGTGGCTCCTCCCTGGATCTGCCAACTACCTATAAAGAATTGGTTTGAGCTTAGCTTGCGTATCGAGTTATGGATGCATGCTGGAAGTTTGGGGAGCACAAAAGAAGCATAAGAGATGCTCGAGGTGATAGCCAAGAGCAACTCTAGCTTCTTGAATGCTCTCCAAACTTCCCAAGTGCATCCATAACTTGATATACACACAGCTAAAAGCATGAACCAATTCTTCTGTAACATGGTGACAACATATTGGCTGCTAAAACATGTTTTATTTGTGATTGACTAAAAAGTTCTCAAAATGCACAGTGAAGGAAAACAAAGGTCATTAGGATCCTAACACGCCAGAATCGGTTGAGCAATATTTGAAGCAAAATGCTCACTTGATTTCTAAAATTGTCAATGAAAAATTTGGTTCTCCGAATTAATTCTAATGAAAAAGTATAGAAAAACAAAGTGAAAATACTCAAGTTTACATAAACATCTTAGCTTCGCAAAACTCAAAGGTTTGAAATACATGTAGGGTTTGGATTGTTCAGAATAATCTTCGTTGAACAAAAGGAGCTTGCACTAATTAAACTCGATGGAAAATTTTCAGCAAAATTGAAAATGCATACGTCATGTTATATATGTGTGGCCGTGCATATACAGAGATTTCATTCATGATGGCTCAATAGGAATTAGGTATGACTAGCATGTGCGCTTTGTTATAAAATTTGAGTCAGTTTACTTAAGAGATCTCTTGTGTTCAGTTATATTTTAAACTTCTTATTCATTTTTAAAACACAGCAGTTTGGATGTGGCATGTATAAAAGAATATTTAAAAAAGTATTAAAAGTCATAATTTTTTAGGAAACTGCCTTACCTAAAAAGAAGTTTTCTCTTCCAATCATGAGAGGGCTTGGTCCTGTAACAAAAGAGGAAAACAAATGGAAATTTAGATGATGATGATGATGCCAGCTTGTTTACAGACACCACATAGTTTCAGTGGGCAAAATAAACATTTTTTTTTTCAAAAAAAGTCTATGGAAATAAAGAAATAAAAGTGCTGGAGATTTTTATCAGAAGAGAGGTGTAAATGAGGTGTGAAACATAATTCAGGCACATGGGAGGTGTTTTTAAACCGTTAGATCTCAGAGGGAATTTGTCGTAACTTAGTAAAATTTGAAGATACAATGAAGATTAACATATTAGTGGAAAAAATGAAATTCTAGAATTTCTATTTAACTTTCATGGTAAACTGTTAAAGGAATTCCCATGCAATCACTCCAGTTCTTTTACAGGGTTTCATTAAAGGCTGGACACTGGGCAAATTGACAAACTAAGAGGATGGTTATGCCTGCCTGGTTTGGCCATTTAGGGGCCAAACCAGGTTTTCCCTGCCAGTGACAACCAGTTTCCCACCTACTGAAAACATTAATGAAACCCCTGTTTTACCCTCAATTTATAGATTGTGCATATTGTTTTAGTGGAATAAAAAATTATTATAGCATAACATGCACTCTAGTCCTATCTAATTCCTATTAAGCCATCATGAACAAAATCTCTATGTACGCATGGCTGTGTGTATATAAGATGACGTGTACAGTTTCAATTTAGCTGCAAAATCTCTGTCGAGTTTAATGCAAGTTCCTTTTGTTTAAGTTTTGGCAACGTGAAGATTATTCTCAACAATCTAAACTCCACTTTGAGCCTTTGACTTTTGCCTGACTGAGACGTTTACCGAAACTTGAGTATTTTGACATTGTTTACATTTTCATTGAGTATTTTTGGCTTTGTTCACCTAGATTTTCATTATAATTAATTCAGGATGCGACTTTTTCATTGACAATTTTAGAAACCAGGTTAAGCGTTTCTGTTCAACTGTTGTTCAACTGATTGTGGCGTGTTAGGATCCTAATGACCTTTGTTTTCCTTACTGTGCATCGTGAGAACTTTGTAGTCATTCACAAATAAATTTGTTTTAGCACCCAAGTTTTTGCCATGTTATGAAAGAATTGGTTCATGCTTTTAGCTGTGCATATATCAAGTTTAATGGATGCACTTGGGAAGTTTGGAGAGCACTCAAGAGGCTAGAGTTGCTCTTACGCTTCTTTTGTGCTTTCCAAACTTCCTGCATGCATCCATAACTCAATATATGCACACTAAGCATGAGCCAATTCTTTCATATTGGAAAACCCCATTAAGAAAGACGTTTACCATCTTTGATGGTGATTACTGCAAAAGATCATGCAAAAGACCAGTCCAGCAAAATGATAAAATCATAGAGAGGTCACATAGAAAGTTGACTGGAAAATTGCACAGAAAATTTAGGTTCAACAAAATATGGAGTTATTTGAATCTTATGGTAGCCAATTTTGTAAGCTTTAATTTTAGGTAGGGTTAATAAACCTGTGTGATATATTTTGGATGCATCATGCAGTATGCACAAAAGAGAGCCAACGGGGCATGTCCCTCCAGGAAATTGTTATCCAGGGTACAGTTTCATAAAACAAAACATGGAAAAATGTTGAAGATTTAGGAACTTAATTAACACTAGGTTCAAATTATAGGAGAGACTAGAGACTGTCAAACCAGCTGATTGTTAAAACATATTTTTCGCCAATACAGTGGAACCCTACCTTATGGCCATCCTGGCAATCAGGGCCACTTTATTCTGGCCCAAACAAAAGCTCAGTCAGTCATTTTCTTATTTAAAGAATCCTTTGATATGGCCACTCTGTTAATTCAACCAAATTTTTGTGGCACTTTGGTGACCCAATAAATGGGGTTCCACTGTAGATATATTTAAATGGATCTCCAGAGGAAATATGCACGTGTGTACATATATATATGGTCGTTACTCCCCTGCCATAATTATGTTTAATGCTGGAGACACCCCAGAACTTATATGGTAACCTTAAAAATGAATATTCATTTTTTTCTTTCAAAATAATAATCACTGTTACTTCCTATTGTAGTATTTGTTTGTTAATTTGATGATCAAATTTATAGTAAAATTAGTATGCTACATGGTCCTCCATGTTATTATAATCACATGAAATGCAATGATTGCCGTCAACCAAGATTTACATTCCAATGAAAAATGACAGAAGTAGCCAAGTGTCTATCTTGAACTTAAACCTACAGATACTTGCTAGGCATTAAACTTCCTTCATCAAAATGAAATGAGAAGTTTTGAGGAAATACCATTTTAGCATTTTAGACAGAAAATACCTCTAGTTACAGCCCAAAGCTGCTATTAATACATCGGGAAATTGCTGCCAAAAAATAAATCATATATATCTTATCATTTTAAGGTCTGTAACTCCAGTTGTTTCAAGGAATATTTCCAACTCTGATAATTTGTTAGTAGCTGTTGAGTTGACTGGTGGAAAATTTTTTTTGTAAATGTGTACAATTTTGAACCAAAATTTGAATAGTGCTTGATTGCCTTGATTTGTTTGGTTCTAGAAATAAGTAGACCTACATTCTTGTTTTGATGTTACGGCCTGACTAGTCCCAGGTCCAAACCCCCAGCGGTTTCTGACCCAACAGGAAGTGAAATTTCACATTTTCAGATGGTGAAAATATGACAATATCCATCTTTTTTTCTTTCGATTTCCACATCACGTTCTCATATAAATTCCATCAAGCAAATAAAAGAATATCTGTCAAATACGCTTTAAGGACTCAAAGCTAGCAAAAAGCACACTGAAGCACTTGCTGCAGAAAAAGATAAGAAAATTCATTAATTTATTGCAGCTTCTTGTAACAGGCTATGTATTAAAAAACAAATAACCACACAAGTATTTTTTTTCTGATATTGCCACCGTAAAAATGTTTTGTCTGGTTGCAGTCCTACTTTTTCTATCAACTCTTAGAGGGAGGTATATCTCATTTCAGGAAAAGGCTGTGTAGCTGCTTAAAGCTAATCTGAAATGCTGTTTTAAAAACATTTATTTTGCTTTTTTAGCAGTGTTTTTTTTCTTGAAACTCGTCATATGATACGTCTGAGAGGTATATTACATCAAGAACAAATATCAGAAATGGCCCTTTTCACTTATTATAAGTAGAGGACTAACAATATGTCTGCTTTATTTTTAGTGTTTATCTTTCAGTGAGTAGATAAATCCAGCCTAGATCAATACTTCAGGTAGTTAAACTTTAATTCCTTGGTACGTAGATTTGTTGTTTTTTGTTGAAAAGCAAAAGAAAAATCATTTTGACGTCAAATCTGCAAAATACGGCAGCTATATTTTTTTTATACACGTAATCATAGGCGTTATAACCTCTTAAGTTACTCTTCAACAGCTAAATTTATATATAAAATTAGTTAGATCCCTTGTTCTTTTGTTTAACTGATGATCAAAAGCAAAAGAAAAAATCATTTTGACGTCAAATCTGCAAAATACGGCAGCTATATTTTTTTATACACGTAATCATAGGCGTTATAACCTCTTAAGTTACTCTTCAACGACTAAATTTATATATAAAATTAGTTAGATCCCTTGTTCTTTTGTTTAACTGATGATCAAAAGCAAAAGAAAAAATCATTTTGACGTCAAATCTGCAAAATACGGCAGCTATATTTTTTTTATACACGTAATCATAGGCGTTATAACCTCTTAAGTTACTCTTCAACGGCTAAATTTATGTATAAAATTAGTTAGATCCCTTGTTCTTTTGTTTAACTGATGATCAAAAGCAAAAGAAAAAATCATTTTGACGTCAAATCTGCAAAATACGGCAGCTATATTTTTTATACACGTAATCATAGGCGTTATAACGTCTTAAGTTACTCTTGAGCAGCTAAATTTATATATAAAATTAGTTAGATCCCTTGTTCTTTTGTTTAACTGATGATCAAAAGCAAAAGAAAAAATCATTTTGACGTCAAATCTGCAAAATACGGCAGCTATATTTTTTATACACGTAATCATAGGCGTCATAACGTCTTAAGTTACTCTTCAACAGCTAAATTTATATATAAAATTAGTTAGATCCCTTGTTCTTTTGTTTAACTGATGATCAAAAGCAAAAGAAAAAATCATTTTGACGTCAAATCTACAAAATACGGCAGCTATATTTTTTTATACACGTTATCATAGGCGTTATAACGTCTTAAGTTACTCTTCAACAGCTAAATTTACATATAAAATTAGTTAGATCCCTTGTTCTTTTGTTTAACTGATGATTAAAAGCAAAAGAAAACATCATTTTGACGTCAAATCTGCAAGTACTGTTTTTTTGTTTACACAGGTAACCATAGGTATTAAAATAACTCCACTCTACTTTTATCAGTTTATACTCTTCAACAGCTAAACATAGTGCGTGTAGCAAGCAACAACACAACACCTCTCCGTCTCGGAAATTAATTACATGAAACTCTGCCAAAATTCAGAGCTACTGCAAAAAGAGCGATCGCTGCATTAGCTTGCATCTGAACGCACACGTTTTCTTATCTCAAGTGGCGTGACATAAAAGGAAAGTTCGAATGCTTTAATTTACACCTACACTGCAAATCAACTCTTGGTGTTTTTAACTGTACATGTTTCAGCTATCGTCAGAATAGTATACTACTAGAGATCTGTTTTTGTGAACGTATCCGGTTGAAGTTTAAAAATTTTCGTTGTTGTGATTTTTTAAAAACGCAACAATATCACACGATATAAGATTAAATGCCTAAGGTAATGATTTGTGACAATGGTGGCACCCAACCCTACACATACACACACACGCGAGATCTCCGATGAAAGCTAATAATGTCAGCTTGGCAAATAAATTTAAGTCCCCGGCTCAGATCAGAATGTTTAGACGTTAGAATCTCGACATCGCATTTGATTATCAAGTCACGAACGTATTTCTATTCACTTGATCTAGCATTATAATACAAATGGCAACACAAATTTTGTTTCTCCCTGTAGACACGTAACCGACTACTCACTTGCAGTGGCTTTTTCCCCTGTCATCTTCTCAAACAAATGCGGATTCAAAAGTTGGATGGCGTCGACGAAATGCGAATAGCCCTCATCTCCTTTGGTCATAAGAATGTCGAGTAATTTGCCAGCTTTCTGTTCACGAGTTCTCTCCGAGTGCACGAGATCGCAATCACCGATGTCGAAGACAGCTTTGCTGCGGAGATAGTCGAACAAAAACGTGCGATCTAGCTGCAAACATTGCACAATTTCCACCCGGTTCCTCTCCAAAATATCTTCAAAGGTTTCCTCTACCATGTCCATACTCAGCAAAATGCTTAAGCGTCAAAATTACGGGAGCTCGAATGACCGTGCGCTTAAATATCATCTCACGTTCAACAGGAAGTCGAACTACTGGGGCGTAACGTGACAGTGATTGAGTCGCAAGTTCTCTAAACTGTTTCAGGCGCTCAGTGGTCGGTGGTAGTATTTCTCTATCATGTCTACAAGCGCTAAAGAGAAATGTGCTGTCCCAAAGGGAATGATTTTTGAACTGTTCTGTTCTGAAATGGGGTACATTTTTAAAGGGACTGCTACACAAAAATGTGCGTTACATAATAAGGATATTTCAACATCTTCAGACAAATCGACCGGCGGATATCATACCAAGGCCGAAACTGGAAACGGGGAATTAATATGAAGAGGGAAGGATGCTATAGATTGTATAGAAGGGACATTCCAAGACTGAAACTGGGTACAGGTTCTAGTATCTGAAACAGAGTGTGGCAAATGTTGGGATAACCTTTAGGGGGTGGCAAATGAGAATTAAAAACGCGACACAAACTTTATTACCTGCTTTCAATAGCGTGGGAGTTCATTGGTGACACGCTACGCGTAACATACTGAATGTACAACACTTTGATTAAAACTATTTGCATTTTTTCAACACATCTCTCAACATAAAATTCCGTGTTTTCAGACATGACCGGAAGTTTTGTTTGACCGACGAGCTTCTTGGAAAACGAGACAAAGAAAGGATTTGTTCAGCAATTGTTTATCTATTTAAAATTAAAAAAAAAAGAGCATCAGAATTCGGCTGCTAAGAAAGGCTACTGTTTCCGCTTTTGGGCTGAAATCACGTATTATGTATTTGTTCCTTGTTTGCAAGCTCCCTTGATTTTCAGAGAAGTTTTTAAAGTTGTTACTAAATTATTTTTTGTAGTTAAATAATGTTTTGCATGTTTGCCTTGCACGCGATCTGCCAGGTATCCGGATCTGATAAATGTCCAAAAATAACCACTGAAAATGGGATACAGGGGAAACCCCATTGTCGAAGATGTAATCAAAAAGGGTAATTCTGGTGGAAATCAGCGTGAATTACTTGGGTTGATATTGAGTTAAAGTAAAACTACTGATGAGGTTTGCAGACCTACGTGGACAAATAAAGATACTTGGAACAATAAACAGTGGACAACAAATGGCCCAACAACAACACAAGCAAAAGTAAAGTGCACCTTTGACGAAGTCAATTACGTCAATTACGAGGGTTTCCAATTCACATTTATTCGATTTTTTGACGTTGTTCTTCTTTTTATCCTCAGACAGGTTCAGTTTTTTTCGTTCCTTTTCAGCACTGTAATAAATTTCAGGAAGACATTGATTTTGCATTGGAAAGAAAAGTCGACTGTGGGTCCGTATAGTTGATTTTCTGGCACACTGTGCTATTTTTTCATTTCCAGACCGCCTCAGCTCCACAGAAATTACGTGAATTTCCTGACGGAAAAGTTGCCTTATTCGAGGCAAAAGAAAAAAATTCAGTTCACTGGTTTTTCATTGGATTCCCAAACAGTAGTGTGTTTTGTTACTTTTTATTTTCCCCATATACGGTACGGCCCTCTGAGTCTTGAAAAAAAAGGAATCGAAAATCCCCTCCCCGTCGTTAAACGCCCATCTTTGAGTTTTTCTTTCGGAGAGGATGGCTGTACAACAGCTACACATAAATGGTCGCCCCTAGGGACGGAGAGGGAAAGACTCCCCGAGATTTTTGGTGCGGGCGAACGACTCGTTCCTTCAAACCCTTGCCAAAGTTCAGACTAATGTACGTGATTTTCTCATCCCATTCTAGACCCGTTGCAAGCTTGCCGTTCATGCCCACACGTAGCGTTAGCCTGTTTCAGACTAAAAATAGTCATTTGCATGAGTGTTCCTGATACCCAAAATAGTTTCCGTTGAAATTTGTTAACATTTGTTTTTGTTTCTTTTACATTGTAGAAACTAGACACAATTCTAGACAAGAATCTATTTTAGACCAAAAATGGTCATAATCTACCCTAACTTCAGACCAAAACGACTGAAAAAGCCGGCTCGGGTAAACAAGCCAAGGTAGCGATACACTATATCTCTTTTTAAAAGGAAGGCGTCAAACACCGACCAAGACCACTCAAGGAAATTGGCTTTCTTCATAATTTAGGATTCAAAAGTGAGGAGAATGAGGGGAAACTTGTTTGCTATACTTGTTCATCTTTCATTTTGTGATTACCGCGGGATTTCACCAAGTTCCCAAGTTTACCTTGTTTGGACGTGACAATAAATTCAAAGTCACTGATCGACACCTGTATTCTCATTACTGTACACACATAGACTGTAATTCGTGATGGAAGAAGTTATTTCGTAGATAATAACGTCTCAGTCACAAATACCACCGTTCCCTTTCGTTCATAACAGCGTCGCATGGCCGCCGTGCACATACCACCTTATGCAAAGTAACACTTTGAGCAAAATGATAATAAACCGTATAGCTGTGTTTCTCTTTCAGACAACGGAACAGCTTGTCTCACTGTGTGAACTTTCCGGAAACGGTCAGCTGAAAGAGTACTTGGCTCTTTCGTCGAAACGTTTGTACGTGATGTAAATAATGTACGGACGACATGACAAGTGTTTGGATCGTCTTTCAGCTAGCGTCTACTTCCTTTTGGAATAAATGGTCAGGTCAGTGTTTAGGTTTAAAAGTGTTACAAACAACCCTAGCGACAGTTTGACGCAATTATATGCGGGCGCTGTGTTATATGTCATGTAAACACGGAGAAAAAGGTGCGCTAAAAACTCAGTAGGTCGTAACACAATCTGGCTTGGTTCAAAATTTCCACCGCTCCCTGGTACGAAAATAAGGAATAACGCTTGGTATGCACGTATAAAATTATTATGTTGAAAAGCAAACCTGCCAAAAAGGCTAGGGTTCAAAAGGAGTTCTATCTATTATTGTATTATGAGTGATCGCTTCGGTCCTCTCGTACAGCGTATGTTAAAACCGTATGTTCTAACCAAACTTCTCAACACCCAAATCATCCCGGAAACGACACACTTATTTCTTTTTGAAAACAGCTGCTTGTTTGGTCTTCTGCAGCCTGCCTGGCTGGCGGCCCGGGATAACGTGCGCGATTGCTATTCGCCGGCCCAAACGAAGACACTCACGAACTCGCGCGCTAGCTAGCTGGGACGGGAGAGCTTTTGAGGCGCTTGCCTCGTAACATTGAGAGCATTGAGGCAATGACAATGAAACCTGGAGTTAAAATAGCACTGCGAAAAATATGTCCTTCTAGGAACATAACATGAAAAGGTGACGTCATATGACGTAGTAATGACGTCACTATAATCATAGACCAGCCATCTTGGATCTGCCATCTTAGATTTCATGATTGTTCAAAACATTAGAAAATCAGTACACAACTGGCTTTAAAATAGTGAAAGCCAATAAAGC
Source organism: Orbicella franksi (assembly GCF_964199315.1). Lineage (NCBI taxonomy): Eukaryota > Metazoa > Cnidaria > Anthozoa > Scleractinia > Merulinidae > Orbicella > Orbicella franksi. The sequence goes on along the minus strand of NC_138150.1, from coordinate 15,400,928 downwards.
AAGTGTAAGTTACCTAAAGAGTAGAAGTCACTGCAAGAAAGCTAAATTTTCTCTTTAATATTAGAAAAAGATTCTTAATTTGAGAAACAAGCCGTCAAAATACAGTTGCTATAAGAATATCAAGTTCCTCGACCAATCGCGTTTTCCCTGAGAAATTGTAGGAAAAGTGACCAAATTTGGAGTGTTCAAAGTTGGCGAGGCCCTCAAAAGTATCTTCCGCATTGTTTCGTTTCTTTTCTTAATTATGACCAATATGGGCGCTCATCCAGCTCATCTCTTGGTACAAATGCTATGTTATACCTGATGAGAACTGAATGAAAATCAAACCGGTTCAGCAACTGACCGCAGTTAGCTTGCACCTGAAACAAAGTTGTTCAGCAAATAGTCTGTAACATGAGCGTGTGGTTTAAATTAGCGATTTCCTTACGCAAAGCTTAGTCAACAGATTTTAACAGTTGAACTCATTCCAGATATTTGTCGTTGGAGATTTAGGTGTAGAGCTTAAAACAATAACACTTGTCTACTTATTACTCTTTAACGTGCGTCATTTAAAAATTTTACAAGTGTGCTTTTGTCATAGATTGTGGTTTTAATCGCATCCCATTCAGTCTAACTGTCAATATCGTCACCTGGATCTTTCCATGGCAAGTTACTCTACAAGTGTTTCCTCTTTCTATGACGAATGTTTTTTTTTTAAAGCAATGCTCATTAAAATGACAGAAAAGGCCCACCCCGAGAGGATGTTTTGCTCGTTTTAAAACTATCCACTATCGGTGTCTGGAAAACCCGAATAGCGAATAGCGAATAGTTCCGGATAGTGTGAATAGTCTCGAATAGTGCGAATAGTGGCGAACAGTCGCGAAAAGTGGCGAATAGTGACGAACAGTCGTCAATAGTTACCGCTTTAGATCTAATATCCTGCATTAATTAATTATCCAAATAAGCAACAGAATTTCAGTGAATTTATTACCTTTTCTTCTCCGGACTCAGGCTAGGGCTATCCATCGCCGACGTTAAGAAATCAGAAACCACATACTGGGTACCCTATTTGCTACAATTTGCCACGATTTGCCACGATTTGCCACTATTCGCCACTATTCGAGACTGCTCGCCACTATTCGCACTATTCGTACTATTCGCTATTCGCTATTCGGGTTTTTCAGACACCCATCCACTATACTAGCACGCAAAACCTAGCATTTCATTACACCATGACGATGGATAGTTTTCTGACTCAAGAAACAGGTGACTAGCTCGTGTATAGCATGTGATTCATGGCGCATGCGCTGGAATTTTAAAAGTTTCTTCGAATTATTCTACTTCCTGTTCACGCCCTGACATTTCCAAGGTTACGAATGTGAAAATAAACGGACACAAAAAGGCGAAGTTCCAAGCGGTTTCATCTCTTTCCTTCACAAACCTTCAAAGCTCTTCAAATTCAGGGCAATCTTCAAACTTTCTCTGTATTCTGGACAGAGGATTGCAGGAATCAGAGGCCGGAAGAAAGTTTTAGAATCAGAGGAGAAATATTGTTTTAGAAATATTGTCAAAACTATAAAACAACAAAGTCGGGTCAAAGATCTTCGGAGATGAGATTACAAGAAATTAGATATTTATAGTCCTAACGTATCAGGAATGGCAGGGATGTTTTGGTAGCTGTAAAAACATTCTCTCCCTTGATGGTGGTGTGCATTTTCCATGAGAGAATGTGAACCTGTCGAGATAAAGCGATGAACTCTTCAGCGGAAGAAGTGCGGGAGAAGTTAACAAGCCATCGAGTTCAAATTGTTCAGGAACTACGCGTAGATCGAGCTATTCTCTACGATTATTTGCGTAGTAAGGGTGTTTTCGACAATGAGGATTGCGGGATTGTGCACGCTGAGAAGACGAACGAACGCAAAGCTAGCAAGCTGTTGGACATTCTTGAAACTAAAGGGACAGAAGGTGTGGAACATTTCCTAGATGTTCTGCAGCTTCTAAATCCAGGCCTGTACGAGAAGTTAACGGGGCAGAAAGCTACAGCTAGTAAGTGTGACCTTTATTATGTATCATGGTTAGTTTGAGCTGTGCAAGTGTTACAATGGCGTGAACTCTGGAATAGGCTCATTATGTGCTGTCCAAACAGTTACTCGTTCTGTTAGCAGACGTAAGCCATATATTGTGTTTTATGAGAACAGAACCACGGCCGAAATAACAAGATGTGTACAATGGGAAACGAAGAGAATATAACTAAAACGAGAAGCGTTACCGCTATTAAATTGTACCGGAAGAGTTAGCTACTAGCTTTCAAGCATTTCCACGCCAAGTATATTAACTTGTGTAAGGAAACTGTTCATGTCTTTCGGATGGATGCATTACTTGACCGTAGAAATTCACGCTTGCAAGATAAATAACCTTTCGATTATTATGCTCCCGTCAGCAAATTCTTTTTGTGTTAGGAATCTAGTGATTGCTCAGTGTAATACTATCCTAGTTGACATGTGACTAACACAAGAGGAGTCTGCGTGGGATAATAACGATTGTAAGCGAGGTAACACAAAATGGCGCGCCCAGGGTGCTTGTTATAGGCTAGCCTCCCATGACTCATCCAGACATTTTTTGGGTACGCGGTGAAAAAAAAAAAAAATAGAAAAGCAGTATGTGTAGGAGGCTAGCTGAATGGCTAGCTGTGGTGTAGAACTGGACTTAGTTTCTTGGAAAGAATCGAACGCGTTATGACTATGAGTCTGTGTTCGAAATTCGCCCAGAACGAAAGCAAAAATTTGCATACTACTACATACATCCGTCACCGGACATTTGTGTCTATTAAAATGACTGGAGATACAAAGATAATAAGGACAGCCTGACCATATATGGTGAACTGCTGTGAACTGACAATGCAATTATAGGGGTTTTTGCTCAAACGAAACGATACGACCAAGCTCGAGAGATCGGCACTTCCCATTCACAGATCATTGTCATGTACGAAAACAGTTGAAATTGTGTGACAGTTCGGCCGGCGTTGCGTTACCAGTATTTGGAACTATAGTAGAATCTTTGTTTACCGACAATATTTTAGCGCTTCAGTTTTTGATTGAGCTACAAAAATATCAAAAGGCCATTTCCGAGTTGCCTTGTGGCTCTGTTTCAAAACAAGTCCTCGTGCAAAACGTTTTATGAGAAAATTAGTTTGATTTGCACGAAAAAGAACCTGTAGGGGGAACACATTTTCATATGAACGGTTTCGTGTGAAGACTCGTTTTGATACAGAGGCAAAAGGCCACTCGAAAATGGCCTGTTCTGATTATTGAATGGGCATGGCACGATTAACTGTCCCAAGGAACTTGAGCCCGATGCATGAAATACCTTTCGTCTGTTTCGTGCGACACAACATGAAAAACCAGGAGCCTCCATCCGCACTGTAACGTAGGGTCAACCCATTCCCGTATCATTCTATTTTTAGAACTGTATTAACCGCAAGGGTCTCTTGGTTTCCCACGAAATATCTTGTTCCTACAGATAGAAAATGCAAAACAGGGAACAAAAGTGGGATTTCAGTCTTTGTTATAACAAAGAATGGCCTTAGCTCGGGTATAATTGGGTATTGAATAGGGGTCATGTGAAAACTCCCACGAGAGCTGTTACTAAAAATAGAAAAATACGGGCAAGGGTTGACTCACAGGGTTAGTATGGGAGATAGAGGCTCCGGGATTGGCTCCTGGAAAAACTCAATATTTTACAAAGAATGTATGGACTCATAGCGTTTTTGACACCCAGAAATTTTTGTGCAGTTTTTGAAAGACAGCATCTCCTCCAAAATGGCTAAAAATTACAGCAATTATTAATGAGTTTCACAAACACTTTAAATGGTCTGAGTCAGATCGTATCTAGCACTATGCCTCTATTGCCTGATTTCAAGCCGAAAAGGACTAGGTACGAGTCTTCAGATTATGAGATTAGCAGCTACTGATCCACAGTCATAAAGTGCACACCAAGCTTTACAAAGTCCCCAAGTTTGGTGCCACTAGACCTAATGGCAAGCAAGATACAGCCATTTGAAAACATCAACATTTAAAAAAAAATGGCCATCCGGACGTTGTGTCTGGATGACCAAATATTTCTGTATAATTTTGGTGTTTTTAAATGGCTGTATCTCAGTCAAAACTAGCCTGATGTATTAACATTAAACCCAGTTGGGGATTTTGTGAGTCTCGGTGTGCTTTTTCTATGGATGTGGATCAATAGTTACTAATCCCATAATTTACAGACTCATACCTAGTCCTTTTCGGCTTGAAATCAGGCAATGTAAAGTAGAGTGTTAACCATGCAAAACGTGAACAATACGGACGCCAGCGAAAGAGCGCTCTATATGGAGGGAACAAAAACAATTTAAAGGAAGTCTTTCTGGAAAAGGTTTTTTAATTTTTAAACAAAATGTCTGCATTTCTGTGCGAACAGGATGGTTAATACCCCAGGGTTTTGAAAAATGATTTTGCTCAGTTACACGGAAACATGTTGCGCAAAGCTTTTTCACTTTTAATTCATGAACCGCGCACCTCTTAAGCAGACATGGGTTCAACTTTCCGCAACACGTTGTCACAACTTGCAACAAGCCTGTTATAGGCATAATGCTTTTCGACTTTTTATGCAACAGTGTTGCACGACAAGTTGAAAGAAACTTTTGCATATATTACTGTGCCTTCATGTCCAGACTACCTTTACACGTTGGAGCTAACAATGTTTTGTTCGTTTTAATTATAGGAGAGAATCCCATACTCAGTGACGTCGGGGACAAGTCTTTCACTGGTAAAATGCAGCACGTCATTCACCTTGCTTGTACTTAAGATGACACAATAACCATGATTATTATACCTCGCAACTCAGATAAGTTTTTCGATTGGAGGAGAACGTGTCACGTGTCGTTGGTCAAAACTCACTAAGGCCCCGTTCACAAGTATCTGGACATTTTTGAATACACTCTCCAGAGTGGAAAAAAATAAATCCGCAACCAATCCGATAACGGGTTGACAGTGAATCCGGATATTTTCGAATCCGATGACGTAGTAAAATCGTGTCCAGTCTCTTACCGAACAATAAACCAACAGGCCTAGTTTATCTGGAGGGAATCCGGATACCATCGGATGCGTGTGGACAGGCGAATTCGATTTGAATACGCTACGTGTGGACGGGGAAATTTTTGAATCCGGAAAGAAAATTAAAAGTTGCGGATTAAAAAATATCCGGATACGTTTGGACGCGGCCTAACTCCCCAGGGCGAACAAACTCACTAACTCTCTAGGGAAACAACAACTTGAACTTTCGACTCGCACGTAATCAGGTCCTGCTCCTTGAAACTGCGGGGAATTTGTGTGCCAACCGGCGCCAAGCAAATGATTTTTTTGCATTTTTTTTTTGTATTTTTGAGTTTAGGGGAGGTAAAACAAAACACTTAATGACTGGCTCCGCGGGAAACAGTGAGTTTTGTTTCCCGTCGACCTCAATGCTCCCCTCGGCTTCACCTCAGGAAACATTAAGGGTCTCGGTGAAACAAAACTCACTGTTTCCCCTGGGGCCAGCCATTAAGCGCTTATTAGTTGCCTAAAATAACAGGGCATAGTCGCATGTTTCACTGTGGTTAAAAAAGGTTGAGTCTTTATGAATTTAATCTTGTGCCCAAGGCAAACCTCAATCCGGTTCAGCGGTTTGGGCCAGTAGCATACAGTGACAAGGAGTACTGCCAATACCCCCTGGGTGGGATGCTAGTTCATCGCAGGGTACCTCCCAGCGTTTTTAGACCTCTGGTTGTCGGTCTTTTCTCTTAGGGTCCGACAAGTGTTATCCGCGGACGCAAACGCGAAGAGGGCGGCATGGACGAGAAGGAGCTGGGGCGAGACGAGAAAAAAACCATGACTGTAGATTGACGGCCGTTAAAGCAGCACCCTGTCTCATCCCAGTCCCTACTCTCTTCACACTCCCGCCTGATTTCGAGAGAAAACATATTATCAGAAGTCTAGCGTTTTCTACTTATGTTTCCCCGACAATTATTCACTCAGTTTTCATTTATGTCACCAGGTGAAGAAAAGCATTGTGTAGAAAAGATCACTTATTGGGGATAGCTTACGTACAATGATCACGACAGTATACTAATCAAACACACAGCATAAATCATGATACTGTCTTTAAATTCGATGGATCTGATTGCTATTCTGTCCGTCTCAGAGACCAATACAACGAACACAATAGGTCAAGAGAGCCCGACATTTTATTTTAATGCAATTAATTTTGTTTTGTAGATGTTCATCCCCAATTTGATTTGGACATTCTTAGCAATCACTTGAAAAGGGCTTTGAAGGATGTACAAGAGATGAGCCTCATGTATCTCCACCAGCTGAAAGAGAACCGACAGCTCAACCAAAGTCTCAGCAAAATAACCAGTGATCTGGAATTGAAGTCTAAGCGCTTGCAGTATTCGGAGAGAGAGATAATAAAAGCCGAGGAGAGGGCGAGAGAGGCACGCTACAACGCTGAGACAATCGAGGAAACCGCAACTTTTCAGATAAAAGAATACGAGAAGGCCATGAGCGAGTGGAATGCTTTAGGTTTTGCTCTGTTGATGAAGTTACTGTCGTCGGAACAGCAAGTGGAAGAAGGAAGGAAGAAGAATGAAGAGTTGACCTGCAAGCTAAGAGAGTTGTCGAAGAGTTTTGACCAAGCGCGAAGGCAGTCCTTGATGTTGTCAGAAACAATAGCGCTACAGCAAAACAGTGTCAGAACAGCTGAAGACCTAACTAATCGCAATCACGAGCTTCAGTTTATCACGCAGAAACTACAGATAGAGAAAGACCAAGCTATTTCTGAGCTTAATGAGCTAAAAAGCCGGACTGACGCATTAAAGGCACGTTACGATATTATGGAGAAAAACAAACAGCAATGTCAAGAAAGTTATGAAAGTGTTGCTGAAGATTGCTCACTAACCAGAAAGAAGATGCAAGAATTCCAATTCCAGTTGTCTGTTTCTCAACGACGAGAGGAAAGCCTCAAAGAGCAAAACGACGAGCTCACTCGCCTCACGAAGAAGTATCAAGAGCAGCGAGATTTTTACGGTGAGGAAAGGAGAAAAGCCATGAATGAGCGAGAAGAGGCCAGGAAGGAAAGAGACGAGATCACTCAGAGATACAGTGATGTCCTGAAAGAAAAAGACGAGGCGGTGATAAGATTTCTGCAGGAGTCGAGGGAGTTTGAACGTCAGCGCGAATTAGACACCACTGAAATGCGTGCTCTGAGAGAACGCCTGATACGAGCTGAAGAAGGGTTGAAGATTTTAAAGATGGAAGGAGAATTGTCTTTAAGGACTTCGGTGAGTGACTGTATCTTGTTCTTACGTCCCAGTAAGTATGTCTCTAGCTTTGCGGCACGACATGAATGACAGAATTTCCGTTATTGAGATCTGATTGTTAGTGGCGTGTACATTAATGGGTTATGGAAAGCCAGAATCTTTTCATTGACCAGTCTAAACATGCTATTGAAATATGATTGAAAAACGTTACTCTGGTTTAAAAAATGTAAAAATGTTAGTAAAAATTTTTTGTAAAAGTCCCAACGTCTCGGCTAAAACTTCAGCCTTCATCAGGGGAAAGTGATAAGGAATTTGTAAAAAGGCACGAGTAACGTTTTTCAATCATGAATCAACCACCTGGTTACAGGACCATTTTTAAAATGCTATTGAAATGTTTTCCGAGGTATGTGAGGCCGATGCCCGAAGATTACCCGAAGTTAAACGATGGTCCGAAAGAAACCAGCAAATTCTCTCGAATGTTGATTAGCTTTGAAGGTACTTAAACCAAAAACAAACACGACTGTTTTGGGTTGGGGAAGATTGAGACGGATTACGAGCACGAAGGCTTAGCTTTTCAAAATGGCCCCATTACAGATTGATGCAGCGGCACAGCCTCCAAATGTCATTAATAGAATTCTACTAGTATACTAATGCAAATGCTGCAATCTGATTGGCTGATTGATGGTACATTATCAGCCATTAGTGTGCAGTTGCTAAAGGTCATCTACGAAATAGTGACGTTTAGGTGCAAATGGTAATTACATTTCTGTCGTAGATACTGAGTACTGAGGCCAGCAGTGTGTGCTTGTTAAAAAACGGCGGTTTTCGAAGAGTCTGTGAAGAGGATTTAGCTAAATTTTTGAACGACTAGTAGATTTATACTTGAACAATTAGATTACTAACTCTCGATTTCTATGGGTGATAGTGGACTCGGGCTGCGCCTCGGCTGCGTCCTCGTAAACTATCAAGAGATAGTAAAAACTCGAGCTCGGAATCTTATTGTTAAATATGTTCTCCACAGGAACAAGCATCAGATGACAACGAGAATTCAGACGAGCGGACCTCAGACAATGGTGTTCAAGATGATGAAGAACGCTTTAGCAAAGAAGATGGGGCAATCCAAGCTCCAAATTTCAGAACCTCGACGGATATTCTCAAGAGCATGAAAAACCGGTTTTACCAGACGGTCCGGGATTTCCCTTCCCTCGAGATAACTGATAAACTGGACTCACAGATCCGTTTTGCCGAGTGGTTATATCGCCTGCCTCATCTTCTTGGGAACCCTGTGGCTTGTTCGACGCCTGGTAAAAGCCCACTGGATGAGGTCCCTGCAATTGGTAAAATACTTAATTTCAATTGGTCGTCTCCTCCCTTTCCAGCCACCTACGAAACCAGGGAAAAGTGTCCAGAAATGCAAATAACACTCGACAGTCTTGATGAATCGAAAGGCAAATTCCTTGGGTCGTACGCCATTGATGACAGCATCATCCCAGAGCGCCGTCCGAGGGCGTATGACCTGGATCGAACCAAGACAACTCGGCGCCTCCGCCATCCATAACTCGAACTTTCAGGCGTTAGGTACAATTCCATTACGTCAGGGTGATAGGTTGAAAGTACCCGTAGGGAAAGTTGAAAGTAGCACTCTGGTAATGCCAGGGTGATAGTTTGAAAGTACCCCCCCCCCCAACCTCCTGCCTGAGAAAACGAATCTTTCCGGAAGTGATTACTTCATTTAAGGGCGACCGAATTCGTACCGAGTCGGTTCACATTCGATTTACCATTCGACCGCTGGCGAACAAGGACTAAGATGCTTCTAATAACAAGGAATAACTAAGCTTACACTCTGATGAGGAAACAATTCCTTTAGAGCTTCTTGAATTTTTTTTCACTGGTAGTTCGGTTCTCGAAACTATTAATATCAGACACTGTTTCAGACATTACTTTAAACGTCAGCGCCCTATTTCTTGTGCGCAGGAATAAAACAGTCTTGTAGTTACCTTTATGTCTACAATGCACGTCCCATTCAGATCAGAAAGGCAAACTGCGAAGGATAGTTGGCAAGTTATAAATCTATTGCTATTTGGGACTAAAATACTCCACAGTTATGTCCATGTTTTTTTACAGGGGGCTCCCCCCTTACAAAGACACTGTGATATGATATGATAACTGAATAGAGTAGGATTCAGTTGAGCGTCGAAAGTAATTTACATTGATTACCACGCTAATAGATTAGCTTAAAACACTCGCGCCACTTTTTTAACCAATCAGAAGTAAGATCCAAACCAATCGTGACTCGCTGGCACACGTTTTTCCCGGGCTTCGTATCTGCTACATATATTTGCTCGGAGTTTACATTGGTTCACTGGATTGTATATGCCCATTGTGATTGGCCTTAGTGGTTACTGTTCTTTGTTTTAATTTGGTTTTACGAGACTTAATTGAAAACTACTTTATTGATCGATTAAGTCAGTTTAATTGAATTGATTCTTTTATTAGTAAAACGGTTATTAAAGCAGGTGTTTAGGTCAACCTGTAATAAAACCGTTTTATAGGGAAATCGAAATTTTGTAAAACTGTTTGTTATGAGCTTTGTGTATGTATTTGAATTTTATGGAAAGGTTTTGGATCCGTATTTCCAAGATTATAGGACAGCGTTTGTTTCTTGGTTAAAGGGAGTGTTTCAAGGTTCGGTGAATGTGTAAGCTGTAACATTAGCCCATTTGATTTTTATAAATTACAATGTTTAGAGAAGAAGCCACCTCAACCTTGGCTTGTTTACATGCAGGTCCCCTAACCTGGTCAAATACGCCACATATTCGTATTCTCGGTATTGGACTGGAACTAGCTTGCAAGTGAGGCTAATGCGGGGGAATCTTTTCAAATGCAAATGACACTTATCTTTTTTTAATGATGTTCCCCACATGAGCCTCCCTTTCAAGTTAGTTCCCGTCTAATTTCGAGAATACGAATATGGTCTAAAAAAGAATTTGGAAATGTTGGTTTTTCGGGAGGGAACAAAACCCTCGGAGCAAGGAGAGAACCAACAACAAACTCAACCACTATATGACTCCGTACCGGAATCGAACCGGTCCACGTTGGCAGGAAGCAAGCGCTCTCATCACTTCACCATCCCTGCTCACTGTTTCATGGTTTATGAAACGAACAAAAGCGAGCTGATAATTTTGGCGGGAAAGTTTTGTTAGAAAGTCGCGAAAACGCTGCGATAAAGATGATATTTCTCATTACAATTCCTTTTGTTTGTTCCAATTCCTAACTACCACCCAATTCTACTGTTTATAAACCAATCAGATGCGAGTAGATAACTCGTGGATGTGTCCACAAAAAAAAATAGGTCCGCAATGCGAACTTGTGTGGGATTTCAGTCAAATAAAAGTTGATGCGCTATGGATAAATCAGAGAAATTGTAGCTTTACAGTGCATATTTAGACATTTTGTCGTTTTGTAGTGATGAACGTCGAGTCAAGATACTATAGAGTCCTGGTTATAAGATCCCTAGCTACAGACGAAAAAACGGTTACAGAAGAAACATGTTTGGACTTTAGTTTCCAGGAAATTCGCTCCCTCAGGGTTCGGTTACACGGAACTCTTGACCTTGGTAAATGACCCTTTTACCACGGGAAACTGCATTTAGTGAGTATGACCAATATTTCCGGAGGTACATTTCCCGAGGCTAATACCCATGGATACATCAAAAAGATCACATGCAGCGCCCTTGACATTTAATGTAGTAAGTTGCATTGGTCTTTTGATGTCCAAGGTATTACGAGCAAATCACGTTTCTCCGTTTGTCATCGATATGCAACCGAAAAGGAAAAATGGTTTTCCCCCGTGTGCCATTTCTGTTACCTTGGCAAAATCCCGTGTAACCGTTGTTTCACAACGTATACTAAAACCCAAGAAAAAAACAAAAGACAAAAGTCAGCAGACATATATGTAGCCCCAAGTTATTGTGGGGGGTGGGGGGGCACTGAAAGAGTCATTGAAGTTAACACATTTTGCAGGTTAGGCTTGTTATTCGCAGCAGGGACGAAAACAAATGACATCATCGAAAAGCAAATGTACACGAGAAGGTTTAGATTTTGGTTGTGATTCTGGACCGTGCAATCAACAATAACGTGGCCTGTTTCTTCGGGATACCAGATGACGTGTTACACAACTGGGACAATTAATGTTCACGAACACAACTTTTGAATGATGTTGGCTTGGGGATGTTTACTCTGGGAACAGCTTTATTTCATGGGCTACATTTGTCCTGGGATGTGTCGATTAGTTCCAGTGGAGACAAATAGTTCAGTTAGCCTCAGCTCTTACGTAGACGCTCCCCCCGCCTCCCTCCCCCCCGCCTCAATCATGGAACGGCAACAGAAATGTTGTCGACTTTTATTCATTAGCGGAAATATTAGAATCGGTCGCTGTTTGCACGGAGTTTCTTTACGATAAATCAGCTCATTCGTGCTTCCAGCTGAGAAAACTGTATGTAAATTATACCCTTAGAACTTAGCTTTTGTGCTTAGACCAGTAAATGTGAAAATGTTTAGCGTGAAGTTTGAAGGCAAATGCAAATGAGATAAGCATAACACAAGTGAAATAAGTATAAGCACAAGAAAAAGAAATATGTTCCTTTTTTCTTGTGGTTGCGCTTATGCTTAGTTCACTTGTGTTATGCTTATCTCACAAGTGTGAACCAGGCTTTAGTTCTTTTAAACTTGTGAGCCCACGGAAACTGCACCGTCACGCAACGTGTCAAGAAATCATGGTTTATCAGTCGAGAGGACCTCAACTTGCTAACCATAAATACACATCAAAATACTGGGCTTTGTCATTATGTTATATCTGTCCGTAAAACTTCGGTTGTTGATATAAAAATGCTGATTTTAGAGGCCCAGTTAGGGGGGGTACCCATGTCCCTTGTCTGAAATTCGCCACCAGCCATGTCGGCATTTCGCAAGATTCCTATGTCGCCTGTCGGAATTTCGTCTCAGAGGAGTTGGGTCGGGAAATTTGACCTTGTTCGATTAAAACGAAGCTACACATATAACACATCGTAATACCTTTGTTTATTAAAAAAAAACCGACACAGTGCTCTCAAGTCTCACGCATTGAGCATGAGGCTCACGCAAACGAATTCAATCTTGCGCTCTCACGCTGAAACTATTATTTCTCACGCATTGAAGGTTCCTTGCTGTTTTAGTCCAGTACATATATAATTAAGTATCTCTGGATATAATTTACTCCCTGTATGCTTTGCACTTGCTTCGAACACTTTTCAGCACTAGGAATTCTTATGCAGAGCCAGCATTTCTCCGCTCAGTGGGTTTAATGATTACTTTAAGGTTACTTTTAAAGCATCACATTTCGACTCAGAATGAAGGAAAAGACTTCTTAGCTACTTCAATTTTTCAAAATTTTCTAAGGGGCTGGGGGCATGCTTTCTAAGGGCTTGGGCTTGCTTTCGAGCGCTGAAGTTGCTAACCCCCTAGGAGATGTGGGGACATGCTCCCCCGGGAAATTTTGAAGTTTAGACGCTTGGAATTGCTATTTTCAGTCACTTTCCAGTCAGTATTTGGACCTAAAGTACAATCGAACCTATGACTATTTTTACTATGTTTATGTTTAACAACCGTTCTTTAACTCAAAATCTCAACGGCCTCAATCAGATAATCTCTCCTATCTACAATCTTCCTTTGAATTTGGCGTAACCCTTACTTTCTGCTGAAGACGAGAAGACCTTGGCAGCTTTCCCCTGTCTCTTTTTTCCTTCCATAATGCCATTTGTTGATAATACAACTTCATATTCTTTTACTGGTGACCCACTGATAAAAATATGAAGCAGACTTTCGAAGATCTCTTTCCTTTTTCCTTAAGCGTGTTTTTAGGCGTTTAGGCCACTGCTCTCTCAGCTGAGAGTGGGAAAAAACACTCAACAATGACGAACTCGATTTATTCGACGTGGACGTTTTAGCATATATATAAGAAAGCCTGTGTTTTACGACCCGTCGACATCGCGCGTGAGAGAGGAAAATTTTCCCATATGAACACTCCAGCCCGGGTAACCGGGACGAAACTTTTTAGACGAAATAGCTTCGCTTTCGCAACATAGCGGCCAAAATGGCATAATTTTTGGCTTGTATGTATTTCCACGTTAGGAGTAGGCGAATTAGTTTTATTAGTAATGTTACAAGAGTCCACAAAGCTGCGACAGCCGCGAACGATACAAGTTTATGTTCCACCATTTTGGTTGTGTTTCTTGGATTTTATCCCGGTAGACCGGGCTGAAATTTCCCATATGAACAGACAACAAAATTCGTCCCGGTAACCGGCCACTCCGGTTACCGGGCTCATATGAAGAGGCCCTAAAGGTCGGACGGCGGAAGTTCGCAAATGCGGATCTTTTTTAAAGGTTTCTGTCGTTTCTCCTTTGGTATGTTTAAAAAACACGAACTGTTCTGTTTTTGGATCAGAAGAATTGCTAAGCAATGCGGGTGGGCTCTGGTCAGTTATTCTTCCATTATCGGCGCATAAAATGATGAACGAGATTGTCGAAGAAAGTCAGAGGTCAGCGAATCCTACTTAGCAGTGATACGAAAAGACAGGTTGGGTGACATCAATTTGCCGCTATCCAACATGGTATCCGTTCCACGAAGAGGTCACGAAGGAGAGGAGAATAGAATAAAAATCCCAAGACTTATAAGTGCTGCTATGTCAGGATTGCCAGCGGAAATCTTTCTTGCGATCAATGTTGTTTTTGTCGGCGCAGGTTAGTATACCTTCCGTTCTACCTTCCCAGTTTTAAATGGACACGCGCTTGCTCGCATTTACTTTGCAGTCCCCTTTTCCATATTGAACTGAAGTAAATGCAACTCTGTAACTTTATTTATACATGTACAGGTTGAATTGTCTAGAATTGCGGTGCCGTGATTGTGAAATCTACACATAATCCGTTTGTCAGTGATCTAATTAACCTAAAAAGATTGAAATATACCTTGTGCCGTGAAGGTACTTTTGAATGTATGAATAAACTCCTGTTATCATTTTATTTTTCTTTAACAGAAGCATATTGACCTGCAGAACGAAAATATGATAATGAAAGAAGTTAAACCGCTTTACTTCAGCAGACTCTCTTGGCCTCAGAAAAACACGCAAGAATTCGATTGTTTACTTCGTGCTGATGTTTTCGTTAAAATCCGGTTATATCAGCGGCGCGTTAAAAGCCAGTCGAAGGATAACCCAAGCTGACTTTGATAGATGTTTTACAACAACATAAAAGTGTTAAGTACAAGGAACTAATAATACAAGGACTTTAAACGCCTATACCCGCTTGCCCTCAGACCAACGCGCAGAAGTCCATTGTTTACTTTTCGTGATCTTTCAGGTAAAATCATGGTTTTTCAGCCGGGCATCAAAAAGCACCCGAAGAATAACCCAAGCTGATTTTATGTGAAGTTTATATGAAATAATTCATATATGAACTGCGGTTGTAGATGAAAGTGAAGAATGATCATCGCAGTTAATTTTCCAATTTAAGCAATTGGAAAGAAGAAGCCTGAAAAAAAACATAGGCACGCAAGGCGTGCAAGCGTTATTTTTTGTGAACTATAAGTCTCAGAGATAGGAGCATTCATGGAACTGTTTACAGTAATGATTTGGTTGATTTGACAAGTTTTTTGGTTGCGATGTACAGCAAGAAAGAAACTGGGAGTTTATGATGTACATACGATGTTACATCGGTAATGGTAAGATAACTAAATAGTAAGCCATAAAATGTTTGACTGAACAAACTACAGTAATCTGACACGTCTCCAGATTAATGTAGATACCATCTTATTTTCTAACAGGCAATTTTGTTCGTTCTTTGATACAACCCACACTGTGATTGGTCTGACACGCGCACATGCATAACTTCCTCACTCACCGATCACGTAGCGCTTCCCCCCCGGGGGGGGGAAATCCCTTATATGGGTTATATAGGTCTGTTAGGCCCCGATGGTATGGTTTTTCAGCCGTTTTGGTCATGAATAGGGTATCGATTTTAGCTGTTTTTGGTCATTTTGGTCATAAATAGGGTACGGTTTTTGCACTCTAGCCTTGATATGGGTATGCTTTAAGAAGAAGCCACTTTTTCATCATTATCGGAAAGAAAATCAACAAAAGCCCTTCAAAAATTTATATCTTTACGATAATTTAACATTGGTTTGAACTAGCGAGCTAATTATAACGCAGGTCTGAAACAGGGTTTTGATTTCAGGGTCAGGTCGTAAATAGGGTTTTGAATTTTTGGTCAGGTCATAAATAGCGTAAGGAATATCGCAGATTTTGGTCATAAATAGGGTAAGGGTTTTGGGAGGCGGGCCGCACACCCCCAACCAATTTTTCTGGGAGTACCCCCTCGGGAGCCCTTCCAGCCCCCAAGAGGAAATTTTGCTCAAAAATACTCAAGTTAAGAGACCTTTTCGCATTTTATACGAGTCTTAAGTTTACCCTTTTTACACAACATAACGGAACAACACTACTTCACCGAAAATTGAAAGAAAGAGAAAAAACCTCTCTGACACGTTGAAAGTCTGATTTAATTAAATTGCACTTTAACTTGGTGCCACACAGTCTTCAAAGAACATTTGAACAGTTTTCATACTTTTTACCTTTAAAAATACCGGACTGAAAAGAATGTCATAAAATGCCCATCAAATAAAAATATTAAACTGCTACTGCAGAGACGTAAAAACACTCTAGAAATGAAAGCTTTTTTGTTTAATATCCTGGGAACAATAGCCGATAACTTGTAAGCTCTAATTGAATTTACTCCCATTGAAAAACAAAAGTGTCGAGTTACCATTTGTAACTAAAAATAGCAAACATCTCGTGGGAACAAGTGGTGACGATTCGTCAGCTCTAATTGAATTTACTACCTTGTGAAAAACAAGAGTGTCAAATTACCCATTGTAACTAAAAAATAAAAATATCTCGTTATATTTGCATGCAATAAGAACAAAACAGTCGTTACCTGCACTTACTATTGTAAACGTTACAACTGCTTCAAGTCTAAATAGTCTCGTCTCCTCTAAAACATGTCCTAAGAACTAGAACCGACGATTCGTGACCTCTAATTGAATTAACTCCTTGTGAAAAACAAAACTATCAAGTTACCCTTTGTAATTAAAAATGAAAATATCTCTTGCCATTTGCCTACTACTCATGAACTGCTTCAAAACTCATGAGTCACCTCGTTCATAACTAGCCACCATTACACTGAAAATTATGCACTCTAAAACAACCCAATGTACGTATGTAACTGTCACACTCCCCTCCAAACCGGACTAAAAATCACAAACCGGCAACATACACGTCACTCTTTATTTTTCAATTACCAAAGTCCTTGTGTTTATACATACCTTGTGTTTCTCACGTACCATTTACCTTTACAACAAGAAATTTGATTGGCTGTTCATAGTAGATCCAATCTGATTGGTGTGACATACATACATCTCTCACTCACTCACTCACTCACTCACTCACCCATTGACCCGTCCATAACATACCCGACGCGCCGACTAAGAGGTATTTTTTTTACAAAAAAATAACTCAAAAATCAGGGCTTCAACGGGATTCGAACCCGTGACCTCCGCGATACCGGTGCGATGCTCTACCAACTGAGCTATGAAGCCACACATTGGAAAATTGGAAAATTCGAAAATTAACTGCGATGATCATTCTTCACCTTCCTTCCTTCCAAGCTGATTTTGATACATGTTTTACAACAACAAAAAAGTGTTCTAAACGCGAAGTTTCAAGGAATTTGGAGTTATGGCACATGTCGAAAAATATCTCTGAATTTTATTCGTAAATTAGGAATTCGACCTTTTAACTGAAAGGGATTTTTTCAAAAATTGTGTGTTTATTCTCAAATGGCGCTCAAGTCAAGTTCTAACCTGATTTGGATAGCTGAATACTTTGTCTTTCAAGAAAAAGTATCGATAAGTGTCGGTTCCTCTTTACACGCGGACGCAAATCAAGTTTAGATTACTAATTTTAAGCCTTTGCGATCGGCCACTTTGGTGACCGTCGAGGCGAAAATCGTTTTCCTCGATTTTCTCGAATTTAAATTGCTTCGAGCTCCAAAAAACTATATCACGTTTCATATCTACCTAAGGGCTTTTTGTGGACGAAAGAGAGAAAAATCGATTTTTCGACTTCTGCCGCTAAATTCAAATTTTGCTTGGTTTTCGGTGACATTTGCTCTTAAGTTTGTTTTAAAATTATGCATCGTGATTCCTTAGATCAGCGGAAATCCGGGATATAAGAATAACAACAACAACAACAACAACAACAACAACAACAATAATAATAATAATAATAATAATGATAATAGTAATAATAATACCAAAATCTTGCTAGTTCCTTATCGATTTCAAAGGCCCTACTAATCCTAAATGTGAAGAATATCGAAAGTTCTAATCCTAAAATCTTGCTAGATCCCTACCGATTCCAAAGCCCCTACTAGTCCTAAATGTGAAAAATATTAAACGTTCTAATCCTAAAATCTCGCTAGTTCCTTATCGATTTCAAAGTCATTATCTGTAATGCTCAGCGGAGCTCTTTGCGTACAACCTGAGCTTCTCAAGCATAGTAGCGCAGACCTCAAAAAGGGCAAATGAGACTTTGACGTGAATCCATGACATTGTAGTACTATAATAATAATAATAATAATAATAATAATATTATTATTATTAATAATAACAATATTAATAATATTGATAATAATAATAACAAACTTTATCAATTATTTTTTCATACAAACTTGAATCTTACATGTATCTGGTAAAAAATTCAGAAATTCTGTTGTTTCTTAAGTTTTTTCCCTAAAATAATTTCTGTAAAACAATTTCAATAGCCTACCTACATAATTATACTCTGTGAGCATTTTCAAGCATTAAGTGGCTATGTACACAAGTAAAGGTAAATTATAATAATGATAATTATTATGATGACATAAAACTCGAATCTTACATGTATATGGTAAAAAAATTCAGAAATTCTGTTGTTCTTTAAGTTTTTTCCCTAAAATAATTTCTGTAAAAATTGCAATAGCCTACCTACATAATTACACTCTGTAAGCATTGATGATTTATTCATGAGTTTGAGAGTACTTTTTTAAAAAAAAAAAAAAAACACTATTCATATACTAAAGTTTTGATGAAAATAAAAATGTTAAAAAGATCCTTAAACACTAATTCCCAAGTTCACTCCATTATTCACTTGGTTAGCGTTTAAATTGAGCGGCAGTCATCAATGAAATCCTCTTGTGGAATTTTGTGGAAAGGTGTCCTGGAGCCCCTCACACATGTGTGTATCGACGTTAAAACCTCAAAGGAAAGCAATGTTCTTATCCAAGTAATAGTAATGTGATAAGGTTCCTCATTCTTCTCTGAGAGCTTCTCGGCTGGACGTTTGAGAGAGCAATTACAATCGGCTCCCATCCCACCGTTGGTTCCAAAAACTCGGGGAGTTAAAGATCCCATTTCAACGTCTAGCACCCTCTGTTGGTACTTCCGCTTTTTCTCCTCCTCCTGCTCCTTAAAGTTTGTGGATGTTGCTTTTTCCTGGTTACACTTGGAGTTAACATGCGTTACTCTGACATCAAAAAGTGCTGTAACTCCTCGAGACCAAAAGCCCCCTGCCTTCATGTCCAGTCTTGTCTCCGGACTTGTCACCGCGCTTCTGAGGTTGAATCGCTCATTATCGACAGTTTGTAGTTGTGGTTTGACTTCAACGTTGTTGCAAACCTTACCTAGAAATGAGGTAAGCAGGTTGCGAACGCCATCGTGTCTCTGCGCTACAAACCCTACCTTTTTGCAAGACAGGGCTGACGGTATACTTATCACCACAAACACGCTTCCTTGGTAAATCGGACAGGTGCACATTATACCTTAAACGCAGAGTTTCTGAATAATAATAACAACAACAACAACAATAACAATAATAACAATAATAACAATAATAATAATTTTTTTTCAGATAAAAATATAATTCTTTATTGAGCTCATTCAAATTCTTCACTAAAACTTTACGTAATAATAATAATAAGTAATAGTAATAATATTAATAACAATAAAAATATTTTTAATTAATAATCTAAAACTTTATTATCACAGAACGAAATAATAATAACAATAATAATAATAATAATAATAATAATAATTATCTGGCATGTATTTCTTCATTAAATAATGAACTTCAAAAACACCGTGTGGTTCATCAAGGCTATATCTTACTTCGTGCTGCTACGAAGCCTTAATAATAATAATAAAAATAATAACAACAACAACAACAACAACAATAATAATAATAATAATAATAATAATAATAATAAGTGATAGTAATTGGACCGAGTGGAGTACAATTTAGGGAGTAATCGCGCGAGTAATTTCAAAATCGGACGAGCGCTAAGCGCGAGGCCAATTTGAAATTACGAGGTTGATCGCTCCCTGAATTGTACGACACGAGGTCCAATTACTAATTAATCGTATTTTTAACAAATTTTGAAATTAAAATGGTCTTTGGAGAACTTCTTTTGAGCGAAAAAGTCATTAGCGCTTTCCATAAGTTTTAAAACCTGTAGGAAGCATTACGAAGGAAGCCATTAAAGCGCGCATAATTGACGGGCGAATCACGTATGTATCCAATAACAAAAAGTTAAAATTGGATACCCACGTGATCACGCGCCGATTACGTGACAAATAGGCCCACGGAGAGCCAATCACAATCGAGAATTTTGTTATAGACACGATTATAATAACAATAATAAACCCAAAAGTGTTAATAAATAACAAACATACAAGAATAGTGAGGAAGATTAGAGCAGACTTATCAAGCGTGTGTGGTGAACATTTCCAAAACAAATTATTAAGCCGTTTCAAGATTTTGGAAAACGCGTTCAATAAACGATGAAATGAACTGGACATTTTAACCAGTCTTTCGTATTTTATTCCATCCTTAACTTTCATTCACTTTCATAAACATATCCTCGATAATTTTATTCCTATTTTAATTTTTGTTATACGTTTATCTTCCAGATCTTGTCCCAAAACGAGATTTGGACTTAAATGGCAACCACATAAAAAGGGCTGGGACAGCCCAGCGAGAGATAACCCTCCGGGATGACTACCTGTTGAAAGAGAGTCAACAGCTCAACCAAAGTCTCAGGAAAATGGGTAGTGATCTGGATTTGACCTCTAAGCATTTGCAGTGTTCACAGAGAGAGGCCATGAATGCCAAGAGGAAAGCGAGCGAGGTCTACAACAATGCTGGAACAATCCAGGAAACCGCAAATTCTCAGACTGTAAAAGAATGCGAGGAGACCATGGGCGAGAGGAATGCTTACGCTGTGGCTCTAGTGATGAAGCTGTTGTCTTTGGAAGAGGAAGCCAAGGAGATGAGGAAGCAAGCGGAAGAAGGAAGGAAGAAATATGAAGAGTTACTTTGCAAGTTGAAGGACCACCCACAAAGTCAACGAAGAATTATTACCAGGATCTTTAATCTTGTGGATAATTCTGATACTGAACATCACCAGTCAGTTCAGCCATACGAGTATTTTCCTTTGCGTATGTTGTGTCTTTGAGGATCAGCAGACAAAGATTTTTACCTATTTGCAGTTTTGTTCTAGTTTAATACTCTCTGAAAAAGATCAAAGTAGATGGCTGAAAATTTGATTATTATTTTTACGATGTTGCCATCAATTTTTACTCACAATTTTTTAAGTTTCAGAACTCTCTTTAAGTCTTCCTAACAAATGACCGCTCAAGCAATAGTACACGATTGAGGCCCTTCTAGGGGTTTTAGGGATAAGGGATAACTGACAAAATAATTTTAGGGATAAGGAATAACTGACTAAAGAATTATAGGGATAAGTGAGATAGTTCTAGGGATAACGAAAAGTAGCTTTGATTTCTCAATTGGCAGTATTGGGTTATCTATTAAGAAACGGGTGGCTTTACACTTTAAAATTGCCACCTATTGTCAAATTCCAAAGATAAATAATTTTGGGGATAACAGTCTCGGCAATTTTAGGGATAAGGGATAGCTGCCCCAGGAATTTTAGGGATAAGGAATGACTAACCCCCCCCCCCCCCCCCCCCCCAAACAGAGCTTCACGATCATACACTTGTGACGACGGAGCTTATTTCATTCAGGACGGGTCCCTGTAAATCAATTATCTCCAACGTGTTTTGTCATGTCATGGTGTAAATAATCGTGTTAACTGCCCCAGTTCCTTCACTCCCCTGTTAGCGCCAAAAAGAGAAACTGAAGCATACAAACATAACTTGAAGTAAAACAATTATATTGCGATTGCAACTATGTAGTTGTCGATGTCGTTGTAAATATATGCGTGTGATTCCATCCATGCAAAAGTTGTTACATTTCAAGATTTTCACCAATAAAATTCCTTTATTTTGACCCCTCGGTCAAGCTATTTTCTCATTAGTTACAAATCGAGCTTTATTGCTCCACATTACTCACCAATTAACCCGGAAGTAATATTCATCTAACGTTGTAAATTAAAATTAAACGGTTGGCAAAACGGACTTGTCTGGTAAAACCGATATTCAATGCTCTTGAGAACATCCGTCGAAGTGTTCAACTTTGGAGCCTGGATTAGGCACTTTTAGATTGCGCTAGCACAAGTTTTGGCATCAGTTAGAAAAACGAACATAATTTTTGCACTTTTTGTAAAAGTAGTACTGCTAGCATAATCGGCATATTGCTAAAATTTTTGAAAGGGAACATTACCAGAGTCCTTGCTTGGACTGTAAGATTGATTATTTTCAAGTTCTGTCCATGGGTCAGTCTATTTTCTACTTTGCAATGTCTTGGAGAGGACTGGGGAGAAGGTTAGCACAGTACTGCGTCATTTGTCGTCTAGACGACTGGGCACACCGGAAGTGAGACTGTGTCGGTCCCAGTTCCCGCATAACAGGTAACAAAATGGCTTCGAGCAACTTACAGACGCGAGAACAGCCATCCGATAGGCCAGAACCCGCTCAAATTAATAGAGATGGGAGCCTGAAGCAAACCAAAAGCAAATACAACACCAGGGACACCTCATGCGTTAATAACAGTAAATATATAATTTGGACTTGTTTTGTGTTTCTTTTTCTGAAAAGAAAAAGTAGCATAATTTTTAAAATTTTCATAAAATTTAAAGCTGTTTTTGTTGCCAAAATGTTTCGTGATTTATCGCCAAGCCAAGTGTTCTTAACATTTTTAGCAGGTAAAAGTTTAAAACTTTCTTTTACTTCTGAAATTGTGTATCAAAACCTACTAACAATTTCAAATTGACTAGTTTAGCTTTCGAGGTGCGTCAGAAATTTGATACCGTTCTGTGTTAATAGAAATCGTTCCCGAACCCGTCAGAGATATAATAAATATCTTACTAACCTCGTTTTCTCGGTCCTTACTGTAAGTTACGGATCCTCGTTTTTTTCCCCATCGATTTATGCCCCCCGCGCTTCGCGCTTGGGCCATAAATCGATGGTGGAAAAACCTCGGTCCGTAACTTACAGTATGGACCTCGAACTCGGTTAGTAAGAGGTATACAAACAATGAAGAAAAATGTCTGTTTTCCATGAATAATGTGTGTTCATGACTATATTATTCAAATTATTCAAGAAACCGCCGCGGCCAGATATAAAACTAGTGAGAGTTTGTGCTTGCCGCAGTTTGACAGGTTGACAGGTAAACTGTTCCACAGCTCTGCAACACTATAGCTGAAACTGTTTTTCAGAAGGTTGTTACAAGGCAGTGCAACAGCTAGTTTGTCAGTGTTTGCCTTTGTAGTCCCTTAGTGAAGCAAAGTAGTTTTTTGTTCCATTTGAAACGCTCCTGTGCTTTTAAAATGCTATAGTGCAACCTACCCTGCAAACAAGCTCCCATAGGCCCAGCGAGGGCGGAAAAAAATTAAGCGAGCCTTACAAGCGCGAAAAAAAAAAGAAATCCACAGGCGAAGCGAACTGGCCAGTCTGCTTTGCTTGCCAAATTCTTTTTTTTGTGCTCGTGGTCTCTCGCCAAATGTGTTTTCTGCCCACGCCAGGCCGCCTGTTTGCAGCCTTAGTGTAACCCCACTTCGATTATTGTAGTGTTGTTTGAGGAATTACAACAACATGGAAATTCTGAAAAATGGTACGAGATATATAACAGTTCAATTACATCCAGTCGTGAAAAATAATATCATTTGCAAAGGAAGTATTAAAGGAGTACAA
Source organism: Orbicella franksi (assembly GCF_964199315.1). Lineage (NCBI taxonomy): Eukaryota > Metazoa > Cnidaria > Anthozoa > Scleractinia > Merulinidae > Orbicella > Orbicella franksi. The sequence continues at coordinate 15,377,339 of NC_138150.1, read as the reverse complement.
CTTCCCAATACATGTAGATACTATCTGGGCATGTAGGCCTGAGAAAATGGTATGTAAATTAAAAAAGTATATTTATAAGACTAGTAGAAAATCTATCCACTCATGGCGAGTAACTTTTATGTTCTCTGGCACCAGTAAATCTGAACAATATAAGGAATGGTAAATGTGCCTTTTTCCTGCTTGTCATGTTTGCTCAAAATTAATTTAACCCTGTCTATTGTTCTTTGTTTTTCTTCCTTACTTAGCACTGCTACGACACTGATAGACATGATTCTGTTTATGAACTCATCAAAGTTAAAAGTCTGTTCCATTTTGAAACTTTCATCATTATTTATGGGCCCAAATTTACCAGATGCACTTAAGACTTTCTCCCATTCACCCGACTGTTGGTTTGGTGTATTGGATTGCTTATATAAAGGGAGGACAATTTCCTCATCCAGTTCCTTCACCCAAGGCAGGGAGCGGTCACGCCTATTCCATACCAGACCAAGCTTGCCTCCTGGAACAAGTACACGGTGAATTTCAGAAATGGACTTGTCATTGGCAAACCAGTGGAAACTTTGAGCAGCAATCACTGCATGCACACTAGAATTAGGTAAATCTGTAAAATAAAATAAAAAAGTTATATTTGTACGTGTAATAACACTGTTCTACCCACCCACAAAAGTTAATGCTGACATATTTTTGATAAGGGTCTTAGTGTCCTTGCTATGTTTTGTTTGATTTGACTGATCCATTTCAAAGTTTGCAATAATATTATTGCAAATAATATTTTTCATTGTACTTACAGTAATTCCACTTAGATTAAATTTTTAAAGTAACTCATCTTGAAAGAACAAGTTGCCACCAATTTTTTTCCCTAGGACATGGTTCTTAAAACCCTGTTATCCCACATGGGCTCTTCCAGGATACCTCCCTATCCTCTGCTTATCTAGTTGATGGCCATGGAAGCCTGCCTTTCTCATCTCTGTTTCCACTGTACATTGCTAGCTGTTACTTGGCCCCCCTACCTCCCCTTTTGCTTCCACTGTAGGTTCCATCAAGGCATGCTTGGTGATGTTGGCCTTATACTGGGCAAAACAGGATCCTACTCCATAGGTAGCAGGAAAGCCACATCACGTGGTGCATTCTCACCTACATGCCCTGAGTAAATAATAATTGTCCCCTTCAATCACTCTCAATAATAGGATCTATGCTAGTGCAGTCAAACTCCTGTTAACTTCTCTTATAGACTAGCACCTTCTGTAAGAGGGGAATTAACCATGGTTCAAGCCACACACAATACTCAGCTTTAGTGGAATTCTAATAGTATACTAATGTAAATGCTGCAATCTGATTGGCTGAGCTACTTGCATACTATCAGCCATTAGTATCATCCAACAAGTGGACTAATGCAAATTCTGCATTTTAATTGGCTACGCTACTAGCAGACTATTAGTAATAGTCCTCGAGTAACAAAATTAGCACAATCGAGTGTGACGCTTTTCTTTCCTTTTATTCTTAAATAAAGATTTCTTCAACTTGCATTTGCTAACTTTATTTTTGCCTTTTCTGTTGGACTAGTTGGGTGATACTAAAACAATTGAAGGCTTTCGTGCAAAAAGGGTGTATATAGCATTTTGGGCCGATTTTTATTTTTTGCAGAATTGAGCTAATTTTTGGCAGACTGACTTGTTTTGACATGAAAAGCATTGTTGCATAATTGTTTTTGCTGATTTGAGCTTCGTTTTTGAGAAATAACGTATGCAAAAAACTCAGTTTTCCAAGGGTATCTTTTGGAGATCTTTTGTTGGAGATCTTTTGTTGAGATCTTTTGTTTCATGGGCTATTGACCTGTAGCCCTTGCGGGCTGCAGGTCTAATTGTTAATTGGTATAAATCTACTAGCGTTCTATTACAAATGCTGTTCTCCGATTGGCTACGCTACTCACTATCTATTCTGTGATAGATAGTGAGTAGCATAGCAGTGTGCCCTTGTTAACAAAATGATGGCCGCTTCTTGGTGTTTTCGAAGGGTCTGTGAAGAGGATTTAGATAAAGTTTTGAATGACTAGTAGCTTTATACTAAAACAATTAGATTATTTGCTCTCAACTTCTATGCGTGATAGAAATCTCAAGCTCATAATCTAATTGTTTATTAGAGTGCAGTGGCTGGAGGTCATCTGTAAAATACAACATTTTCTCATTTTTGCAAAGTTAGAGAAGAACATTTAAATACAAATGGATAACTAAATTCCTAAGAAGACTAAACTGAAGGGCATTCACGGTTTTGTAACTTAAAAAAAAAACGAGAAAATGTTGAAGAAACTGATGAGCACGTACACAACAGGAAACTCCAAACGACAATTCAGTCCGCGCGATTTTTCTACAGCGTTAAGTTAAATACGATATACGAAAACAATTGGAAATGGTTTGATGAAGAAAATTTAAGTAAAAATTCTACTAAAACAATGATATTATTTGCAGGGCTCAAGACTAACTTTTCAGCTTGTTAACCCAGTGGCTAGTGACAGGTTTGATTCACTAGCCAAAACAAATTTTTCACTAACCAGATGCAGACATTTGCAAACATAGGCATCGATGTTATAATTATAGGCGTCGCTCAACAATGACAACTGAAGTTTTTGCTTTTGTGAGAAATTCCCACAGAACTTCGCAACTCGCCGCCAAAAAACATTCCTTTCTTTCAAAATGCAGATTCACGATTTCTCATGAACACAACAATTCATTCCATCTTAACTTTATTTACAAGTTGCAAAAATAGGCATCAATATTATATAGGCATCATTCAAATTTTCGAACAACTGCGAATTTTTTAATTTTTTGAACGCGTAGGTGGCCTCCAAATGCTGCGTGCATGAAACATGATCCCTAGAGTTCCGCATGATTTCACGCTTGACTTATCATTAGTGGCAAGCAGTTTGTTTGTCATTCATCGCTTTTTACTAAGGGAAAAAAAAAACAAACAAAAAAAGTCATACATTATTTCGCATTTTAGTAATTTAAAGTTCTTGTTTGGGCCAATAAATTATAAATGATATTTATTACAGGCGATGTTTTAAATTCTGCACGCTTTGACTCAATTTCATTTTGTGAAAAATTTGAAATTAACTTTTAATTGGTTCCCTCTGGGTCTCCAGTGCTCACAAATTTTCATTTTCACTAGCCAAAATGGCTAGTGAAGCACAAAAACCACTAGCCAAAATGGAATTTTTTATTAGTCTGTGGCTAGTTGGCTACCGTTAGTCTCAAGCCTTGATTCGCTCTCGATTTCTATGAGTTGATAGTTGACTCGGCCATGCTGACTTGGCCTCAGAATGCTGTAAGTCTCAATTCCAAGGACCTCAATTTTAAAAATTTTTCCAGTGCAGGATGACCCCATGCCCCCTACAGGGGATCGCCTGCTTGCCTGTCTTATCTTGAACGCCCTTCTCTAAAATCATGTGTCCGCTTAGGGCTTGCCACGAGTTGCTCGAGATTTCCCAAAAAGTTGCTCAAAAGTTGCTCCAAAAAAAGTCAAAAGTTGCTCAAAAGTTGCTAAAAAAAGCAAAAACGTTTTTGTTTCTCTCTTCTTTCATTTGGTCTGATGCAAAAATATGCAATCTGTACAACAAAAGTAACATTTCTAAGCATTTTTGTACAATTTTGCATTGTAACCAGCGTCGCTAAATAAATTTGCTCACAATATGTATGAGTAAATACTGCGCATCAATATCAAAATTTTTTAAAACTTTTTAAAAAAGTTTTTAAAAAATGTTAAAAAATATAAAAAAAAATTTAAAAAAATTCTTTCCAACAATTTTAAAGAAATTTTAAAAAAATTAAAGAAATTCACAAATTGTCTACTGAAACATTGTAAAATATGGAAGCATGTCCAATTAAAGCACTAAAAGCTGCTCCGATATCTAGAAAACTAGAAATTGCTCAGAATGGAAAAACTTGCTCGAAACAAAAAAAAGTTGCTCGAAATACGAAAAGTTGCAAAAAAGTTGTCGAGCAACTTGTGGCAAGCCCTATGTCCGCCCCAGCTACATGCTACATATAAATGGTATCGACATCGAAGCATTTTGCAAATGTCTTGGAAATAAACATTAAGAAAAACCAAAGAAAGCAAACACGTTAACTTATCTATTTCCTACCGATGTTTTCGGCTGGAAAGTCCTTAAGAGATATGTCCGGATGTTTCTTCCCAAACTCCTCTCTCATAGAAATCAACGGTTCGCTCGCTATGATTTGCACTTTGCTGTCACGAAGCACATCTTGTAAGGCACCGGTGAACTTTCCTGTTCCTGCTCCAAGCTCTAAGATTCGCAATGGCTGATTTGATGAAGCAGCAAAAGGTGCAATGCCAAGTTTATCGAGAAGGAAGTGTACAACCTCTCTTGAATAGCTCGGTCTGCACCGCTCATAAATTTGAGACGTGTCGCGCTTGTCAAACCCACCTTGGGCCATGGGATGTACACTGACTTCTTGTGACATTCTACGTGGCTTTAGCTTAAAAAAAGAAACTGTAATATTCTTCCAGACAGTTGCAGCCCTGGAAAGAGAGCGAAATCTAATCATGAAAACGGGAGGCAGAGATCAACAGTCACCGGAAAAGTCACGGGAAAGTCATGGGAAAGTCACGGAGAAATGAGTTACCGTTCATTGCGTCCAGCGGCTTTAGCCTATATGGCGGCACATAGGTGGTGTAAACATCCACTCAAAAATAAATATGGCTGACTCGACGAAAGTTGTATGTTTTCGAGATCACAGTACGAGCGAAAGAAGGGCACACTACTTGAAAACGTTCTTATATTTATGAGAAGGCTATAAATGTCACTTGAAAATCGCTAAAAGGAAAATATTTTTTTTCTTGTCAAAATTAGGAAACGAAAACTAGAGATGCATTTGCACAATGGACAAGGCTGCTGACAAAGCTTACGTAAGCTTATCCAAGTTTTGACAAGACTAGTAACTATACACGCTCTCTCAACCCGTTCTGTCTTGGTTGAAACAAAATGGATGCATCCATGGAATGTTTAGCGGAAAGACCAGAGGGAAAGAAAGAGGAAAACGCCATGGAATGTGAAAAGACTAACTCCGGTAGCTACAAGACAAAAAGCTATGGTATTTCAATCGACTCTGGTTTGATTCGCTCTGTACCGGTGGAGGAGCAGGCTTCAGTATTAAGAAACTTGGGTGTGAATGTGTTCAATCAGGATGAATTTGAAGAAGGAGTTTTAAAACAGGTCGACGAGGCCATTGCTGTGAAAGAGACCGAGGAGATCGTGAGAGGATGGGAGAGAAACTTGAAAGCTGTTGATGAAGATATCAAGTTAGTATTTCGATAGTATTGCTAGTATATAAGTGACCATACAAAAGATATATTAACTAAGGAGGGTGAATAAAATACTCCAGACATACAAGAGATTCAAATTCATCAAGCAGTGCTTTAAAGAAAGATTTTAAGCAGAGCTTTAAAAAAAGATTTCAAACAGGTGGCTGCCCTGCTGAGGGACCTGTCAGTAGGCAGTACTAAGAGAGGCCTATTTACAACTTTCTGCAGAGGGCAATTTTGGAAATGCTGAATTTTGTGGCTGGTAGTTCACAACAGAAGACTGCAACCAGTAGAGCCTGGCAGGTGCTGGGTCTTCTTGTACGTGCTAAACAAAGTTGAGTTTCTTTTCATTTCTCTGATCATTTCATCACCATCTCAGTAACCTGAAGGCACAGTAAACAAGGGCAATAATTTGGTCTTCTTTGTGCATCCTGCAGAATGAAGAAACAAATTAGAGGGCTCGGAATTAACTTTTTCGTTTGGGAGCTAGCTGGCAACTAATGGAAAAAGTTTGGTTGCCAACTTATTTTGTATATAACTCACACAAGAACATGATATTATACGTTAATTTGCATGCAAGAAAAGTCACAATTGAAGAGCGAAAACAATTAGAAACAACACGAGTAACACTTAGTTATAAAGCTACCGCTGTTCCCAGGTGATATGTCTCTGGTCCGAAGGTGATGGTTGTCTCCATAGTCATTTTAAATGAAACGAAGCATAAAACGTTTTAAGTCTGTGATTTTCATTGTGAGACAAATACGGGTCCTTGCGTATTTGTGTATTTTATTCAACAACTGATGAAGGATTCAAAGTTTGGATTAACCTTTTGGCTGAATCTTCATTCCCGGCACATAAAAACTCATGTAATTCCTTCAACTGATTGGTATCTGCCACCATTTTGGCGGCAAATGAAAAGCACATGGTGTTGAAATGTGCCTGCGATCCCAGTTTCGGAAGAAGCCACTGAAACAATATTGTGGGTTGTGAGCGCAGTATCGATGTGTCAAAATACGTTCAATTTTTTCCATTATCTTGTAATATTCAGACATTATTTTACTGGGGACCAAAAGGTGAGTTCTGTACTAGCTACCATATCCGATTGATTTCCTAATATAAAGATTTAAAAACAAAAGTTGTGTCGTGGTTTTCTTTAGTTATCAGACAAAACACAAGTCGCCAGCTGGCGACCAGTTCTGAAAATTTAGTCACCAGTGCTCAAATTTTGGTTGCATTGGCGACCAGTGAGTCGCAATTTCGAGCCCTGAATTACAAGTAAATTCCCACAGGCTTCCTGGGAAAATACTCACATGTACCCCTACTTGGTCCTATTCTTATCATTGACTTCCATCCGATTGTATTATTTATTTAATTGGAACAATGAAACGAGATTGGCTGAAGTCTCATTTTACAATGTCTCTAAGGAAAACAGACAACAGTTTACCTATAAACATTAGTACATTACTATTGTTGTTCTTTATCAGGTCTGTGGAAAATGAATTGCAAAAGATTGACAAGATACTGGAAAGACTTGAGGGTAAAAGTGCAACAGGTTATGAATCATGGCATAGAGCCCAAGCAGTGCAAAAGCAAAGAGATAACAAGGTGCATATGATCACACGATCACTTACACTTAAACATTCACATAATTTTATTCACTAATAATAATCATGGATTAGTTGAGTGTGTTCGAGTCAATACAGTTAAGGAGGCTTAGTATGGTTTTGATGGATTAAAACAGCCCAGCTTCTAACTCTTTTGAAAAATGTTCCAAGATGTTTTTCCTTCCTTTAGTTACTGTTTGCTAATAAGCCTTTTACCACTCTGTGTGAAACTTGAACAATTAAATGTCAACAAATGGCCAAAATGAACTACCGAGTACCTAAGGAGACACTGGGCACTAGTAGGTTAAATCCAGTTTTTCTCAAAATCTACTCATATGACCCCACCTTAAAATTTCAGGAATAAGAAATTGGCTCTGATTTAGCATTCATGCAAAGTGAAATAAAAATCTGTAAGACAGATTTTGCGCTATTTTCGATTTCACATTTTCTTAGTTTGCGAAAAATCTGCACACTATTCATAAACTGGTATGTTGAATTAGCACACACAAGATCAAGATCGCTTATTTAAAGTTGAATAAATGAAGGGCCAAAATATTAAAAAAATATCAACAAAAAAAAAACTCAACCTGATGTGTAAAACGGTGGAACGATGGAACCAAATGAAAAGAAATGCAAAAGGAAGTTCAATAACAATAAATTTTCATTGATGCGAGGTGAAGAAACCTATGTAAAAGCAAAAAAATGTTCAAAATTTTCGCAGACGTGCTTCGCTGCACAACAGCATGTTCAAATTAATTCCTCATGCTAAGGCGGAAGCTTGAGTTTTTGCGGAAAGCTTCTCCAACTTGTACAGTCATTTTATCGGCCGTGGCATTACCAATTGTTCCAAAAGTTGAATTCAACTTCAAAGTAATACTGTACGTTACTATTTTTGTTTTCTAAAGTCTGGGAAACTGCTTAAAATCCGCAATCGATATTCAAAACTTACTTGAAAGTGTACAACTGATCGTGAAGGTTCGAGGACTCTGTACTCGTTGATCTTCCATTCTGAGGCCACCTGAACACTGACTTGCATTTTTTCCTTTCTATTTTAAATCTCAAAGCAGTAATTTCTCCATGATAGGCATGAAACAAGGCCTTTGAAGTTTATAGATTTGGCCTGCAATGCGCCATTATTATTACCTACCAAATTTCACATGAGATCAAGGCCATTTGTGCCAGCCAGCCACTTCAAGATGGCATCCAAACCCTGAAATCATATGGCATCGGGATCGATAATTGCGGGAGATTGTAAATCCTGTAGGAAAAATAGTATGCATTCTCCTTTGTCGAATGTAATTAATAACTGTGGAGTAAATTAATATGTAATATCATTATGTTGGTAACTGTACATGTACATGTATGGTCAAACCTGGTTATTACACACATTCAAGGGTCAGGGCAGAGTGGGTGTATTGTGGAGGTGTTCATAATATAGTGGTATAGATCATAGGAATTCTGGTTTCTCTGGGACTAAATGAACTGTCTGCAGTATTGATTGAAGTGTCTTTGTTGTTAAGGTGTCTACTACACTAGGAGAGGCTGGACTACACTGTTTATGAACTAAAAACTTGAATATATTGTTGACAGAGTTTCTCGTTTTATTCTATATTCTTATTTGAACAGTTGCGACAGTTAAAGAAACTACAAGCCACTCAAAAGTCATTGCATCACAAGTTAGGTATCAGCAAGGAGGGTGAAGAAGAACAGGAAGGTAATTCATTTGAGATGTGAATGACTTAAAAATATGTCACCTTAGGTTGTACACACTGATCAGAGCTACATTACTGTGTCTACAAATCAACATGATATCTTCACACTGAGTTTAGTGAGGAACCATAAAGAAGGGGGTCTTAAGAATTTCTGTTAACTGGCAATAGATGTTATAAGTAAACATGATTATAGATTATATTAAGTCCAGAAGTATGTGAACACATTTCTTGAATGCTTTTCTGTTAGTTTATATGACTTATTGCTTGTCTGCATGAAAGTGTTTTGCAGTTAGCTGTGATGAAAATAGGAATTAGCGACTTAAATGACCTTACTGTTTACATAACTTTTATAGAATCACTTATGAGTTTGGGAAGACTTGGAAGTCTTTGAGACTTTCAAGCTTGGCTAATCTTACTCCAGTCAGGGCTCATAATGTAAATTCGTATGTTTTTTCTATTACTATCCAAAGTACAGTTATTTTAATTATAACTCTGTCAAATTTGACCCCACGGTAAGGTAGACAACTCCTACGGCAGGCACACTGTGTGCTGGTATTACAGTGTAACTGAATTTCACTTGTTTCTTTGCAACTGAAGTTCCTATAGGCAGGCACCTCTTCTGAAGCAGATACCTAATGAAATAATGAAAGATGCGAATGCAGCCATAACACTACTGGAAAAATGACCTGAAAAAATTTGCATCTTTCATTATTTCATTTAATTGCTACTGTTGGACATCTACTACCACAGATACCTAATATTTACAAGTTCATCAGTAAGCATCTGTCCTCGTTTGATTTTTAGATGAACACGAGACTTCTGGTGGCAATTCTCAAGTTGATAAGGAAAGCAGTAAACTTCTGCTTCCTGTAGGAAATCAATCAGAGCAAGATAAGTTGATTAAGACTGGAGAGATGACACCATTTGGAAGGACTGTGCAGAGCGCTAAAGGAAGAAAAGAGCAGCATGATGGAATCACAGACTGTGGTCACAGTAGTACTGATCTGAAGGATGCGCGAGATCCTGAGTTGGATTGCAGTGCAACCCAGAACGTTAAGGCATGTCAGGCAAACAACAAATCTCTTGCCAGATCTGTAACAGAGAATGATGACAATGATGAAGATGTTTACGATGATGAATATGTTCCAGATGAAAGTGAACTTAAGTACAGCTGGTACGAGGATGAGGATGAAGAGGGAACAGAAAGAACGCCAACAAAAGCAGGGAAACGAACGACAAGGAAACATTCTTTGAACGTTGTCTACAGAGGAGAAGACAGTCCCAAAGCAAAGAAGAAAAAGCTAACTAACAAGTCTGTAAGAAGGACTGACTGCAGACCTGTTGATGATGGAAGTGAGAAAGTTTACCGCCAAAGAATCAGGTAAATTTTACATGCACATATATTATTTTAGGCATAGCATAACTAAAGGTAACTCCAATTGCTATGGATTGGTCTCATGGAATAATAATTAGTATTATGTCTAAAATTCAGAGCTTAGTCAAAAAGCTAGATTATCCTTGGGAATGCATTTATTGTACTTGTTGCAATATTTATAAATTGTAAGTAAATTAAGTTGTCGCAGAAAGTTTGGTTGTTAGATGTTTTAAAAAAAGTGGATTTAAAATTTTTGAAATTACCTTTTATCTTAACATTTAGGGAGCTGCGAATCAAAGAATTGCTCAAAAAGAGGAGTGATTCCCAAGCTGAAGAAAGTGACGAAGAAGAGTTTCCTGACATGGAATTTGACAAAGGGCTTAAGATTCCAGGCAAAATATGGCACAAATTGTACAAGTAAGTCTTGGCTGACTTTTTCAGCTATGTCCACAGTTAATCAATTGATCAACCAATCAAGCAATCATTGAGTCAATAGGTTTTGTCTGTCCATCCATCCGTCCTTCCATTTGTCAGTGGGTCAGTCAGTCGGTCAGTCCATCCATCCATCCTTCCATTGGTCGGTGGGTCAGTCATCGGTCAGTCCATCCATCCTTCTATTGGCCAGTTGGTTTGTTGATTGATTGGTTAGTCTGTTAGCTAGTTAACCAGTCAGCAAGCCAGCTGGTGGGTTGGCGGCTTGATCGGTGGGTAGGTCATACCTCTTACTAATTGAGTTCAAGGTCAGCAGTGTAAGTTATGGACCAAGTTTTCTCCCCTTAAATTTATGGCCCTAGAGTGAAGTGTGCAGGCCTTAAATCAAAGAGAAAAATTGGAATCAGTGACTTACAGTACAGAATGAGAAGACACGGTTAGTAAGATAGTTATTATACTCGTATTATGTCTCTACCATGTATCTGACATGTTTGGGAGACCATTTTGAGTCATGTGGAATGGCTTCACGTGTCTGACATCTGTCAAAATAAAAAAGATTAAATTCAAAATCGTTACTAAGTTGTTATCAAATTTAGTCAACTCGTCTATTTGCCATGAATGTTAGGAAAACTTGGCAATGAATGATGTGACATTTTCGTAACAAAAACAGCTTCAAATTTTTAGTGAGCTGTGCAGTGCAATAAAGCCTGCTAAAATGACCAATCACACTGCACTTAGCAATTGAGGAATACAATATTTAAGGACAGTGCCTACTTTTGCTAATGCGCAGACATTCTGCGCAACACGCAAGGCATGGTTTAAGTGCCTCATGCGCGCTGGTTTGACATGATGGAATCATTTATGCCACCAAGTACATGACTAAATTGAAAGCAAAATTTTCCTACTGTGACCAAATCAAGTTTAATGAACCTGTACTTAAACCAGGAACACCAGAACAGCAGCATATCGCTAACCACTAACTGTTAACGTCTTCCAGCTGAAAAACTAGCTGTTATCTTTCAAAAATTATACTGAAATCCAACTTTAAACATGTACCTGCAGATGGCGTAGTGTGCGTGCAAAACAATTGCAAGATATGCAAATGTTTTACTTACTGGGGAGGTGACAGGAAAAAATGTAACAGGCACCGTAAAAAGTTTAAAAAGGATCAATAACTTTAATAAACGTGTGGTTACCCCTATATTTTATGTTATGAAATGGAAGTGGCAAGCCTATTCAGCAGTTGATTAGTTTCTGGTTGTGAGCAAAAGATATTTAGACTGTATTTTCGCTGAAACAGAGCAAGGCTGTCAGAGACGCTAAAAGTGCTGTTGCAATGATTTTGTCATAAAAACATCCCAAAAATGGTTTTTATGTTACCATTTACCATGTAGTTTTCAGATCGTTATAAATGTGTTTGCTTTTCTGTATTTAAAGGGGAATTCTAAAGAAAGCTGTGAAGAAATATCCTCTCCTTCTATTTTCAGAAAAATGCTGATGTCAGCATTTTTGTTGAGATTCAAGGCTAATTATCTCGCAAAAATGTGTGGCTACCCTCTTTTTTCTTTGTGGATTCTGATAGCCCTTGCAAAGATCTACTTTTTCCGCAAGGTCCTAACCTGGCGCAAAAACCTTTGTATTTAGTAGGCACCGTCCTTAAGTGTACATGTAACTTATAATCAGTATTATTCAAATATGACAGTCAGGTAATCCTATCATAACTTGATTGATAAGTGACTTAGTAATTTACCAGTAACCACTTAAGCATTCAGTTACTGGTATGAATTGAACCTGAAGAAAGCTCTGCGAATAATCTTGTTCATAGTCAGTGTGACATGGTTGACATATTAGTTTTGTATGAGGGAAGCCATGCTTCAGAGTATTATTTCAAAGTTAATCGTGCATTTTCAATCCCATTGCTCCAGATACCAGCAGACAGGAGTACAATGGCTGTGGGAACTTCACTGTCAACAGGCTGGCGGCATTGTTGGTGATGAGATGGGGCTGGGGAAAACTATTCAGACAATTGTTTTTCTAGCTGGGCTGCAATACAGCAAGATATCAGCAAAAAAATCTAAGTGGGTACTCCTTTCACATATTGTTTTTTTCCTTTGGAAGCAAATAATGTTTAAGGAGAAAACTTATTGTGATCGTGTTTGAAAAGCAATAATATTAATTTATCTCTTTCAAAAGAATATTGACCTCTGTAAGCATTTTTGTGATAAATTTGGCTGAGAAAATTACTACTTTGTGTTTGGCTTTGTTAAATTCTAATTACATTGTATTGAGAATAATTTGCAATACAAGTATAGTACACTAACAGGAATAGTTTTTACTTCTTAGTCAAATAGCAAATGAGTAATCACAAATTATAAAATTTCCAACAATTAAAAAGATACACAGTGTACAGTATTAACTCTGACTTGCTTTTACAATTTTGAGAGAATTTTCAAACATTACCTCGTGTGATGAGTTTGTTACGGTCATTAACATCATCAGCAAATAATATAATTTTAATTGATGGTTTGTGTGCTGATATGATAGGCGAGGTGGCCTGGGTCCAGTGTTGATTGCATGTCCAGTCACAGTTCTTCATCAATGGGTGCAGGAGTTTCATATATGGTGGCCAGAGTTCAGGGTGGCTGTGCTTCATGAGACAGGAAGTTATCAAGGATTCAAGGTCAGTTATATACAGTTTTATACATAGTGCTTTTTCTTGTTAGGCCTGACTGAGACATGTTTAGCCCCTGGGCATATAAGTAGGGGTGGATACCACTCTCCAATAGTGTTTATCCCTATATTTTGAAATGAACTTTTACCCTGTGATGAGGGGTGTACAGGGGGGTTCTCTGGCATGGTTCACGAGCAGAAAATGTAGTGAATCACATATCACAGAAATCTATTTTTCATTTTCCTGAATCACAAAAATAAGCAAGTATGGTGCTTTTTTTAATAACTTGCTCTTACACTAGCAAGTGTGTTGGAAGAAAGCAAAATTGTGAAAGGCTAATAAAGGCCCCTTATTACAAATCACATGCCTAAATCACTTTCGATAGACGACTCTAACCATTCAGAGGACTCACATCTCAAAATCACCAAGAATAGAGTGGTGAAATCATGAATGCCATTTAGTAATTCAAGTTCTTCGCGGGTCACGCAAAACCTTGAGGTGATGGATCAGGAAGAATAATTTCTTAAATTCATGTTTTACGAAAAATGAAATCAGGTAATCACGCATCACGAGAATAACCCTGTATGACCCTCTGTGATGCTAAAACTTTCTGTAGTTGTTTATCTAAAAAATTTAACTTTGCCATGGCATTTGTTTTTTGACATGCAGGTTAAGCCAGATTTCATCTTTTTGACAAAATTCTTTGTTTTTTGTTGTCTTTAGCAACATTGCAGAATTAGTACTTCTTTATGTTGCATTGTCATTGTTGATTTTGAAAGTACTTGGTGAAAGCTCAGATCCAAGATGGCAGACTTAATGATGCAATGTGCATCACAAGGCCATGCCCAACAAAAGAGATCTTATCTTGAAAGCTGAGGGCTACAGTGTTGTATCTGTTTAATGCAAAATAATTTTTCATATGTCTTATTACAACAAACTCCTAAGAGAGAGTGGGGGTATGGATTTTCTTGCCCTGTCACTAAGATTAAACCACCGTAGATAAGCTTCTTGACAACCGCATTCTTGCACTACATGTCACTGTTCATCCTGTGACTGTAACAATTCATTCAGTGGATGATCAATCTTTTGTTGCAGCAAGAGCTGATAAAGAAAATCTGTAGTGAGAATGGTGTGTTAGTGACGTCTTATTCTGGACTGCGTCAACATCAGGAACGCCTTCTTGCACAAAGGTTTGACTATGTCATTCTGGATGAGGGACACAAGATAAGAAATCCTGATGCAGAGATAACCTTGGCTTGTAAACAGGTAGGACTGGCAGATCATGGAACCTCTGGAATCAAACATTTTTCTCAGCTCAAAAGCAAAGAAATTTTTAGAAGTACAGTTCAACTCCATTAAATGACCACCCTCGGGGAAATGGCTAGTGGCTGGTTAAAAGGGGTTGGTCACTTAACGGAGGTAAAAACAATAGAAAATGCCTCTTTGAGACTTTGATTACTGTTCGCCTAATAGGCGTGGCCATTTAATAGTTGGCTGTGTAATAGGGGTTGGACTGTAGTGTTTATAACTTAAGCAAGTTGTCATCAGTTTTTCATGTTATGGATCATGAATTTTGTCATAACATTGTCAAAGTAACTGTGGATCCACAAGGTGATAGCCTAGTGGATCCACATACTACTTTGGCAATGTTATGACAAAATTCATCGTCAGTAACAGGACAGACGCATGAAAAACTGATGCCAATTTTTCTTTTTTGTGATAACAAATTGTCAAATTGTCCACTCTCGCTCGTTGATGCATTGCGTAATTATAAATTCATGTGTCTTATTGACAATGAAAATTAGCCAATAATTGCGAGAATTTCTGCAGTTATCGTAAAATTAAGTTTTGATAGACAATTGGCCATCAAAATCTGGTCACAATGACAAGGTGGCCATATTAATGGGTCAAGACTGAGCTGGCTGGAATAACCAGATGGATGAGATTACCCTGTGCTTACAGTGCATTTTAATTCAAAAATTAAAAAACAGATACATGAGCCTAGAATGGAAAAAATGTCTTTAAGGGGGGGGGGGGGTCCTTCTTAACTACCAGTTTGTCATGATTTTGTTGCTATGGAAGGTTTCTAACCGTTACATTTTGAAAACCAGACCTCCTAACGATAATCTTTTTGCACAGGTTTGTTCTATTGAAGAGCCCAGCAAAAGCTTCAAATCACGGCCATATTTGACCAGTCATGTGACCAGAATAGAAAAAACCCTAAAACTTGAAAGCCATCTAAATCCGTCTAGGTGCTTAATGCTATGTATGGGTTTTATGAAACTGACATTATCATTTAAGTTATGAGGTAATAAACTCCCGTATTAACATACTTTCTAAAGTAGCTTTCCTCTTTTACGTGAAAACAGTAATTTCATAGTACGGTTTTAAAGAAGACTAAGTTATTTTTTAATTCATAAAAAAAAATAAGA
The DNA here is from genome assembly GCF_964199315.1 of Orbicella franksi. Taxonomy (NCBI): domain Eukaryota; kingdom Metazoa; phylum Cnidaria; class Anthozoa; order Scleractinia; family Merulinidae; genus Orbicella; species Orbicella franksi. The sequence continues at coordinate 15,361,794 of NC_138150.1, read as the reverse complement.
ACTCTTCTTCTTTTCTTCCAAGTTTTAGGGATTTAAAATTCTAACGCGTGGTTTGGGATAGGCACTGATTACGCATGCGAAGTCATGTTTTTTTCAAAGCAAACGTTCCTTCCTATAAAATTTATCATCTAGCACTGCAAAACGCTCCAAAATAGCTTCTCTGTAATTATCGCCTTCAGCAATGCCTTAGCAACTGCTCTAAATCTGTAGTTAAGAAGAACCCCCCTTAAAAGGAGTGTTTTTCTCCCATATTCAGGGATCTTAGTTTATTTTAAAGTATTGACACATTAGGGCTCAGGTACCGTCAGCATTTTAAAGATGTTTGATTTAAAAAGACTAACACATTTTTTTAGAAACTGTATCATTATGTGCACTCACAAGGAATTAACTTCTGAATAGAGCGGTTCATTTGAGTGTCAAAAGTAATTAGACGATTACTTTGGTTTTGGTTTTGGTTTTACTGCGGTTTGAGATTGGCTGAGTAGTCTAATTGGTAAGTAATTGGTTTGGTTTTGGTTTTACGACACTCGATTGAAAACCGCTCTAATGTAAACTTAATCTAATTTATTTTGTTAGTTCAGAACATGTCACCGCATCATCCTGTCAGGCTCACCCATGCAGAACAACTTAAGAGAGCTGTGGTCACTGTTTGACTTTGTGTTTCCTGGCAAGCTTGGCACCCTACCTGTGTTCATGACTGAATTCTCTGTGCCGATAACTATGGGAGGATACAGTAATGCTACTAAAGTGCAGGTACTGACCTGTTATAAAGGTCAATGGTTGTAAATAATTGCATAGTTGCCTTGAAAAAGCAGATATTGCTGGCTAATTCCTCAAGATGAAATATGAAGCAGTTATTACATTTAGTACTTACAAGCATATCCTCGCCTCTATATTATAAAGTGATGCATGAAATTTAAATAGGCACTTACCTTTTACTGTTGTTTGTGGGTTTTTTCTTTTTGATTCCCTTCGAGAGAATCCGCTTGCAGGTTGCAAGACTTCTCTTGCTTTCACTTGTATGCTTCCCTTACAAGGGGAGCCTTCCCACATCAAAATGAGCGTCTGCTGGCATAAAGTGCATCCTCTGCTAGCTAATGAGCAGTGATGAGATCATAACACTGATTTATTGGATTGGCAGGTTGAAACAGCGTACAAGTGTGCAAGTGTTCTCCGAGACACGATCAACCCGTACCTGCTGAGAAGACTGAAGAAAGACGTTAACATGAGTTTGGAGCTTCCAACAAAGAACGAGCAGGTTTGAGTTCCTTTAAGTCGCTTATGTTGCCTTCACACAACTTTCTAGCAGAATAGAGGGTGCTTACTTGCCAAGGAACTGCTGTTTTAACCTATCAGAGGGTGTTTTATCAAAGGCATTTTTTCTGCGTGAAATATGTCCAGTGTTTTAACACGCCTTGGTACAATGGTTTGTCTAGGTATCTCCAATTCTCGTGCCCTGTTCAATGTGGGTAACGAAACAGTGGGTAGATTCGTGTAAATAGCATATAGTTGGTGTGCCCAGGGGAACAGGTCTTTTTCATAAAACAGATCCGGACAGGTTAAATGGAAGTTTTGTTATTTGTAAAGAAAGAAAAGTTATCATATCATGGACGAGATCTACGCGAGTTGTTCGCTAGTTATCGAACAGTACAAGTACAACCAGAGTGTTTATGAGTGGCACAGTTATAACAGTTTACTCATGAAACCTCAGTCAAACACATTCCCAATCTCTTCAGTCTCTTCTTCTTAGTTCGCAACTATGATTTCCCATCTGTGCTACCTGAATAAAACTCACCGCTACCTTAATAAAACTCACCAGTGTAAGTAAGTGTTTAATTTAAGTGTCATACCAAAATAGAAAATGGCAGTACTAAAACCACTAAATGGGAACACTGTCAGAAAACTAGACCACTTGATTGTGGTCTGTTTTCTAACAGTTTTACCTGAGATTGTTGATTAACTGTTTCTTTTTTTTACAGGTTCTCTTCTGTCGTCTGACTCAGGAGCAGCGTGAGCTATACCAGCAGTATTTAGACTCCAGTGAAGTGCAAGCGATTCTGGCTGGAAACTACAAGGTTGGTGCGATGTCGTCTTCAGGACAAAATAGCATTCAACACATTCTTGTTTTGCTTTGTTGCATCACACCGCGCCATTGTGACCTACACTCAGGTTTTCTGCCCTGTCCCTCTTGATCAAAATAGATGATCAGAGAATCCGAATGGAATTGCTCACCAGTTCATCATTCTGTCGAGTGACTCTAGTTTCCGTAGCATGACGCGATAAGGAGTGTTGTTATAGCTACTATCCATCATTATACTGAAATTATACTACTGAACAGCATAGTTCATCGCAGGTCCCCCGCCTACATTTTGTGAGGTTGTCAGACTATGCAATTGGGGAAGGGGGGATGGGGGTGGGACTTATAAGCGGAATTTTACAGTATTCCCAAAGATTAGCATGTTTCTAGTCACATAATTTACGTTAACTTTTTATAGGTTTTCTAACAATTTAAAAAACGGTACCAACTACCTCACTTTAAGATCATGAATTTCATGTTCTGCGTTGTTCATCCTGACAGGTTTTTCCGGGTCTGATTATGCTGCGGAAGATTTGCAATCATCCTGATCTAACATCAGAGGCCGGCTCTCTATGGAAGGCCAAACAAGATGCTCTAAAGGCTGAACTTGGGGAGGGGGGTGAGGAGGACGAGGTTGACTCTGATGAGGGGTATGGGGGTGCGAGACGATCCGGAAAGATGATCGTTGTTGAAGCTTTGTTGAAGATGTGGCATGAGCAAGGACATCGAGTTTTACTGTTTTCACAGACCAGGCAGGTCAGTAGAGGATGTTACAGTGTTGAGACTTCCCTGTTGCACGTTCAATTCTTCCTCCGCTTGACAAAACTGTAAAATTCCACCTAAAAAATTCCCTCGTGATAACAAAGCTCTTAAGAGATTCGTTTAGGTCTTCGGAGTTGTTTTTCTTTGGGCGTGAAAATTCATAGTCTGACAGCAACCAATCAGAGATGCTACTTGACCACTTGAGCAGTTTTCTGTAACTCTAAACTCTCTGCTCTGACGAAGGGCTAACACTCCAAACGTCTGCTTCGGTAACTCGTTACGGCCGTTAACGTCAAGTTTATCAAAGTGTTTCACTTGCCCACCAACACAGCCCAACAGTTTCTTTAGAAACTACATTACTTGCCAAAAATCTCAGACGTTAAAATTTCGGCTGTTTTATCTAACCCTACGTTCTGACAAATTTAAGACACTTAGCTGAAACATAGCTAACATAAATTTAGGCCTACAAAACACGTTTTAGGGTCAGGAACATCTGTGAAAATGATAGTTTTAATGCACCATGGAGGTTTTACAGATAGACCGACGGGAAAATAAGAACAATTCTGTCAAGCCGTTTCGTATTGATCTCAAATGGTGTCTCAACAAGAGTTCTCTCCATAAAGGAAACTAAATTGGAGCGATATAAAAGTTATATACTGTATCGTAAATAATTCGGACGCTTAAACTAAGTTTCGGACGGTTTTTTTGCAACTGAGCAACTGTAAGTAATGTAACACCTTTGAAACTGCTACGCTACCTCACCAATTTGGAACTTTACAGGTTCAATTTCGCACGCGTCTTGTCGAATCTTATTCGAATCCTAAAATCTCTAGCAGTGAAGGCATAGGATGCGCTTAAGAATATACGTTTGTTTATCTAGGCTGTGAAAAAGGGTTTTAATGTTCTTCTAAGTCGAGGTGTTAGTTTTGGTCGATAGAAGCATGTTTGATAGCTACTGTTCAACTGCTCATGACAAAGTTCTTACACTGACTTGGTTGTTGGGTTTAAATGCGCTGATAGGCAGTGTGCTTCTCGGAGTAGGTGATCGGTGTTCAACGGGAAAAGGGTTTTTGACGAATCTTTGATAACATAACGTTTTACCAGCGTATGTTTCAGCTTTGTAACATCTTAAAATTTGATCTTTCAGATGTTAAACATCCTAGAACAGTTTGTTTCATCCAGAGGCTACACGTACTTCAGACTTGATGGTTCCACACCGGTTGCCTCAAGACAGCCCTTGATCAAAAACTTCAACGAGGTACTACCATACCAGCCTTTCTCCGCGATCGATTCATCTCTTGTCATTCTGTTGTCATCCACTGGACAAATCATAATTATTTGCTTTTTCTTGGAAGCAAATTATTCCAGAAATAAACGAGGCAAAGTACTCATGTGCAGCCAGATTGCACGTAAAGGCTTTGACTCTCTGATTGGCTTAGTAATTTTGGAAAGCCAACAAACAGGGGCAAAACTTTGCGGCATATACAGTTGCCGGCTATGTGATTGGCTGAAAAGTTTAAATAGCTTTCAAAAGGGTCAGAAGTTTGCTTGTGCATTTGATTGGCCGAGGAGTCTGATAAACCGTGACAAAGATATATTTAAAAAATGATTGCACTTGCGGCTGTTTGAGCGCAGAAAGCTGTCGAAGTGCTTTGCACATATATACCCGGAACTCAGTGGACAATACCCATTTTAATACGTTAATCTACGATGTTCAAAATGGGAGGGACAACAAAAACGTACGCGTAGACCTGCGCTCAATGTTGGTTACAATATTGTTGTTTTCAGTCCATAAGAGTGTGAGCGAGATTTGTTAAGTCAAACATTGTCCGGATTCCAGAAAACAGGGCGTTGCCGTATATACTGGTTATGTAACGCTTTCGAGTGGTACACCATGAAATATCCCACGGGTCACTTGCATTTTGTGGGTTATTCCATGGTATACCAACGTAAGACATTGCATAACTTTTTTATGCCATGTCATAGAAAATACAGTGGCGAGCACAATCAGTGCGACATAAGCGCAGTGAACGAGGGGAAGGTCTGGTGTAATATCTTCAAGTATAGAACGGCTTTCCTGTATTGTAATTGGCTGTACTTTCGATGGCATGGTATAAAACTTGATGTTTTAATACAGTACGTAGTGGAAAATATGTTGATAATTGGATCCTTTCTTCACTTGTTAGGATCGTTCAGTTTTTATGTTCATTCTCACCACTCGTGTTGGCGGCTTGGGCGTGAATCTAGTGGGCGCAGACAGGATTATCATTTATGATCCTGACTGGAACCCGAGCACTGACACCCAAGCACGAGAACGAGCCTGGAGAATCGGTCAGAAGAAACACGTGACCATCTATCGTCTAATTACTAGTGGAACAATAGAGGAGAAGATCTACCATCGGTAAGAAATGTAATGCTGTTTAGTCAACTAACAAGCTTTTATGAAATTATGGCGATAAAAGGCGTGTTCTTGCTCAAAGCGGTTTTCAGTTGGCTGTCATGACACCAAAACCAAAGTAAGAAGATATGGCCAATCACAGCAAAAGCAGGTAACACAATGAACCAATCAGAACACGAAGCGACAACGTGCAACCGGCGCTAAGCGTGGGAAAACGCGCGAAAGTCTAGACGCGATTGGTTTTGGGTCTACTCCTGATAGTTTGAAACAACAGCATGTTTGCTGGTTGTTTAGAGCAAACCAATGATCTAGGGCGCAAATTCAAAATCAAAGGAAGCATATAATGATAACAGCTTTCGACAAAAAGGCAAAAACCCTCCCACGTACAATACTGACACCAAATTGTTCTGTTTTATTTTACAGACAAATTTTCAAACAATTCCTCACTAATCGAGTGCTGAAGGATCCAAAGCAACGGAGGTTCTTCAAGTCAAACGATCTTTACGAGCTCTTCACTTTGGACAATTGCGACAAGCGATACGGCACTGAAACTAGCGCCATCTTTGCTGGCTCGAACTGCGAAGTCAAAGTCCCTGGATCCCGCAAGAGAAAGAAGAAGGAAACAGAGCGAGAGGAACTGGAAAGAGCTAAATCTGCGAAGGCGTTGAAGCAAACGGTGAAAGAATCCAGCAAGACAGGGCTCGATGACGAAACGAGTGGAGGAGCGTTTTCCATCGACTGGAGAGACATTGAAGAAGCACGAAGCTTGACAAAGGATAAAGAAGGGGAGGAAGAAATAGAGAAAGAAGCAAAAGGAACTGAGGAGAAAACCAGCGGAGAAGAGGTTACGACGCAGTTAGTCCTTTCTAATGGCGGAAAAGATGACATAAGTGGAGCACTGGCTGAAGTCCCCAATAAAGATTTAGTGGTAGAACAAATAGAATCTGCTTCATCTGTTAATGACGTTTCGACATCTAAAGCAGATGAAGGGCGCATTCCGAGCCAAAGTAAAAAAGAAACGGAACCAAAGAGAAAAAATACGGTGACATTTGCGGAAGACGACCTTGTTCTTAAGGAAGGTGACAAGGCCAGTCCACGAAAAGCGACTGTTACATCAAAAAAGGGCAAGAAAAAGTTTGCGTCCTTGAGCGACGAAGAGCTAAAAAAGCGAATTAGAGTGAAACAAAAGAAGAAGAAACGACGACGGGCAAGTAAGTGTCTTGTTATCAGTTGTATTTGAAACATCAATTTCTTGGCCATTTGCAGTTTAACTCTTATTGACTGGGAAACCGGCAGCGAGTTAGTTTTAATTCTCGTGTCGTGATCTTTGGCAAGATTTTTTTTGGAAACCACATAGAGTTTCATTCCAAAGAAAATATTGCAAAGTATCTTATTCACAACATGTAACATTAGTTAACATAACAATTTCACGTACTAACAATTACACTGTCTACTTTTTTAAACATTGATGTTCAACGAAAGTAAAAGGAAGATGCTTTACTTTGACAACGGCGGTATCTCTCTCGACAAAATGTTTACAACCAGAAAAAATGTATGTGGTCGAGGAAAATAAAGTACGACAAACCAGCATCCCATCCGCTAGGGAAAATAAAAATACTCCAAGTTGTTGTACTCTTCGAGGTCCTTCAATGGTTTGAAACATTTGTTTCGGTTTACAGAACTGGACGGTAAGCACATCGACCACCTGGACTATCATGAGATTTACAACCCACAGAACACGAGCCAGTCAAGTGCAGAGGAAATGGAAGAACAGAAAAAACACAGCGCTCGTCAGGACGAGTTTATTTTGAAACATCTCTTTAGGAAAACAGGTTAGAACGTTATTGTTGTTGTATCCAGTTGAAGAACAAGTCGGTTTTCGGCAGAAATTCCTTCTCTGACATTTGGCTGAGCATGCGCTTTTTGTTTATGAAGATAAGCAACATGGGGTACTTACCATTTACGTGGGAAAACCGGAAATTCCACTTGGAAAATCAAATGGTTCGCGCCATTCCGTTTGGGAAGCTTCAGAAAATATGGGCTGTGATTTGACTTGATGCCATTTTTCTGCTCTTTTAAGTCTGTCTAGCTGATGTGGATATACTTTATAGCGATTCCCTCTCCCGCAACGACGAATTTAATTGTTTAATGTTTATGCCTGAAATTTCCAACCGGATGGTTTTTGTAAATGGTAAGCACCCATGATTATCTCTTGACGTCATACTGACCTGTCAACTTCGGAGTGCTCGAGGATACTCGTATTTCATTTGAATTGGCTACTGGGAATCGGAAACTTGTCGAGTGCTTCTACGAAGGTATTATATTTATGTGTGATTCGAAAGGATAAACCCTGTGTTGATTATGTTAATTTCGCCTCGTGCGCAACGCAGAAAGCCAAGCGGAGCTTGATTTGACTCGAAGAAGTAAACAAACAACATCTGGATCTCAGGCTTGGACAGTAACAACTACATTTTAATTGTTATCTCTTGATTACTCATCCCCACTTAGAAAACACCACTCGTCTCAAACAATGCCCGAAATCGTTTTCTTTCTCCTGTATGTAGGTTTATAAAACGTTTAAAATTACACCTTGAAATAAAACGTTTAAGGTTGCGTGCTGGAATATTGTACATTTACTTACACTGGAAGAATTTATCTTGATAGGTGTACATAGCGCCTTAAAACATGACGTCATCATGGAGTCAAGTAATCCCGACGTAGCACTGGTTGAAAGTGAGGCTAACCGTGTTGCAGAGAATGCTGTCAAGGCGCTCAAAAAGTCCCGCCAACGATGCCTGAGTGCAGTCAGCGGTGTTCCCACTTGGACAGGCGCGTCAGGCTCATCTGGTCTGTCGGAGCTACCTTCAAAGAGGTATGGTTGTGGAAAATATAAATTGTACGCAGGATACAGAACGGTTTTCTCATGGCGTTATAAAACGAAAACTATTGTAATGAAAATAACATTCGGACATACTCAATGAAGTGCAATGAGCCAATCAGTAAGACATGCAAGCGATGGCAAGCGCGGGAAAACGTGCGCGAGTTAAGTCACGATTTGTTTGGATGTGACTCCTGATTGGTAGAAACAACAGTATGTTTACTGTGATTGGTTGAAGACCCAGTTTTGGCCAAGATGCTTTGGGCGCTGTGAGGAATGGAAAATAATAGAAACCTCGCTATCATGTAAACCAAAACAATAACAGACCCACCAAAAGAATAATGGTTAATACTGGGTCTTAAAAATACCTTACACTTGTATTATAACCAAAGCAAAAACACTTTCAAGTCCTTTAAAAATGGCGATATTTTTTTGGTTTTTATTCCTCCCAAGGTTTGAATCCATTAAATTTCTAGACCCTCTAGATGACGTTTACCGTAGCTTCTACTTTTCTACTTCATCGGTTGGTCGTAAATTGTGGTTGTTCATAAGACAGGCTGCCTATCCAGCATTTTTAGTAACTAGTTTACGAGGTGTCAATACGTGTGTTTTTGTTTGACCAGGCCGCGTTTCGGACAGAAAAAGAAGCTTGGCACAGAGGAAGGTCCAAAGGTGAGGATACTTTTTAGCCTAGCTTGTTTTATTATTTCGCCAATCGCTTGCTTTATTTTTCCTCGCATGCTCTCGGTGAATGAATGAGAGTTTGCGTTGTGTAGAGAAAGACTATTATTTTTGATTGATATATTGACAACCTAAGTGACAATCAGCTCCAGAAGGGAGTCTACTTTTGCTCAGGTGGTCGAAATGTCATTCACCAACGATGGTGTTTCTCGACCTTTACTTCTCGCAAGGTGGTCGACCTTGCCAAATCACACTTACTACACGATCACACCAGTGAAATGAGTTTGGGGTTTTGTTTGTATTTACCAGACCTCCTCCAGTGTGGAACCCAAGCCTCACTTCAGCGGCGATGTGATGGGCATGAGCAGTGCCACAGTAGAAGGCTCAGAACCAGTTCACTCCAGTCAACTGCTGGCCAAAATGAGGGCGCGAAATAATATGTTGCCTAGCGACGACGCAGGGAATAAGAATGACGATTTACTTGTCCAAATACGGAATTTCATTGCGTCACAATGCACAACGATTGGACAAGCTACCACGCAAGAGATTCTGGATGAATTTGGTTCAAAACTTCCACAGAGTGACTCGGTCGTGTTTCGCTCCATGCTGAGGCAGATTTGCACTTTTACAAGAGATTCTTTATCGGGAAAGGGCATTTGGTTGTTAAAGGAAGAGTTTAGATAAAGTATCCCTCGGCTCTATAAGAGAAGTCAAAAAGAAAAAAAATTGCGTTCAAGAAAGTTTTAATCTTGCGCAGAAACGGCAAGCCAAAAGACGGAAAATCTAGTCAGATTGCAAAGCACCTGCTGGTACTTTGTCTATTGGCGGATAATTGTGAGGTGTAGAGAGAGCTATAAACAAGTATTTTATAGCACGAGTATTGACTGAAACGATTTTTAGATAGGTTTCGCAAAAGCGCTATATAAGCGTTTGAAAGTTTTAAACGTGCTCAGAGTAAGACTTTGAAGTAAAGAAAAGTTCTCTTAAATCGAGATCTCTATGTCACAACGAAAATGAAAGACTGTAAAGAATATATACGACGTGGTGTTGATATCTGCACGTGATATTCACGTGACATCTGTAGGTAACACGTCCTTACCTAGCACGCGATAATGCAGTGGTCACTTACTGGCTCCGTCTTTTTACTTGATCTACTTTAGCAGAGTACGAAAACTTCATAGAGAAAAATTCTTCGAATTCAGGTTTTCTGACTGCGAAAGTATCTCGTCAGTTACGAATTTATACAATAAAATGAAAATACCTTAGATACACGACACTCTTCTTATTAAATATATACTATCAGCTGTACTATTCCTGATTAAATGTCTTTTATTTATGAATGGTTTGTAACTTTGCTTTGTCTCTCGACAATTTCTAATATTTATTAATTCCTTCAGCGGTTTTCTCTCCAGTGATACTCCCAGTCGCTCGAAGCAACGTAAACTGGAGATAAGCGCCGGCCCGTAATGGGACTGTAATGGGCTACTGGTCTTGAACCCAGATTTATTTCCAACGATGACCAAAGAACATTATTGAAAACCTTTCGAACATTTCCGGATAAGAGCCGAAGACCTCTGAAATTTCCGAAGACAAATAAGAAGATTGCCGATGGTCATCGACTATTTCTGAAGACTTTCAAACAATATCGACAGAAGGTATGCAAACAAAGACTTCAAATTCCAGAGATTTCACTTAAATTTTGCAAGCGATTTTGATAGCCTTTTAAAAATTTCCTCGTACTTGTTTATTCCAAATTGCACTCGAATTCATCGATGTAATTACCCATACAAAACAGTAGAACGGTCGTTGAATGAGCATGAAACGTCGCTCGGCCCACTACAAAAACAACACGAAAAATTTACAGTCAAACCAAGTGTAGCGTACCCTAAAGATTACATTAATGAATTGATTATTTGAATATTGAACCCGCTAGTCGTTTCAAGAATGCAATAATGAATTAATTATAGGAAAATTGAACCCACTAGTCGTTCCAAGAATACGGCTAATGGGTTTAATGTTCAAAAAAATCAATTTAATATTTATTTTTGAAATGACTAGCGAGTTCAGTATTCAAATAATCAATTCATTATTGTATTGTTGAAACGATTAGCGGGTTCAATATTCAAATAATCAATTTCTTTAAGTAATCTTGAGGGGTACGCTTCACTTGGTTATTCTTCCTTTATTGCTGGGCTATCAAATAGCGAGTGAGCATATTTTTCGCCGGGGTAGGCGGACGGGGGGCTTGTTATATCGCTCGAGGTTTCGCATTTGCTGTAAGAGTTGGGTGCTTGTGTTTTTTCCCGCCAAATCTATTCCCCTACGTTGGGGGACTGGTGTAATAGCCCAGAAGACAACGCGGTTCTATGAAACAAGATGGCGGCCACGGGGACGACCACGGTAGGATATTTCCTTGAAACTATCTAAATTTTCCACTTTGTAAATGTAAACGAACTCTTGTGTAATTAAGTGATAGATTTGTCCGAATTTTCTCATCGTATTTCCTGGTTCAAATTCTGGTAAAGATATACAGACTGCACGTGTGTTGCAAATATGTACGCGAGCTTTTAGTCCCCTTCTGACATGATTTTATTAATTAAGTTTGCAGATAGATCGAAGGAAACTCCTCTGGCAGGGCAGTATTCAGGATTTAAAATGCATTATCAATGCTCTTTTAAGTCAGAAAGACTGCATCTTATTTAATTTTTTTGGTATAGAACGAGAAAATATCAAAAATGTATCGCACAATAGATCATAAAATCCAATTGATCGTGAGACTGCAAAACTATCCGCTCTGATTTGCGCCAGCAAAAGTGAACAAAAGTGGCCTCATGGTTAGTGCGCTTGATTCCAGATCGACCTGTCTGGGTTTGAGCCCTTGTCAGGGACATTATGTTGTGTTCTTGGGTAAGACACTTAGTTCTCACAGTGCCTCTTTCTACCCAGGTGTAAAAAAAGGGTACCGACGAATTTAATGCAAGTAATCCTGTGATGGAATAGTATCCCATCCAGGGAGAGTAGAAATATTCCTATTTGCTTCATGCTACAGAATCCGGGGTAATCTCAAGCCTGATGGGCCTCTTGGCTCGCATGCAGACTTTACCTTTTCCTATGTGACTGTTGATCCCACTTTGTGGGTGTGAGTGTGGACCATGCACTATTGTAGTGTAGCGGGATGTGATGAGAAGTACTAATTAGTTGTTAGGTATTCTGAAGTTTATCCTGGAGGCCCTATTAGGAGTTTTCGGGATATGGGATATTCAGATGATAAATTAACAAAATACAGGATATTTTGGGGAAAATTAATGGGATATGGGATATAGAACAGATATCCCGGGATATCTAACAGGAAAATTGTTTAATTTTTGCAACTGGAATTAATGGGATACAGGATGTTTAGGCCCAATGGGGCCTCAAACTGGATTTCAGCTGTCTGTATTGTTTAAAATGCTAATGTCTAGCATCTTTTCTGAAAAGGTGATTCCAGGATGTCAGAATCTCACAGGGTACTGGGCTCCAGGTCATGGAATACTTGTACACACATCAGATGGCAGACCAAGTAAGATGCCAGTTCAATGTGCAGCATGTAAAAATATTTAAGTATGTGAGCTGGATGGATAATTAAAATGACAAAAATTGATGTGAATGATGAAGTCTGAATTCTGAGAAAACTGCTATACTGTCACTCATTAATTCCTTTCTCCAAGAGAGAGATATCTGACATTGTGGGGCCCCAGAAAATATTCATACCCACCCCAAGGAAGGTTGTTGGAAATTCCAAGGGGGGTGGTAGGGTGTCAAAAGCCAAAATTTTTTAAGGAAACCATGAGTCAAAACTGGGATTTCCAAGGGGATTGAGATTGAGAGAGGTCAAACCATAAAGCCCTCCATGGGATCAAGGTGTGGAATACAGTCGAACCCCCATTGAGCAGCCACCCTCGGGGAAATGGGAGGGAGGTTCTTAATAGAGGTTGGCTGCTTAGAGAAATTTTGTATCCCTGTGCAGTCATGTAATATCCTTTATGTGTTGTTAGTGGTTGCCCAGTTCTCATTATTTATCTAGCTTTATAGCACTATGATGGTGATTATTGGAAGGAATTTAGAAGATAGTGTTTCTGTGTAATTGGCTTTTATGTACTGTACTCTGATACAGTCGACTCCCGATAACTCGAACCTTCAGGGGAAATAGAAAAAGGTTCGAGTTGTCGGAAGTTCAAGTTATTGAGGGTAAAATTATATAGAAATTGGCTTGAAGGGAAATGAAAATTACTTCAAGTTAGCGAGAGGTTCGAGTTAGCGAGGGTTCAAGTTATCGGGAGTCAACTGTACAGGGCCAAACATGCAAAATATATCTAATGGCTCATTATTGTGTTCTGTATTACATAGTGAAGCTGCAATTAACTAAACTGTGTTTGAACGTTTTTATTAGTGGTCACTTTTTATATTTTGGAGTCTTATATGTCATCACCTTTTCCAAAACTAGATCAAGCTCTTTGCATTCAATTTTGGGTGGCTGCATTATAGGGGTATGGACAATAAAAAACTCCCATCAGGGAGACCAATTTAGAAGGCTAATAATAGAAGTGATTGGTTAATAGAGGTTTTATCTAGAGCACTTACTGGCAATAATTTTGGGATTTTGATAAGTGGTTGCTTAACAGGGTTGATCACTTAACAGTGGTCCAACTGTATTTTTGAGCTCAAATCAAAGGTGTCCATTGTAAGAGGCACTTGTAGGGAATGAGCATGTCATTCAAGGTGTGTGCATTATTGCGAGTAAGATCTGGTGGAGGCCTTCGCACTACAAATCGCAGTTATGACAATCAGCTATGGACAGATATACATTCAACTGTTTCTGATAGAATGCTATAAAACCAACATTAAAATAATCAGTTAACTATGTGTAGTGTATTGAGCCAGCAGTTGACATTATGAGCATGCGCACTTATGCGCATTCTGTTCCATGTGCTTCGACTTGCAATAAACCAAGTACATGACAGTGGCGACAAGGATGAAGTCGTAGGAAAACGTCGAAAAGATGACTGCTATTGGGAAGATAGAGAGTTTTGATGAGACACAAGAGAAATGGGAAACTTATGCGGAATGTGTAGAACAGATTTTCTTAGCAAACAACATCGATGAGGACTGCCAAGTGCCAACCTTGTCAAGCTTGATTGGCAGCAAAACGTACATGTTGTTGAGGGACCTTCTTTCACCAGATGAACCAGCCACGAAGAGCTTCCAAGAGATCATCACGACCCTTCAGCAACACTTAAGTCCTAAACCATTGGAAATAGCAGAATGCTTTCGTTTTTACAAACGAAATCAGCAAGAAGGAGAAACCGTGTTGGCCTATGTAGCAGAACTGAAGAAACTAGCGACTCACTGCAACTTTGGCGCGAACCTTAACGAAGCTTTATGGGATAAATTGGTCTGTGGCCCTCAAAATATGCAGATACAAAGGCGTTTGCTTTCAGAAGCAAAACTGAAATATTCCAAGGCTTTGGAGATAGCCGTAGCGATGGAAACTGCTGTTCGTGATGCTTCGGAACTGCACGGTGAGCTGCATGCAGAACCTCGAGTTGACAAGATCTCAGATAACAGCAAACCACCGCCACCACCGCCACTGCTGCCAAACCTCTTGCCTAAAGTTTGCTATTGATGTGGAGGAGACTCGCACGCATCACACAATTGCAGATTCAAGGACCAGATATGTTATCATTGTGGGAAGGTGGGCCATATTTCCAGAGTTTGTAACTTGAGACGACAAGGTAAGCCAAAGCAACCACCCAAAACACCACAAAACACTCAAGTCCATACTGTTCAGTACATTGAAAGTGATGAATTTGAAGCACCAATTGCTAAAGAGTATCTGCAGACCATGCTAGACAAATACTCTTATGTTTTTGAAGATAAACTTGGAACATTCAAATCAGCTAAGGCAAGGCTAACCCTCAAAGAAGATAGCCAAGCTCATTTCTGCAAAGCTCGTGCTGTACTTTACACCTTGAGGCCCAAGGTTGAAAAAGAACTGAGTAGACTTCAGAATGAAGGTATCCTCACGAAAGTTGAGTGGAGCGACTGGGCAACACCCACTGTACCTGTCCCAAAGAAAGATGGGTCTGTCAGAATTTGTGGTGGTTACAAAGGCACAGTGAACCCAGAACTACAAGCTGAGCAGTATCCTCTACCCCGCATTGAAGATATCTTTGCAAAGCTTAGTGGTGGGCAGAAATTCTCAAAGATTGACCTTTGTCAGGCATACCACCAACTAGAGATGGAAGAAGATTCCAAGAAATACCTCACCATCAACACACACATGGGTCTGTTTCAGTACAACAGACTGGTGTTTGGCATCACATCAGCACCTGCAATCTGGCAGCGCACCATTGATCAAGTGCTGGAAGGAACATCTGGCACAAGCTGTATCCTTGATGATATGATCATTACTGGCAAGGATGATGCAGAACACCTGGCTAACTTAGAAGAAGTTTTGCGATGGCTTCAGCTTCATGGGTTGAGAGCAAACAAGGCAAAATGTGAGTTT
This sequence comes from Orbicella franksi, assembly GCF_964199315.1. NCBI lineage: Eukaryota > Metazoa > Cnidaria > Anthozoa > Scleractinia > Merulinidae > Orbicella > Orbicella franksi. Next base: position 15,346,451 of record NC_138150.1, on the reverse strand, counting down.
TTCAAGGGGAAGATAACTTATTGTGGACATGACATCGACAAAGATGGCCTACACAAGTCAGCAGAGAAAGTAGAAGCAGTATTGAATGCCCCACGTCCAAACGATGCAGCTAAAGTGAGATCTTTTCTCGGGCTAATCAATTACTATCACAGGTTCTTGCCTAACCTATCGACAGTAGTACATCTCCTGACACAACTTTTGGAGAAGAATCACCAGTGGAAATGGACAGAACAGTGAGAGATAGCATTCCACAAAGTAAAAGAAATGATCACATCAGAGCAAGTTTTAACACATTATGATCCCAGCCTACCACTAAGGCTTGCTTGTGATGCATCCTCTGTTGGTATTGGAGCGGTGCTGTCTCACGTGATGCATGACAGTACCAAGCGACCCATAGCTTTTGCTTCAAGGACACTCACCAAAACTGAGCAAAAGTATGCACAGATTGACAAAGAAGTCTTGTCAATAAACTGGGGGGTAAAGAAGTTCCATATGTATTTGTTTGGCTGCTCTTTCACATTGTACACAGATCATCAGCCCTTAACGTCAATCTTTCATCCACGGAAAAGCATCCCTGTGGTCACTGCAGCTTGACTGCAACGTTATACCTTGTTCCTGGCGGCCTATGAACACTAAAGTTCATAGTAATGCCGATGGTCTTTCCCGCCTTCCACTTGTAAAGGAATCCAGAGATGAAGAAGTTGTCGACCCTGTGGGTGTATTTAATTTGATGCAGTTTGATCCACTGCCAGTCGCAGTGGATAACGTTAGGCGAGAAACACAGAGAGATCCTGTTTTGGCTCAAGTGTATGAGATGACCAGTAAAGGTTGGCCACACAACCCTGCTCCTGCACTCAACCCCTATTTTGTTCGCAAAGATGAGATCACATTACAATTAGGCTGTCTGATGTGGGGGATAAGAGTCGTAGTACCTCCAAAGTTGCGCCCTCAAGTTCTCGAGGAACTGCATCAGGGACATATGGGGGTCGTGAAGATGAAGGCCCTTGCCCGAAGTTACATGTGGTGGCCTGGAATCGACAAAGAAATTGAACTGACTGTTAAGTCCTGCTCAGGTTGCCAACTAACACAGAGAGAGCCCAGTACAGTACCAATACACGCATGGGAGTGGCCTTCGTCCCCCTGGCATCGAATCCACATTAATTTTGCAGGTCCGTTCCTCAACAGCATGTTCTTGGTGGTAGGGATGCACATTCAAGATGGCTAGAGATAGAGAGAATGACTAGTACAACCTCAGAGAAGACCATTGAAGTCCTTCAGAAGTTATTTGCCAGGTATGGAATATCAGTCCAGTTGGTAAGCGATAACGGGTCGCAGTTTACATCAGAAGAGTTTCAGCATTTCCTTAAGAGAAACGGAATCAAACACATCTCTTCAGCACCTTATCACCCTGCCACCAACGGGCTGGCTGAACGCTGTGTGGGGAGCTTCAAAAGTGCAATGAAGAGCGAAACTGAAGTGAAATCCTTGAATCTTAAGTTGGCAAGATTTTTGCTGGCTTATTGGAACTCTCCCCACTCAACCACTGGAGAGCCACCATCCCAGTTGTTCTTGGAAAGAAGATTACGCACTTGACTGGTCCTTTTAAAACCAGATCTCAGCGTCCAGATAAACAACCGTCAGATAGACCAGTCTGTCGCCAAGGGTGGTTCTGTAATGCGGTATTTTTCCAGTGGCCAGAGAGTAATAGCACGAAATTACAATGGAAAATCAAAGTGGGTACCAGGTATTGTGCATGCACAACGAGGACCCCTGTCTTATGAAGTGGAGATTGGGCCTAACTTAGTTTGGCGTCGACACACAGACCAAATCAAAGATTCCAATGTTCCTCTTGCAGACAACTGTACACCAGTTATCCAGCTGTTGCTGTTCCCGCCCCCAGTTGAGTACCATGGTGACCAAGTAGCTGAGCCGTTTGAGCAGACAGAAGTGGTCCCATGGGAAATGGGTTTTCAGCCATCCAATCCAGGGGCTAAACCTTCAGTTAGCAGCCCGCCGAGCCAGATTGAACATGTTCCTGTTAGAAGATATCCTACCACAGAGAGGAAGCCCCCAACCCGACTGGACCTTTGAACATTGAACTGCCCATTTCTAGGGCTCTGACTTTATTTTTAAGAATAGCATGTTGTGTTGGACTGTTGGGGTACGAGACTGGCTTAAGGGGGAGGAGTTGTAGTGTATTGAGCCAGTGGTTGACATTATGAGCATGCGCACTTATGCGCATTCTGTTCCATGTGCTTTGATTTGCAATAAACCAAATACATGACACTATGTAATAAATGTTATGAATCAGTCAGCATACAAAAGCTTGGCCTTTACTGACAAGCTTTACCACAAAGTAACAGGATATAATTTGACTTATAAAGAAAAGTTGACTTGGCAGTCTGTTAAGTACCTGAGCTAGAAATGAGTTATACAGTCATGTTGTTCATCTTCAAGTATAACTTTGCCTACTTTGACTTATTCACAGGAACTTCCCAGAGTTCCACACATTACAGGTATCCTGTCTTACATGAAGTCCGTTGGGGAGCTGACTTTCAAAGCGTTATAACTCGCAAGCTGATTAATGAGACCCATGGTAATATTTAAATTTTGGTTATACATTTCTTTGACTTTGCTATAGTGTTGAATGTCAACGTTTTGATGTAATAATGTCATAAAACTATCTACATTCTAGCTATCTTTATGGATCTTCAACATGTTCCTGATGCTGGGGGTACAGGAAGAAAAGCTAGGTACTAACATAAATATATATTTCTTATATTTTTGCAAAGTCATTCACTAGTCTGGTCTGCATACATCTCTTATTAACAAAATGGAGCAATTGAAAGTTTAGAAAAGAACGCTTTGCTCACTAACTAGGTAATTATAGGGTTACTTGTTGCCAGTGGGTTAATTCCTGAGCTTGTGAGAACAATATTTCTTTTTAACAGCCTGATAAAGTTCAGCAGGAGATATCGAAGTGTGGTGAGAGCTTGTATCCTTGACCTTGAGGAGAAGTCTGGTATGTTTTTGTGTTATGACTTACTACATGTTGATATGCTAAACTTTATGGAGATATAAGCTGAACCCTTGGTCAAAAGTAACTTTAGATAGTTTGAGATGGCAGGGTTTTGAGTACCCGATAATAAATGACTGTAGAAACACATCCCAGGGAAAGTAATTTGAGTTCAAAAGACAGTAGCAGGTTTGAGATACTGAGGTTTAAAGGAGCTCAGTCATGGTGTTTTGTCTTTTATTTGGCCACCTACAAAATCTCCTTTAAATGGAAGGAAACCTAAAAATAATAGTTTACTAAGATAGAAAACATCAAAGAGATAATAGTAAACCGTAAAGGAACGAGGATGGCCAAGGATGGCGAAGATTGACACGGATTGCAAATGACGAATTTGAAAAATTTAGGCTAAACTTTACAAAATGTGCAAACCAGGACTGAGTTCCTTTAACTGTATTGATTGTGATGTGTGATACACCCTCTCACTTGGTATTGTTTGGTTTCCAGAATCCCATTGTCGGCTAGTGATAATTGATTATTACTCAATGTACCATTGTGTTTTGAATCATTTGTTTAACATACTGTAACTTGTAATCGTAATGCCAAGAAATTACTGGACTTTGTGTTACTGATTACATCTTAGCCTGGTGCTTGTCATGATATTGTCACAGACTTTTGACACTTGACACAAGTTTAATTTTGTCGCACAGTATCAATGCATGTCTCTGTCAGTACAGCTCAAAAGAAAATGTTTTACTTAAGCTTGTTTGTTTCATAAAAAAAACCTTAGTTTGTCTTTATTTCACTTCCTAAGCCTTTAGGGAGTCTTCAACTAGTGCCAGATATCCACACTCAACAGTTTCACAGGTGGGCATTGAGATGCTATATGTATATTCAACACAAAAAATATTTTACCTGGCTGCCAGTTTGCCTGTCATGTTTTCTATCCCCACTCACATAGCTCACTTTACGTTTAATAAGAATTTACGTGAAGCTACCCTGTTAGTCTACGAGTACAATCGTCAACAAAAGTCACACGACTAATTTGAACTTTTGGCCCTTTTTTCACAAACGCACCAAAGAAACACTGGGTGCAAATACAACTTTTCATGAATTGTGAATTGTGGGAGGTGCGGTGGTTTCTTGGTTGGTGTGCTCATCTCCGTATCGAGCGGTCTGGATTTGTGTCCTGGCCAGGGACATTGTGTTGTGTTATTGGTGTCTCTCTCCACCCAGGTGTATAAATGAGTACTAGCAAACGTTATGCTGGGGGTAACCCTGCAATGGACTAGCATCCCATCCAGGGGGGAGTACAAGTACTCCTAGTCGCTTCATGCTACAGAAACTGGGATAAGCTCTGGACTGATGGGCTACTTGGGTCATATGCAGACTTTTTTTTTACCCTGAGTTGCATTGTATTGTTTGGAAGCAGTGCTTTTTCACAATTCAGTTATAAAACACATATAATTTATTACATTACATTAGTGTCCCAAGGACTTTTCTCCACCTTTGTGGTTACACTTACTGGTGACAAATTTAGTTTTCTTTCTTGCAGAGGCAGCTATTGACACTGATTGAAACTGTTTGGCACCTGTGTGAGATATTGTTCATTGAAACTTTACCAGGTACTATAAGTATTGTGAAATGTTATATTGTAGTCAATGACATGTACAGTGCATGTGCTACTTGTATTCACAGACTTTATACACTGGGTGTAGCCTTGATATTCCAAGATCCAAGATCCAAGAGCAGTCAGTAATAATAATTATTGTTTCGTCTCTCAATATCACTATACTGCAAAGCTTGTAAGTAATAAGAATAACAAGATATTGCCTTATTGACGTACTGTCGAATTATGTGAACTAACTTTAAGAGGAATGTGTCAGAGTCAGTGAGGATATTAAATAATATAAATTTTGAGACTGGCAGGGGGAGGGATTAAGCAGTCTCATGTCAAACCTATGATTTTTTTTATGAGAATGGACATCATTGGTATAAATTCTTTCATCAGGAGGGGCTGTTTTGCATCATTTGTTGGAATGGGTACAAAATGGTCATGCCGACAAATATGTCAAAGATGTGCTTCAGCATCCACAGCCCCCTGCTTATTGGCCTGCTGTAAGTGTTACATTGAATTGTAATCATGTTGAGAGAAAAATTCGTATTTCTGATTGGTTCACTGTACAGCTTATCTTTTTCTCAATAAAATATTGAAGTATGATCAAGTAGATGTTCAATTACATCTGTACAATCCATGACTTGTAATTGGTAGATTACTTTAATTAGCAAAATAAACTATTACACACTTCCTGTGCACCAATTTCGTGCACTCAAATGGGTTTCAGCTGTTTCTCTACTGTTTGAAAAACTGATGTAATATGAATCGCTTTCAATTTTCCGGAGTCACAGCAGGCCAGAGATATCCTTTAAATAAAAAGAAACAGTTAATGAGTTGAGAGCATTGTTAAATTTTCATTGTTTTGAGCTTAGAGAGGTAATGAAAAGGTAAAGAAAAGCTACAAAACTTTAATGTTGTTTCATATGTACATTTGTGTCTTGAGAAGCTGTCAAAGTGGCTGGCAATACCCAGGACTACTAGACACAATTTTTCCCAGTCTCCAGAATCTGTATGGACTATGTGGTTATCAAATAATTTTTTTCACCTCTCACCTAGTGACTTTCAATGGACTCTCCTTGTACCCATGTATGTAGGTATGTATGAGTATTTTTGTTTCTATTGATTTGACAAACCTTCCTCTTTGGTTATCAGATCTACTCCTTGGTTCTTCAAGGACGAGTGAATGATGCACGTGAACTTCTTGCCCAGCATCCTGACAGACATCCTGGAGAATATGATGTATGTGATATTGATTTTTGGGGAAACTATCCATTTTAATTGTTGTGCATACATAAAACAGGCCTTTGGATGACATGATACCAGTCTACACAGTACATAATGCATCTAAGAATGTAGTGGCAGATATTTTGACATGAGAAGGTGTTTGATGGCTCTTAACATTTTTCCATCATTGCAGGAGTTTGCTAGCATGGATGAACTTCTTCGTAAAATGCCCATGTACCAGGTGTGTATTGTTTCACTGAGAAATTAGCCAGAAATCAATTGCTACATGTATAGTATACAGCATGTATTTAAGTCAAAAGCATGTTATTTTAATTGTAAAAAAATCTTGATGAGCCAGGGCTCAACTTTCAGGGAAGAACCTTGCAGCCAGCTGGCCCCTAAGTTTTCAGATTTCAGTGAAAAGCGTGAGAAGTGAGTCACCAGTGAAAAAAATTTGGTCGCATTGGCGACTCCAGAGGTTGCAACATTGAGCTCTATGAGCCCAGTCTTGATGCTATCATGTAGCTCAAAAATGATGCTGGTGTTGGTCAGTGATTGAGTAACTCTTATTAGGAATCTGTTTTTATTTCCTCTATTTCTCTTTTTGTTCATTCTTGAATTTGTTAGTTTCTTTATTCGTTCATCTATGGTTAGTTTTATCTACTCTTTAACTAGTTTGTTTCTATTCAACATTACTCTCCCTTACAGTTGTACATGGGACAAAGCTTGGCAGAATTCAGCATGAAATGGAGTCACTGGCAACAAGAGTGTAAACATCGTCTAGATAATGAAACATTTGCAGGGCATCCACCGCTACACACAATATGTAAGGTATGGATACTGATCCTACAATGATTGGAACCTCCACTAACAGCCACCTCTCTACAACAGCCACTCTCCTCTGTTTCCAACGTGGCCATTCTGGAGAACTTCAACTGTATCTAATTTTGAGGCAGAATACTTGCGGTTTCTCAGAACTACAGAAACCAAAGTTTCATGTAGGCACTTGATCTGTGCATCACTCAAACTTTGGAAATTATCAGTAATTGATCTCTTTTAAGTTTAATGTACTGTAATCTTCTCTATTAAACTTTTTTCTTGTATAGATACTCTGTGGGGAAGAAGAGGTGTTTGATGAAGTGATGTAAGATTTATTTTTCAATTTTAAAAGTTAATTTTGGCCAATTTAGGTCAATTTTGGGCTGTGTTGCTAGGTATACACAACAGCAAATCACACTGCACTTTACTTTCAAGTTACACCTTTCTGATATCAAAAGGCAGATAATGAAGAGTGTTTTTTGATGTAGCTCCCATATAATTTTAAGCTATTTATAGATTTAACAATCCTATAAATCACTCAAACAAAAATGTTTATTCCACAAGGCATGCAAAAAGTATTACCAACTCAACTAAGAGAAGCAATTGATGCCTACAGGACCTTCCAAAAAGCTGTAAACTGTTTCAGCTGAAAACAGCTGGTTTTACTGGGGAACTTTCAAACAATTCTTCAGTAACAGATTGGGGTTGAAAAGTCTGGCTCTAATGGAGTCAGGGCTCGAGATTAACTTTTTCGTTCGGGAGCCAGCTGGCGACTAACGGAGAAATTTTGGTCGTCAGATCGTAAATTTTGGTCGCCAACTTATTTTATAAATAACATACAAGAACACGATTTTATACGTTACTTTGCATGCAAGAAAAGTCACAATTGAAGAGCGAAAACAATTAGAAACAACACGAGTAACACTTAGCTATAAAGCTACCGCTGTTCTCAGGTGATATGTCTCTGGTCCGAAGGTAATGGTTGTCTCCATTGTCATTTCAAATGAAGCGAAGCATAACACGTTTTAAGTCCGTGGTTTTCATTGTGAGACAAACACGGGTCCTTGCGTATTTTCCCTTTGCTACTTCTTCGAAAAGCCGTTCTTTATTTTCGACTTGCTTTCCTCGAAGGATTCAAAGTTTGGAGTAACCTTTTGGCTAAATCTTCATTACCCTCACGTAAAAACTCACGTAATTCCTTCCACTGATTGGTATCTGCCTCCATCTTCGCGGCAAATGAAAAGCACATGGTGTTGAAGTGCGTCTGCGATCTCAGTTTCGGAAGAAGCCGCTGAAACAATATGGCGCGCCGTGAACGCAGTATCGATATGTCGAAATACATTCAATTTTTTCGATTATCTTGTAATATTCAGACACTCTTTTACTGGGGACGGAAAGGTGACTTGTACACTAGCTACCATATCCGATTGATTTCCTAATATAAAGATTTAAAAACAAAAGTTGTGTCGTGGTTTTCTTTAGTTATCGGACAAAACGCGATTCGCCAGCTGGCGACCAGTTCTGAAAATTTAGTCGCCAGTGCTCAATTTTTGGTCGCATTGGCGACCAGTGAGTCGCAATTTCGAACCCTGGGAGTGCAACTTTTTCATCATCTCTTTTCATGCCAGTAGACTCATGAGGCCTTGTGGAATTTGACTTCAATGATTGTTTACTCTGTTCAGCAAGCTGGCTTGTTTGCTCTAAAATCTATCTGTCTACCTACCTCGGTCAAGGAAACAATAAGATTTGTTTGGAAACAAAGATATGTTTCCTTTTGATAAATGCGTGTTCTTTCTTTTTGTCTTTGTTTATCAGAGAGTATTGCAAGACATGGTATCATTTGCTTGTAGCTAAACTGCTGTACTGTAATCCAGCCATCAAGTCTTTTGATTTACAGTACCATACTCAGGTAAATGTGCATCATAACATGATTTCATTAAAGGGTCTAGGTCACATAGTTTTAGTCAATTCTAGCATTGTTCATAGGATTAACTGAACAGAAAAAATATCACAATAACTAAACTGGTGCATGGATGGGACAAATTGGAGATGATTAAAATGAACTGTATTTGGGCATGCTTGAAAAAAAATTGGCCTAACCTTTTTCAAGTTTACAGTTGAATCTTGCTATTCCTAACTCTCAGGGGAAACAAAAAAATAGTTAGAAAGAGCAGGAGTTTGAAACAGCCAATACAGTAAAACCTGCATAAAAGAACAAGTGGATTAAGAACACTCAGGCTGAAATTTGGTCGAAAGAGTACCATAGACATAAGAACACATTCAGCCTGAAAGATGAAAATTTATTGTTCTTATATAAAAAAAAGTTGGCTGCCAGTTAGATTAGAATAACCTACTAGGGTACAGTACTAAATACAGCACTAAGTAGATCAATATATGTGTTATCCATTAATTAATTAAAATGTTGTGCTTGCACATTGATTTCATCTTTTGGTAGTCTATGCAGTATTTAATTTTTAGAAACAATTTTAAGAACACCTTCAGAACGTTTTCAGGCTGATTTTGCAGAAAACACCTGATCTATAAGAACAAAATCAGCCTGAACCCCCAAAACACGTGTTCTTTTATGCGTGTTTTTACTGTAGTAAAAATGACTCAAGGACAAAACCAAAGGAAATGGTTTTGAGTTTGAAATAACAGGGAATTTGAAATATTCTAACCGAGTTAGAATTAGCGGGGTCCAACTGTATCTCAATTTGTAGGAAAATAACTAACAGTTGGAAATCATCCTTGTTTGTTCTGTGGTCGTGATTTTGCCAATAAAAGACTGTTACTTTGCCAGTTAGTTTGAAGTGCAGAGCTCGTATTAATCAGGTTAAGATAAGTTACTTCTGAGTAAGTATACAATGTCAACACCATGTGCAGTTAAGGAAATAATTACAGTATTTAGTTAAGTTTCTAATAATATAATCGTATGAAAATAAATTGCTGGCAAATAATACCATGCTGACTTAGCACACCATGCTCAGGGAAATAACCCTTTTGAAACCTAGTTTTGCCCAAAATACGACATGACAGGTTTTGAATTTTGATTTTTCTTTTAATGTACCTTGCTCTCTGTGGTTTCATTTATACTAGGCTTGCATTGACAAGTTTGGAGGAAATGCAAATTTGCACAGTTTTGACAGAATTCTATTGTGTGCATTTGAGTTTGATGTTCATGCTGTAATCAAGGAGAGCAGGTATTATTATGTGGCTGGAGTTTGGTTTGGTCTAATGGCTTGGTTAGTGTAATAGGCTATAAATTATTCGTATTCTCGGTATTGGACTGAAACTAGCTTGAACTGAGGCTAATGCAAAGAGTCTTTTCAAAATAATGCATATGAGCCTCCGTTGCAAGCTACACGTAGTTCCAGTCCATTCTCGAGAGTACGAATATGGCCTATTGACTGATACTCAGTCATGTAACAGCCAGAGTTTCACTTGTAAGTTCGTTGGTTTGGATTCAAAGCTGGTGTTTGTAGCTCTACTTCCAACACACAGCACTTGGGCATGAAATCCAGCGAGCTACCCAGTCTAATTCAACAGTTGTAGCCTCTAAGGGTTACAGTGCAGTGTGTACTCTAATCATGATTACATTGTAGATGTAGATTTTGTCAAAGTCCTTTGCATTTGTAGGTATGCTCCTCTAATTCACACTCTTCGCTATCAAGTTTTTGAATGTCACAGACATTTTTCTCTTTCCGAGCTCAGCTTTCACATCTCGAATTGTGGGAAAATGTAACGTAGTAATAGTTCTAGTTAGCAATTAATTAAATAATTAATTTTATTGTAAATCTAGGAATTGTAATCTAAACATTTTAATCGTAATTTTAAATTTTTAGCAAAGTTAAATTTAAATACACGACCCCACAAGCTTTTAGCTTTAATTATTATCGTGTTTAAATAAAGTTTATCTATCTATCTATCTATCTATCTATCTATCTATCTATCTATCTATCTATCTATCTATCTATCTATCTATCTATCTATCTATCTATCTATCTATCTATCTATCTATCTATCTATCTATCTATCTATCTATCTATCTATCTATCTATCTATCTATCTATCTATCTATCTATCTATCTATCTATCTATCTATCTATCTATCTATCTATCTATCTATCTATCTATCTATCTATCTATCTATCTATCTATCTATCTATCTAGCGTTTTTGTTGAAAAGAACATCTGATGATTTTTCCCTTGGGAAAGAACGGATGGTATGACAGAATGTTGTCCCTCGAAACTCGATTTTCTCTAACAAAGATCATGACTCTAAGGCCCAGTCCACACTACGCCTGAGAAATTTGGAAACGTCGTTTTCACGCTGTAAACGCATCAAAAGTTTTCCGTCCACACTACGACGGAGGAATTTAAAAACGCAACAATCGCTGATCATTTTGGATTTGTGTTTGAGGAAAACTCGGCCAGGGAATTCGAAATCACATGGTTATCGTGACACCATCGTTTTCGAAAAGCTCCGTTTTCAAAATGTTTTCCGTCCACACTTAAACGCAAAGCCGGCGTTTTCACATTCATCCGGTTTGAAGAGCGTTTTCGGAAAGCTCCGTTTTCGTGACGGACTAGTGTGGACGGTAAGCTAAATCATAGAAATAAAGCTGCGTTTTCAAATTTCTCCAGCGTAGTGTGGAGGCTGCCTAAGATGGCAAACTAAATGTTAACTTTGGGATTGGTGATTAATATGTGTATTGTTTGTTGATAGTGAGGCTCTTGGAAACTGGTGGTTTGTCGCACATCTGACTGACTTGTTACATCATTGTGGACAACTGGACTCACATCACATCAGGTTGAAGAAAATTTGACAATTTATGAACAGTTTATTGTGCGCAACAGTACCGCTTGAAAGTACCTAAAAGAACTTAAAAGTACGCAACACCTTGTACAGTAGAATTATTTGTTCCTAGTATTTTAAAAATAAAAATAAAAACTACTCGTCCCCACTAGCCCTTTTGCTTTAAACAGTGACTGAGGGCCAAAACAAAGTTATGTATTTTTTAAAAATTGTAATAATTAAACTGCACCATATGAAAGCTTTCCTGAATGGCGTTCACCTGATTAATGGTCATGTTGGATTCTTCCACATTAAATGTCACAAACACCATGTAGAACTCAAGAAAGTGCTGCTCGGTAGCTTTAATTTGAATGGTCACACACTATGTTTTCATCAACTTTGAACTTATATTCTCAAAGTCATTAATAATTCATCAAGCTTAAACAAAGGAAATCATGACCGTGACGGTGTTTGGATATCTGATCTTAATTAGCATAGATTTTTACAATTTTATTTCTCCGTTTTCCTCCTTAGTTTTAGTTTCGATTGAGAAGATATATCAAACACTCAAAACAGTGTTTGACCACATTTCAAACACCTCGACGTTCGCCAAAAATACTCCTTTACCCGTCGTTTTTTCACCTCCCTTCTCAGAGTTTGGAATGTGGTCAAACACGGTCTTTCGTGTTTGATATATTACTTACAAGGCAAGTACATCGAAAGCTTTATAACCACTACGTGCTGCTCTCTAATGTTAGTATTTTCTTATTTTCAGTCACAGCGTCAGCTTGAGAGAGTTCCTTATATTGGAATATGCCGCCAGTCTCATGTCGCATCACAGGTGAGACAAAAATGTTTTTATAGAAAAAATCTCATCGCAGTGACGAACAAATTTCCCATTGTTTCGTTACGTCTTCCTTATATGTTCACTGGACACGTGTATACTTGATGCTCGGTGGAGCTGTTATTATACAAACGCAGTGCCTTATATTATTGACTGCTCAAAGTATCGGAAATTTTGTAGCTAGCCGCAGCTTGCTTTAACCAATCAGGGTGAACCTCAGTCCTTTTAGCCATAGTTGATACTATGTTTTAGCCAATCAGAAGCAGAACCGAAACCAGTCGAGGCTCAGCTTACGCGCGTTTTCCTGTGCTAGACGCCGATTGCATGTTTTTGCTTCGATATATTTCTTGCGTTTGCTGTGATTAGCTTTAAGTGGTTCTGCGACAGTCGTAGTAGAAAGCAACCCCCTGGGTTTCAATTTCTAGAGCCTGTCCCCAAGAAACGGTCGTTCAATTTGTTCTCAGCATTTGCAGTTTCTGTTGTGTGCATACAAAGTAAAGCTTACTCTAGCCCTTGAAGCGATACAGTATGTAACCCGCCTCCCCTCCCAATACCCTGACAATCCTTTTGAGACTCTAAATGGCGTTTTCTTTTTCTCAGTCTTTGGCGAGTGGCAGTAGACTACCTCCTGCAGTGTCCAGTATATGGAAGGTAGGCTTGTCAATCAGGAATTTTTATCACCTACATTCCATGGGCGAAGGTGAATCTTGCTCAGTCCGGATCAGCCTTTGATAATAGTCCGAGACCGCGATTTTTGTGAAATGTGTTGCTTAGTTACAGTACTTGATCACGTGATTATTTCCGGGTTATGTCGTACATGTTCGTGCTATTTATTGATTGGATAAAAATAATCGGAAAGTCCTCGTTAAAGTGCACCTAACCCCAAAAATTTTTTTTCGCTAAAACGATTCTACTTGTTATATGAAATAGTTGTGCGAAAAAATTTTTAGATTCCGTTAAATCCTAGATTTTCTGTGCCCCGACGAAATCTCGAAAATAGCTCCAAAACACCGCCATTTTGTTTCACGACCGAGTTTGAGGAGAATGGGTCCAGCGGCTCTTGTGACGTCTACCCAGGAAGGTTGGATATCTCACGTTCTTTCATTTTCTTCAGGATGGTGCAATACACATTCGAAAAGTGCACAAAAACGCCTTCCAGAGGTGCTATCGGCTGTTGCAGCAATATTCCAGATTTAAAGAAAGATATACTGTACAATTTACTAACGATGATCGGCTAATGGTGCAATAAAGACGTAAACGATGGTTCATTTTGTCGAACCGAAACAAGCGAACTGAATCTGTGAGAACCATTGAAGAACTCTCACTGGAATTTGTTCCGCAGACTCTCGAACGCTATTTTCATAAATTTTCTGCTTAAAGCGAACAAGCAATTTATAGAAATACTACCGACAACCTATATCTTCCAATCCCACAGTATTTATAACATAACCGGCAAAGTTGTGTGATCCGATCATGATCAAGAAGCGTTATACTGATATGTAAATAGATCGAACTGTACGCCGCTAACCAACACTTATTTCTCTTTCGATTGAAATGCAAGTCGAAAATTAATCCTTAAGAATTACATGATAACAAAATTGTTAGACTCACAGAGTTTTTCGAAGGTTTGGAAATCAGCAGTGCGACAAAGATTCTGTGCAATAGCGTCAAAAATATGACCGCGTAACACTATCTGCGGACCGCTTAAGGAACACATCCTTTTCGCTTATCCGACGAATTTCACTGCAAACTTTGAGAACAAGTTACATTGGTTATTTAGAGTTACGACTTAAAACGTGTGACAATGTGAAATCGGTAATTGTAAGAAATGTTTCCTTCCGCCTTGCTTCCCGCAGCTTCAAAAATACAGGTTCAAACAATACGATTTTCAATCGATCGAAGCCAATGTTTTGGAGGTCATCAAGTCTCGAAAACTGTAACACGTACGTCGCTCTTATAAACATGAAGCATTCAACTGAAAGTAAAACACAAACTGGATTTAACAGAACAATCACACCTTGACAAAATACATTCTCGCTAAGGACAAATGTAAACGGGCTATAAACACGCGTGGGAATCTGATTTTTAGTTGACGAAATTACCATCCAAAGCAGTCCTCGAGTTTTCTTTCCTGCTTTTCGTTTGCCTGCTACTCCACTTCGTATCTAGCTTTCCATTTCTTATATACAAGCAGCTCGTCCGCAAAGAAGTCTTCCCCTTCGTCGCTTGAAATATTGTAAATTGCTCTCAAAGCTCTAAGCAGTGAGTTCACAGTTGTCGAACGTGCTCGATCGAAGTTTATTTCGGAGTCTTCTGAATCGAAACTTAACTCTGACTCCAGTGACGAAAAAGAAATGATTCTGAGACAAAACTTGGACGTTTTAGTCCCAAAATACATCGGAACGATTAGTTTTGTGTTCCATTTTCTCGAGCAAATACAGAGAGTTGACTGAGGCGCTACTGTGTTTGGTTCCTGAGTAGACGTCATCAGTTACCACCGCCCCAGACTCCCTAAAACGCGGTCATGAAACACTTCAAGCGCGACTTTGAAAGGGCATAGAAAATCGAGGATTCAATCAAATTCAAAAATTTCTTCGCCCAAATGCTTCAAATAAAGTCTAGATTCGTTTTAGCGAAAAAAAATTTTGGCGTTTGGTACACTTTAATCTTGACGAAGGTTTGAACATATGAACATTAACAGTCAAAGCTATTCTGCGGAGTCCCCAAAATGTGGCTTGTGTATTTGAAGCTTCTTTACCCGCTTCACGGACAGCCGCTACGTCAGTATTTCTTGTTTTTAAAGACTGTTCTTTTGGCCGTTGCACAAAAGTCAAAACCATGTATGATTTAAAAATTAAAGACACCCAATCGAAACAAGATGACTTCCTGACATGGGCACGTCGTTTGAAATAGATTACAATACACAATAAATATTTATATCTTGTTAGATGTTTTGGTGTGTAGTATCGCTGTATATTTTCACGAGTTGTGCCGTATTTTGACGAGCCCGAAGGGCGAGTCAAAATACAAACGAGTAAAAATATAAAGCGATACTACACACCAACACATCTAATAAGAGATTTATTATCTAACTGCTGTGGTCAATAAATTTATCAATGAAAGAGGGAGAGCATGACAGTTTTGCGTGCGCGCGCCGACCTGTACGACAAACAGGTTTTCTACTGTACAAATAACTGTACAATATCGCTGTATATTTGTACTGTTATTTGGATGGTATTCGCTGCAGTTGGATAATAAACAGATTAATAGTACTGAAAATATAAGTATGAGTAACTGCGTAGCAGCCAAAGTAAAAAAGCTTTCGAGTTTACTGCTTCGAACAAACTCGAGAGAGACCTTTCTTTTGATCTGTCGCTGGGTCCTTTTCAATCCTTTTCAATTTAAACTTCTAAGATCTGTGCTGATCATTGAGTATTCATATGTTTTGTGTTTTAGAGCACACCTCGAAGAGTACATTGAACATCTTCCCCTGGAAACAGACAAGAAGGCTATGAAGGTTCTCAGACTGTGTGAAGACTTGGACATGCTTGCACAAGGTAATGCAGATAAACGTTATATCTTAATCTGGAAGGAAGAGGCGCGGTGGCCTCATGGTTAGTGCGCTGACTCCGGATCGAGTGGTCCGGGTCGAGCCCTGACCGGGGACATTGTGTTGTGTTCTTAGGGAAGACCCTAGCTTTCACGGTGCCTCTCTCCACCCAAGTGTTAAATGTGTACTGGCGAATTTAATGCGGGGTGGAGGAGGGGGAGGGGAAGGGGGGGGGGTTACCTTGCAGTGGGCTAGCATCCCATCCAGGGACTCGTGAAGAAATACTCCTAACCGCCTCATGCTACTGAAACCGAAAATAGACGCCGGCCTGATGGGCCACTCGACTCGAACGCAGTCGTTTCCTTTCATCTAGAAGAATTCGCATTGAAGTAAAAGTTTACCCAGGGCTCAAAGTTAGCGACCAGCTGGTCGCATTTGCGACTAGATTTTTGGCTGTGCGCCTAAAAAATCATGAGCGGTCGCACCACCGTGCCTTAAAAGCCAAAGTACAGTGCGACTTCTCTAGTGCTTACTCATCTGACCGTACTAACGTACTCCGATTGACAAATATAAATATAAACATAGATATAACACAACCAGGCACCAGATAATAAAGTTGCACCATTTTCCTTTCATTGGTGTATGTTCTATTCGTCGCCTTTAAGCCTAATTTCCCAGTGGATTCTCCGAACTCGAACGTTCATTTCTTCCCCACGTTCTGTGTTGTAAACAACTCCGCTGACACATGCAAATGAAGGAATGAAGCACGTGCTTCTTGGTCGCCAAATGGGGGTCATAGTGCCAGGCGGTCCCAGCAGAAAGCGTGGAAACTAGGGATGAGATTAAATCGTGTGCTCGTTCTTCGCGAACAACAGTTACAGAAAGCTTTGTTTTCGCTTGCCTGACATAAAAAAATGTCCAGCGTTTTCGGAACGGGCCCGTCCACGAATTCTATGGCTTGAAAGCTAGCCAAATGTGCAAAGTTCGTGCTAGTTCTCACGAATACTCAGATGTTGAAAAAATCAAGAATCTTCGTGAACAGAATTTGAAAGGTGAGGCAATTAACAAGCAATTGGATAGTGAGGATACTCAACGAAGCGACTTCAGAAGTTAATATCTAAGCTTAACTCTTGTGTGAAATATCCTGATTCTTTTATTTGTCTTTGTTGTGTTCAATAATGCTAGAATAGGCCCAGTTTGCAACACGAAGCCTGAGTCGCTCTTTTTGGAGCGTTAAGTATTCTTTTGGAGTAGGTGCTCCAAGCATTTGAATCTGTGCGCCTAAAATTTTCAACTCTGCGCCTAAAATTTCGACAGTGCGCGTAAAAATTTACACCTGGTGGTACAAGTGCTCCCAAAGCCAAAAATAAACTTTGAGCCCTGATTTGTGGAGGAATTTTCTCCATATTGAGATATTCTCCTCTTCTCACTGACTTTTGAAAAGGTTCCTTTGTCGAAAATGAAAATATAACTGAGTTCAGAGGAAATCATATTCTTTCCTTACAGACATACTAGTCCTGTCATAGGGCCTAGGTGTCCCTGGGAATCCCCTGATCAATAACTGCTGGGACGGGGAGTTAGGACGGGGAATTTTATGAGAAAAAATCAAGGGGCTTCTTCACCACCTCCCCCATGGAACAGAGTAGTTATGGGTGTCGCATTATCCGATGTTTGAGAAACAACAAATCTTGAAACAGCCGAACCAATGAGTGCACATATATTGTTATTTAAATTGGCTCTCTAACATGAATTACATGGGAAGTATTTGATATTTAGATTTTGACTAAACAAAATAAAAAGGAACGTAATTATTGGAAGGAGCCTACAGGCTAAAGGAACCGCAAGGTTTTCGAGTTAGCCCCTAATAGAAGAAAACTCTCGTAAGAGTCAAGTCATTCGCATTTGAATTAACAGTTTTGGAACTTATACTATCTCGAGCTCATAGACTTAGGTTAGGGTACAATGCAGTAAAGATTTTGGAGAAATTTAAGGTGGGTTTGATTCCGTGAGTATTCAGAATTACAGAACGCATTTGCGAGTGATTAAACTTGCCAACAGTGGCCTCGTGAGTTCTTTCCCCCTTCTATGAAGCAAATTGTTCTGTTTTGCTTAAGGGTAAAATTTAGAAAGCCATGTATGTTTTGATATCATTGTGACATTTCATTTGGTAGTTACCAATTAAATACGAGATGAAAGTACAAACAAACGATTTGTTTACCAGGCAACGATCGCTTTGAAATAAAAAAATGAGGTGCCACCTTGAAGTTTTCTTCCCTTTTTTATTTAAAGTAACACACCTTCACCAAATGACACGTATCACAAATTACAAATTATGATAACAAAGTGGTGTGCCATTACTACATCCAAGCTATATTTCTTATTTACACCAGGTGCTACTTACTTACAATAGGGAAACGAATGAAAAGAAAAGAAAAATAGTTAATTTTGACAACACTCGTCGCGATCAAACAGGGAAAAAAGAAAAAGAGAGAAAAAAGGAAAAGGAAATGCAGTAAATATATACAAAAATAAATAAGGAAGCAAACAAATAACTTCTAGCGCGGGGAAGGGGAAAAAAGGAACGATTTCTAATCTTGATTTAACACAATTAAAAGTAACTTAATCAGTAAAGTTGGTGAGGAGCATAGTCGCGTTACGAGTAGTTTATAGGTATTAACTTACCAAATTTTCTTGATTCTAGTAATATATTCGGTTAAAACAAGTGAATTGTTGTTTAGTCTACTTCCATACACATAAAATTTCATGAAAAGGAGGGTGTAATTGAATTTTCTCACTAGCACCAGGTTTGTTTGGTGTTGAAAGGAAGCGAAGAGCGTTTTCTTCCTCTTGCTAATTAAACCTTTTGTATTTTTAAAAGAAAAGTGGAAATTGAGTTTGGTCCAAAATGAAGTTTCTTGCTGTAAGCGTGCATGAAATGTCTCGGGTTTATTTATCTTCAGGTGTATAGCGCGACTGTACCGTTTATTAGAGGACTTGAGGCGACCTTTCTGTTTCTGGCTGGCATTATGGGGTTTTCTTGAAGCATTTCTCGAACAACAGCTCGTAGAAATCAAGAGGCTTGAAAATATCCAGGTAGAGCGAGTGCTTCTTTTCATGGGTTAGGTTAGCCATGGCATTCATCACTTCTTCTGAAATGCATTGTCTCATCCGGCACTCCAGCGTCAGATCTGGGTTAGATTGGCCGTATAACCGACCCCTCGGCCTGTCTCTCTTCTTGGTGCCGGTAGAAGCTATTTCATTGCCAGTTTCGTTCATTTTTCCCGTACTTTGTAAGTGTTGATGGCTGTTAGCTTGACAGCTTGTTAGCAGTTTTACGGTAACTGTTTGACACCCCAGCCGCTCATATGGAGTCAGGGCTGGTACTAACGGTCCAATCAGGAGTCAGCATAAATCAACAGAAAGGTACTGTATTTCCAATTGAGGTAATGCCCAGAGACAAATGAGAAATTAAAAACAACTCTAAAATTAAACAGTGGCGGCGTTTGAAGTAATTAGGCGGTTCACAGGATACTTTATTTTCAATTAAGGTAATTCACTAGAAACAAACGAGAATTGAAAAACAACATGCTAATGAACTAGATACTTCACTTCCAATTAAGTTCATGCACTAGGGACAAAAATAGAGTTTGCAAACAGCATTCTAATGAACCAGATACTTTATTTCCAATTAAGGTAATTCACTAGAAACAAACGAATTAAGAGTTGACAAACAACACTGTAATTAACCAGATACTTCGCTTCCAATTAAGGTAATGCGCTAGTGACAAAAATAGAGTTGACAAACAACACTGTAATGAACTAGATACTTTATTTCCAATTAAGGTAATTATGGTCTTCTGATGGGGACAAAAACATCCTTGATGAAAACATGTCGAAAAACATGATGTATTAGTCGAAAATTGTAAAATACAT
>NC_138150.1:15241655-15321655 GCF_964199315.1 Orbicella franksi | reverse complement strand
AGGCACCTGGAGAGTTTTTGGTAGTTATTTACTAATTAGGTATACATTATTTATTGTTGTTTTTTTTTTTAATTTTTGTTGCTACAGGAAAGTACCGGGAATTTCATAAAATGTACGAGGAGGGTAAGCTCCAAGAGGCTGGACATTTGCTGATTTCTTTGCTGACTTCAAAACTTGCTCCACAAAGGTAAAGCAGAGGCTAATCGCTTCCTAACTGTTCCTTTTTTTTTGTGGCACCTCCCAGTGGGGTTTGAGTACTTCGTATAACCGAAACAATGATTCCTTCAACCGATGTGTGGGGGAGATCAGTAAAAACGTGGCTCTATTTTCCAGTGGTTGCTGTTAGTACTATTCGCCTTCCACATTTACTCTACTCGTTTCGTCTTTTTATTCAGTCAAAATAGATCCGTTTGCTTTCAGATGGAGTTCTGGTTTAGCGCAGGTATGCGTTGCCTGGTATTTAAGGCTTATGCCACCCATGTATCACCCGGCGACTGCAGCCGCTTTTCCTAAAGGCTTATAGGATCGCAACTTGTCAATATCTAAGTAGGAGATAAGCAAAAGAAATTGTTTCGTGTGTTTGCCCGTGTGTGACGTTGCTTTCTTCTACTCTCTCTCCGCCTTTTATGTTGTTTAGTTTATGGGCTTGCAACTTTTAATTGTTTCACACTTGAGTTTAGTCGGCGCCGAAACAAGGGTTAGTTTTAGCAAATCTTCGTTGAAAACCACGAAGAGGGGTGGGCCGCTTAAAAGAGAGGGGCGTTTTGTGGCAGCTCTTGGGTCACCTGGTCTTATTACTCTTGTAATATGTTACACCTTTTGTGAGTGTACAGTGATTGGTACTGTTTGTATGTAGGGGAATTATTGAAAACCCTTTTTTTTTCGATTCTTTTGAGAACTCTGTTAGCTATATGTGCTTGACTACGCTTCAACTCCCGTATAATCTAAATGGCTGTGTATGGAAAAATAAAGGACTTCCATTTTGGATTTAGGAAATCCAAATTCCAATCCGATTTTCTTTGGCAAACCCGTGTATTACTTAGATACGGATTTCTTGTATTACGAATTGAAAAAGTTGAAAAGTGTTTTTAACCAATCAGTCTTCGACATTTGCTGGCGACAGTTTGGCGCGAATTTGACGCGGCTGCCACCTACAGAAATTCCGACTTCTAACCTTTCAACTTTGTACTAAAACTATGCAAAAGATCTCTGTCATTGAATGTTCATTTAATGAAAGATTTTGAACAGTAGTCTTATGACAAGTCAAGTGCTTGCTGTAAAACTTCTTCTTGAGAGCCGAGAAATTAAGTCTTGTTCTGTCTTGAGTTTAAAAAACACACCGAAATGTCTCTGTCAAGGAATCAGTGCTACTGGAGTCGGATTGTTTCGCTCATCAGAACATAAACACTGCCCCTGCGAAGGTCAGAGGCTTAAGCTCTTTGAAATTCAGTAACTTTTTTTTACTCGCCGAAAACCATTTAAGCTTATAAGAAGCTTATACAAATCGCTCTATTGTCAGTTTGTTTCTGCTCGTGCCCAAATATTTGTTGTGTAATAAAGAAAATAAGAATATGTCTGCTTGGTCAGAATCTCTTTCATATTCTTAACCGCTCGCCGTGCTTGCTTGTAAGATACCAATGTAAGCATTCGACATGGAATCAAAGAGCCCGCGCTGCATACTTCTATACGATTCTTCGTGAACTCCGCCGCCCGGCAGGAGACCGGCCAAAGCTAAAGGTGAATGAATAAATCTAATTTAAAAGTATTAAAATCGGAACAGGGCGGCTGAAACAATAAATTGTTCTAATTTTGGTCATGGGAGTAATCCGTTTACCAACTTGATCTCTACCTGCGCCCTTCATCTTTTCAATGGTATAGTGGAGACACTCCTACGCTATTTGGTTTATGCGGAAATGCTTTGAAAGAACAGCATTTCCAATTTTATTTAGAAGGGATGAAAATAATGTTATTGGCTGATTTGGTGCTATTTTAGTTACCGATGGACCTACAGTTATATTGGAGGTGTGGGTGGGAGGGTATTGAAAATTTGCGGGTTTAGCTCCGAAGTTATCTCCGTCTGTGTTAAAAATAACGAATTTTTTCGCTATTGTTTGATGCAAGAAGTCCTATTTCTCCAAAACCAAAAACAGATTGAGCCCGAATGAAGGCACAAGGACATTGATTTTACTCCCTACTTTAGTCCCCTGAGAATACGATAGGGTATTTTCTTTCATCTGGTCTCGTGTTTAGTCTGGAATAAGGCATGACTCATCATCTTTCGTATTATCCTGCCGTTGTCGCCTAAGTGTGGCATTTATAGACCACCTTGACGTACTTTCTACTCTTGATATTCCCCTTGGACATAAATAAAACATTGATTTTTTAAAAGAAATAGTTGAATACTCTCATTTCTGATTTTTAGTTTTCATCGACTCGAAGATATAGCGCAGTAAGTGAGAAGCGTTGGAAGGTTTAGCACTAGTGGGTTTTTTTTGTTTTTTTTTACTTTCCAGGTATGCAAAAAATGCCCATCCGTTGCGAAACACAAACCCTCGTGAAAATCAGTCGTGAACGTTTTCTTTCTATTTGGCATATAAAAGAAAACAACCTCGAGTTATTTTGGAATGAGTTAGCTATATCACACGACATTAGCTTTGTTTAGTCTCAGTGGGCACAGACCTATTTAAAATTCCAGAAACGTACCTCCCCTCACGTAGTCCATGTGAGTATGCTGTATTTATTTCTGTCTTGCTTAAAGAACTTGAAAGACTAAATGTAAACAAATGGTCAAGAAAGCCCGACGATTGCAATACCTTTAGTCAGGCTTTGATTGATATCAATGGGTCAGCGTGTATTTAAAGAAAAGCTCTGCTCAAGGCGACATTAAAACATCAATTAAAATTGCACCTGAGGCGCTATAATGTGACCGAATGATTCCCTGCTATAACAGACTCACATGTGAGATTAGGTGTGGAGAATAATCCGTGACGATCTTTCGGTGTGTCAAGTCATACCTACTCTATTGAGGACTATTCAGCCAGGTTTGGTTGCTCGAAGCAAGATTATGTTAATCTTGGCTTAGCGTCAATTTGAATTTCACTTTTGTATTTTTTTCAGTGAGGTTCTCCGAGCTATTTATTTTCTTTGTCCTTAAGTTTTCACTTTGTTTTAAGTCAAAAAGCACAAAGCGTTAGCAGTGTGAAATGCCGGCTTTCATAGAAACCTCTGTTCAGATTTTGACTGTTAATCCTGGATCGGATTACGGTGAATCGGCTTTGAAACAACGTGGTCCATGCAGTGGAAGCGTTTTGCTTCATCAAACTGTGGTCAAACTTCCCGTAAGCTTTGGATAGTTCAATAATACAGATTGATTTCGTTACCAGTTCGCTTACGGTAGGTTTATTTTACTGCGAACCAACTAAAGTGGACCTCGAAGGAAATTGTCGCGATTGTCGTGGAGGTGTCCTTTATAAGAGGTTACAAATGAAAAGCTGTCTTAAAAGAAACAACAGGATCAGTGCACGAGTTTCTGATGAAGGGCGTTGTCTTTCGGGTGTATCCGGGCGTACGTTACCGAAGATTAGGCTGTATTATCTGATGACTATCTTCCATGACAAGATGATTTTTACGTCGCTAAAATACTGGCTCACACAAAATGACATCACTTCATCCCGGCCAACACCCGAAACACTTTCATTGCGAGTCTTGAAGTCCTTTTCAGTCTCGGCTGCCTTTTACCTCGCCCGATCGCTTAACATTTCCTTAGTTTTGGGCCTTAAGTCTGGAAAATTTTGTTTTATATTTATATTTCAAATTTTGGTGTCTGGTATTGGCTGAGTTACTCTCTAAAAAGTGGATTGCGTACCGACGGACGCTTGTTCTTTTTGACCACGGCAAGGCCCTATGGACTATAAACACTTCCGACGGTTTGAGGAGTCCGTTCTCGAAACATCCGATTTAGGGCTCCTGATATTCAATCATTTCTTGTGCTCTCGGAAACTTTCACTCATGTATCTAACATTCTATGGAAACACGAGAAATGCATCCCGTTTCTATATTATTGAATGACAATAAAAACTGAATTTAGAACAAAACAGAGACATTGTGAACTCCCCTTGGTTTGTATGAGGAGGAAACTTTACGAAATTTAGGATAAATACAACGGGAAAGAAAAAAAGAACATTTCAGTACTTCTCCCATTTCTATAACTTACAGTTGGAATTAAATAAATAAAAAATAAATTACAATATTTAGAGAGGAAGCCACATCGACCCTAGCTGCTTTTCATGCAGGTCCTCTATCCTGGTCGAATTGGAATTTGGAGATGTTGGTTTTTGTGGACGGAGGAAAACCGGAGAACCCAGAGAAAAACCCTCGGAGCAAGGCAAGAACCAACAACAAACTCAACCCACATGCAATTGAAAGTTCTATCGCGTGCGACGGACCTTCACACGACGTATTTTGTTTCTTCCTTTTCTGGATTTTATCATGTACAGGAAACTGTTAAAGTCAAGATTCCTTGAGGATTCAAGTGTGTTCCGCGATCATCAAAGAATAATTGATATTAATTCAGTTATAAGTGCCGTGGAAATACTTTTTCACAAGGAAGTCGCTCCTACCGCCGGTTCACGGAGATTAAAATGCTGCGTAATGGTCCTTTGTGCCGCAGTCATTAATATTTGGCGCTCGGATCACGACATCTCCTCTTATATTCCGCTAATTCACCTTTGAGAACTGCCGCCATGTCACGAAAACACGCCTTGCCTTGTTAACTAAATTGCTTTCATGGGATAAAGTGCTTTTTCCCTTGATTTGCTTTTTACTCCCACTGTAAGTGTGTTTTTCTTTCCGACAATGCAGAGGGAGAAAAGCAATAGTTAAACATACGCACTGACCGCCCATGACCTCCGTTTGCCCGCCTTCTTAGCGGCCATTAAAAATAACCATCTGCATTTAAATGAAATCTTGAGTGTGTTATTCCTTGAGGCGGTTTTTAGGCGGCGTTTGCTTTCAATGGAGCACGCAAACGACTTTCTGCGGTCGTTCAGAAGCAGAGGTTTAATTTTCAAGCCAGTTAGACCCGAGGTAATTTGGCATTGCCTTGGATAAAGCTGCTGTGTAATTTAGAGTACCGTGAGACGGGCGTATGAAATCCTTGACTGAGCTTTTGTGTACAGCACAGGTTATAGTTTAAAGTTTGTGTCGATATAGTCTCTTGCGGCGAAGGAAAACAAAGCTAACGGCGGACACCCGGTGCATTAAAGATATTGGACGTGAAATGGTGGTGGTTTTGTTGTTTTTCAGGAAGCAATTATTGATTAATTGCTGTAGCCCGCTGAAGTGTTTCGTGTCGTTTTCTCCAACAAGTGCTCCGAGGTTTTGTGGACCGGTGCATTGAAAGACCTTGATCAGGTTATTTAGACGGTTCTAGTGAGTCTAGTGATGCAGAATGGTCTTAAAATCTAATGAAATTCCAGATAATGGGCTGAAGTAGTAAAAATGGTTACGACGGGATTGATTGAGAAAAAAACACTTGCCTTCTGTTATTTTCGGTCAATTTAAACGAGAACGTTTTAGTGATATTTGTTCCGTCTTCATTCGTTTGAATTCAAAAATCTATTTTCTTTTCATGCAATGTACATTGTATTTTTTTACTCCGCTCAACCAGAGTTTGGAGTCAGTCTGATGTAATGAGGTGTTTTTGATATGCTTAATGCGAGGTAACAAAAGGGGAGAAAATAGACGACTTCTTGACAGATTTTCAGAGAGGACAATTTGAAAACCAGTCGATTGCCTGAGTTTTTGATAACCTTTTCATGACATCTTCGTTGGCGAGGAATCCTGGGTGTGGTTTGGAGGTGGTATTGAGCTTGTGTGTCAGTAAGTGGATCATGATCTAGATTCACCCAATCATGCAGATCTGCATCTCTTTCCCGAATTCTATTTTCCAAATCTAAAATGCGATTTCAATTTGTAGTGGATTTGTCGAATTTGTCGGATTTAAAAGGCGTACCTCACGGTCTGCGCATCTTGAAAAGTTAAGCCTAAATTTTCCAGGCTTGTTGTTTGTAATCCGTGTTAATCTTCTCCATCCTTAACCGACCTTGTTCCTTTAAGGTTTATTATTATCTCTTTGGTGTTTTTCTATCTTAGTAAACTGCTATTTTCAGGTTTCCTTGAATTTAAAGATAATTTTTGTACGTGGCCAAAATAACTCAAAATACCGTGACTAATCCAGATTAGTCATATCTGTTCTGTTTTACATTGGACCTCACACATTGAAAGCTTTCACATGATTTAGAGCAAAACAAAAATATTTTCTTGGTTCTGTTTTGGTTATTAAACTGGCGAAGATATTTAGAGTTAAAGTGTACTTTTCTCAATAAGGCAGAATTTCAAAACTTGCTTGACCTAAGTAAATATACGCGACATGTTTGGGGTGTTGTTGTATAGTATCGAGCGCGCTTCAGTCCACTCTTATAGGTTTTCGTCTTATGCAAATATCACACCTTCTGAACAGTTTATTTATTCATGATCATTATTCTGCGCTGCTTTTAAATTTGTGAGCTCACTACAAGCCCGCTTTTTTGCTGTTTCATCCTCTCGACCCTCCCTTGTGGAAAAAGCTCGGAACTTGTGCAGTTAGCCACCCCTTCCCATCCCTGTGAAAGTAGGCGGGACAGTCTATGTAACGCAGTGTTTTCTTTGCTGTGATTATCAGGTTGTGGTTGACGCTTTTAACGGACACTTTGCCTCTGTTGGAACATAAAGAGGTAAGGATGCTCGTTTCTATGCTCAAGCAAATAGAACTTCTGTAAACATTGATTTAACTACCCTATCTCCCTAATGACGTAGAGAAAAGAGAGTGTATAAAAAGGTTGACGAAAAAGCTAGAGTTTGGGATCACAATTAGTTAGGCTGAAACAATCTCCCATCTCCACACGTGGCGTGAGTCGTGACACAGTGATTCACTTGGAAGAAACGTTGCGTGACAGCTTAGAAGTATAAGACTTAAATGGGAGGAGCACAGTGGACTTCATTATCCTCCTCCCATTAAATCTGATTTGAAGATTACTTGACGAGCCTCAGGAGCATCTGTGACTTCAGATCGAAGGTCAAACTCTTCCAAGGATATTTATAGCAAGTAAGGTGAATTTTGTAAGGTGATCATCTTTTTTTCTGCCTTCCTTGCCCAGGTCATCTTTTCCAGCTCACAGACATATGAATTAATGCACTGTTTAGAGGAAATAAGGCTCTCATTCAGAACCAAGGAGTACCTGGAACATCCTGACCGGGCGCCCGCCGAGGAGCCTTTATTGAGGACCTTGAGTCAGGGCCCTGGACTGAAGTCAGCTAAAAGCACAAAGGTGATTATTTCCCTTTTTCATGACCCTGTATGTTTTTGCTCATGGATTGCCCTGCCTGTCTGTAGTCGTGACTTGCTAACAGTCATGTCTCATTCTCACTCTTACCATCACATTAACGCCTCTAGTTATGATTTTAACGAGTTTTTCCAGTCTCTTCTTTCGCTCTGCGAAAGAAATGTTGCTTTTGCTCATGCTGGCTCCCGGTGCGAAAATTTCTACGCCGGCTCGGGTTTGGTTTGACGTTGTGCTACCTGACAAGTTCGCTGACACAATTTTGGTGGGCTCAGTATGCTCTACACCTGTTTTTGTTTGTGTCTTTTGGGGGGGGAGGGGGTGGTGCTGTGGGTGGCGTCGAAGTGGCGATCCATGACAATCCTTAGTTCGACATCTGAATTCTCCTTACTGACTGCCACAGTGTTCTTTACATGTCACTTCTGAGAAATTGATGATTCATCAAGGCAATTTCTTCCAGTTGACTGATGATTCTCTTTTTTCGTATCGCCCATCTGCTTCAGTGAAAAGTGTCGATCGTAATGTTCTTTGGCGCTGGATGTATTGCGCAGAGACAAAACGTGACAGACAATTGAGCTTCGATTGTCTGTCACTTTTCGGAAATTTGGCATTTTCAATCAGTTTTCGTTCGACGAAAAAACCGGATTGCTCGAGTCCTGCTAGTTTTCAGTTGTTGATTGAGATTATTTGTTTCATCTGACCAGTTCTCCAACCTGTCAATACCTGTTTTCATTGTCAATTATTGTGTTTGTTTAACGTTCTGATGTGTTGATCGTTTGTAGGTAACTTGGTCTCTTTGGTCGTGTCTCAGATGTTGAGGCACTAACATTTCAAATATGATAACAATTAAAAAGCGATATTTAAACATTCTTTTGGTGTCAACACTCCCAAAGTTTCTTCTTGTGTATATGATTGTGTATTTATCGCTGACAAAATGTTTCAATATGAAAAGTCTGTTAATTAAACAAATATCTTGGAGATAAAAAAACAGCGATGCAGAGATCTAAGAAAAAATGATTCTGCACTTGGGAAAACAAGTGTTTTTCAGCGCGTAGTTAGTACATGCATCTCGAAGAAACTTGTGACGAGAGATGCTTAATTTGTTTGGCGAATTAATTTTATTCCACCTGTTCATGCAAGCAACAGACTCGAACGGGCAGAAAGTCAAGCGAAAAATCTTGCCATAACAACTTCTTTTTACTGTCGCTTGTTTCTTCACTGAGCAAATCAGTTATAGTTGCGACTGAGGCTAGATTCTTGTTCTTTAATGAATATTGTAAGATCTTGTCGCTACGGCAAAAGGAAAAACGCCTAGGTAACGGTGAATTCCCTCGGGTTCTCAGCCGAAAAGCAGCGAACTCTTTTTAATAAGATCTGCTGACGACACAAATATTCACGACTAAGGGACTAAGGCAGCGTCCACTCTACGCCAAAGGAATTTGAAAACGCAGCTTTATTTCTATGGTTTGGCCTAACGTCCACCCTAATCCGTCACGAAAACGGAGGTTTTTGAAAACGCAGCTTTTCGAAATCGATGGCGTCACGATAATCACGTGATTTCCCTGACCGACTTTTCCTCAAACACAAATCCAGAATGACCGGTGTTATAGTTGCGTTTTTAAATTCCTACGGTGTTGTGTGGACAGGGCCTGTAGGATCCTTTAATGGTCTCTACACATTTCGTTGACTACTTGATGGGTAAATGTTGAAATTTTATCTTAGACTATGTGATCGTTCCCTTAGTTCTTTTAATGTTTTCAGTACAGATGTTTTTAATTTTCTCGCAAATTCTGCGTTGGAGAGCGCCCAGTTAACGAATGCCTATTCTCTTAATTTGCCACGATCCATGGCCGGCGACTGGCGGTAGGAAGTAGTTAATTCGCATATCGCTCTCCAGCCTGGCTTGTGTGTAGCTTCTCTGCTAATGCACCAGAACTGGATGATGTCCAACTTCCGTGCATTTAGCGTTGTCGCACGTGCTTCTTGTCGAGATGTTGTCATGATATTGGCTCGTGCGTTCCATACCTGTTGCCTCGGGCGATCACTTTTCTTCAGCTGTGTCGCTTCAATTGAGCCGGCGAGAGAATATCATCCTATGTAAAAAAAAAAAGTAGAAAGATAACACGGAGTTGTAAAGGTTTCCTCTAATTTTCCGATCACGTTTTCTTTTTCTTTTGTCGATTTAGCATTATACGGACTCTGTAATACCTGTTGAAATGATTTAATTGACAGATACTTTTGAAACACCTCTAGACTTATGTACGTGCATACTGTATAGTGGGAAACGTGCATGGCGTATAGTGGAAAACGCTTGTTAGAGGTCAGGCCTAAGAACAGGGCACGAAACAGTGCAGATTGAAGTGAAGTATGACACGTCTTGTGAAAATACAGTCTGGAATTAAATGAGCGAAATGGAAGCGACCGCAAAAGGAAATAAAAATGGGCGTTGTCGGTTTTCTTGGCTTCTTTTTCTTTCTTTCTTTTTTTTTTTTTTTGTCATCTTTTTGCTTGCTACTATTCACTAAATTTCCCCTCCCTCGATCAGGCTATTGAAAATCAGGGAATTTGTTGACAAGTTTTTTAAACAATGAACTGAAACGTTTTTATTTTTTTGCCTTGGCACACCAGACCTGCCCCTGTCCACAGGTGACTGGTTATATTTCAATTCACCGCACCGTTAAGTAAATGCAAGCATTTCTTTCCTTTGATAGACTGAACATTGGGGACCACTTGTTAACCCTTGCAAAATGGTTCGGGAAACCCTTTGTAGTAATAGTTTTTAATACCACTCTGCACTGTGAAGTGTCTTTCAGAAACCTTTCTAAAACTTTTATTAGAAAACCATTTGAAAACATCTGCTTCGGAAACCTTTTAAAGACTCCTTCGACGAAAACCTTACGAATTCTAAGTGAGGAAACCATTTTAAACCTCTTCAGAAAACCTTTTTATAGTAACCGGCATTCTTTAAAGGAAACCTGTTATCCCATTCTTTGGGGAAACCTTTTAAAGACTTCTTGTATTAAAGGAAACCCGGCTTCGTTTAAGTATACCGGTCTTTTAACGTCTCTTTTTGGAGTCTTTTTCAAGTCATTTGATAACAGCAGTCTTGTAGAACTCAAGTAAAATTCCTTGTTTATCTTTTTTTCCTTATTCGCCTTGCGTCAGATGTTAAATTTATCACCAGCTTTCAAGAATGTCCTTCAAAGAAACCGCCATCCTTAACACAGAAATAAATTTTTCATGTGCATGTAGTTATTTCGCAGCAAGTCGATAAGCGGTGTTGTACTCAGCAATGCAAGGCGCTGGGCCGTAAACGGTCACCGACCTAAACAAATTCCTGCCGCCCTCCGTTCCAAAATAAGCGCCCCGCCTTGGAGTCTTTAGAAACTTATTGTCCAGTGGACGCGCAAAAAATCTAATTAATACTTGCATTATTTTCCCGAGGCCACATGTGCCGTTCCAATTCTGGCAATTAAAGTTAAGTTTTGTCGGAGTTTTCTTTGATGAATTATTGAGTTAGGTTCCCCGCTGAAGACCTCACTGACTGTTTCTTTCGCACGTCCTGGCGAAGTTATTCTGGGAAAGTGGTGACAAACAATTTATAATTTAGACTATCGTCAAACTATGGACATCTAAGAAACGCGCTAATACTCTTGTTGTAAAAAATACTCAAAACAGACTGAAAGGCATGAATGAGGAAGAAAAAAGAGTTGCTAGAACTGCAATGAAATGTTGTGTACGTTAACTTTTGAGTGAAAATGGCGACCTCCCTTTAAAGCCTCGTTTGCCCGCTATTTTGGCTGTCTGTTCGCATATTTTTCTTGAATTTTTTTTCATCCGACCTTCCTGTTTCTTTTGCATTAAGTAGTTCCTGCTTTGAAATCACATAGTTTATGGTTGTGAAGACGGGGGGCTGAATTTGGCGCGAATTGTTTATATCAACATTTAACATCGATATGATGTCTTTGTATTCCCACTGTCGGTGCGCTCTTGCTGAAATATGTTTCTAATTAGTCTCGATCTTCGAGATCAGAAAAAAATATTGAAACTGAAGTCTCGTGTTTGGTCTTGTTAAAAAGCAAAGAAACTAAACAAACTCGGCGGTACTCCTCTGTTTTTAAATTATGTTTACTTTCGATGTCTCGTAACGCTTGAACCAGAAGGGTTTGTTTTCTTTGTGGTGTTTTCAGTTTCGATTAAATGTTCTCGAAGCAGTCATCAGAAGCACTCTTCTCCTGTCTCAGCGGTGTGAAAGTCCGTCGGGCCCTTTGTTTTTCTTGCGCGAACTTTCTTTTTATCCTTGTTTGTGTTGGTCGCTATGTGTTTTGAAACGGACATTAATAAGTTTTAGTCTGGGCTTATCCTTTCGAAAGGCCAACGGTGAATTATCAGTAACACTTTTGTTTAAGCCGATCAAAGGTAGCCGGTACAGGGGCACGTGCAGTCGCAGATTCCTCTAGCCTGTAGATTTTCGTACTTTTGTACTCTCTGTTTCTGCCGGAAGTAGGAGAAATCCTGACAGGTTAATAAATACTTTAATGATTAGGTATCGCCTTCAAATTAACTCAGCGAGATTCTCGTGCTCTTTAAGGTATGTTTTGCGGCTTGGTTATCTTCAAAGTTGTGATAGGGCCGATAAACTCGTCCGCCATATCGCGTGCCTCTTCTGTTGAGTTGATCCCTTGGGAATCCGCGAGACTCGAAAACTCCGCCAGGGCCTGGAAAGGAGACTCTCCCCCAAACAACACTCTCCTTTTCCTTTGGTAGAAAGAACCGAGCTGTACACCTTTCTTGTCCTACTGCCACCTTACTTGTCTCCAGCCCACCGCTCACTGTAGTGGGCTGAAACCTTCGGTGATTGTTTTTTCAGTGTCTCCTCCTGCACGTGCGTGAAAACGCATTGCTCTGTTGTCTGAAGTAAATTGCCTCCCATCCGGAAGTGTGCGGCCTGATTAGTACTAAGCTTGTAACAGAGGTCTCAATGTTTGTTACTCATACTCTCTCGGTCGTTATACCGAGTTACAGTCTTGTTTAAGCTACTTTTTCCGCCCTTCTAATATCGAGTATCAATTTCTGTAGTCTGCCGGCCGGGGAGCACCGCAAAAGACCGTCTGGGAAGATGGTTAACCAGTTAGCCACCAATATCACCGCTATCAGCGCCAAATTCAATATTTATCTTTCAGATTTGAATATTTTCGATCACGAATTTAGAGGTAAAAAATAGTCTGCGGCACCTTTTATTCGCCCCTCTTGACTGCAAATCGCATTTTCGCAATCCAGAGTGAGGAAAAAAAAACACTAACTATGTAAGCCTAACAATATTCTCCTCCCTCCCTCAAAATGACTAATGAAAGGAACTCACGCGTTTTATTTCGGGAGAAAAGTGATCAGAGAAAAACCCTTCCTTCATTTTAGTGCTCAGAAAATGTCACCGAGTCGAAAGTTCACAAAGGGTTGGATTCTTTACTATCGATGTAAACTCCAAACTCACCGGTGATGAAGCCAGTAGATGCCAAATATGACAATCGGCTTCCGTCTGACATCGTTTTGGAAGGAATACACGTAATGCGGAGAGGCTAGAGAAATGGTTGATCAAACAACACAGACAGATTTCAGTTCACGCAAAGCTTTCTTTTTCTGATCTTGATTTACAGACTATGAACTTTTTCCAATTTTCCTTGTATCATTTGAGCGTTAATAATTACGTACGTTCCCCGCAGTCTGCAAGCGTGGAAAAGGACAATACTAGCACAAACTTTAACAGGCCTTTAACAGGTTTTAGTTTCCGTGTGAACGCGTTGCCGGCGTTGCGGGAGAGTTTATAGTGATCCGCGTGCTTTCGGTTCGACAGGAATGTAATGTGAAGTCATTATGTGGGGCTTACAAAATTTCCTTAAGATCAAAACAATAGCTCAGGAAGGTCCAAAAATGCTAAAGAGGTAACATGACATCCCGCAAAGGTTCAAGATGGGGAGATTTATGATATTCAAAGAAGTCGGAAGCCAAATTAACGTCAAATGATGTGCGTTACGCTTTCTTCCCGCAAATTGGAATCCATTTTGCTTCTCGCCATCCATTGGCATCCTCACTTCTTAATGGGTTCTTACCATTTTTCGAGTACTTTTCTACAAAATCAAACTCTTATTTCTGGAATTCCTATCATTACTGCGTGTTTTTGAGCTTCTTGAAGTCATGCTAAAAATAGCTGACCTTGCCTGTTCTTCATAGAGTACCTCTGGATTTAGGATTATTGGAAAGACACTTTCGTGCACCGCCGGCTTCTCGGTAAGTGTTTACGTTTCGGTAGACTACGGAAGCCTGGCAGACGTGTGTTATGAGGCCGTGACCTACACTTGTTGCACAGAAAAAGAGACGCATATCGATGAATCGGTGTTAGAGTATTTTTAGAGAGGCACTTGCAAGAATTCGCTCTGTGTGACGTGTTAGACTTTGTTCTGACGTCGTTTTAAAGTGCTAATCGTCTACAGCACGTCAGTAAATCATCCATTGACGCTCTCTGCACTTAAACCGTTGAACTTGGTCCAGGTTTTTGAAGAGTTCCACTTACGCTGCGTTCGTCGATGTCACGATAATTTGCTCTGTTTGCACGAAACGTCGCTAAGATCTAAAGTGCAAATGGTTTGATCGAGATTAGAGTGTTTCATGTTGATACTGTTCTTTACTCGCATACAATTCGTTACAAGGCACTGGGTCCCAATAAACTTCTTCCGCCTACTTGCTTTGTGCCGGGCGTTCTTCAGTTCTAAGATTCCCGCATTATTCAGCTAGGTTTCATTCAGTGATGCTTACATGACGTGTGTACTCTCGATGGCTCCTTGTTCCCGTCTGTTGTTGTTTTGTGGTTATTGCGCCGGAAACAGGTCCCGCTTTAAGCTTTATAGTCCAGGTTTTGCCGTTTCGTTTTGCAAGACACTAGTCTCGCAATACCTCCCTCTGCTGAGGTGCAAATGATACCGGTCAATTCAGTGTTCAATTAAACAAAAGGTTGGGAGGAAAGGAGTGATAACCCCAGTTGCTTCTTGATAACGCAGAAACCTTCAATAGACGTTGGCCCTCATGGGCCAGTAGAACTTGAGAAAAAGGTGTATTTTGTTGTATTACTCAACACCTTACATGAACCAATTTCTCCCCAGGCACAACAAGACGAAGAGAGAGACAAGATCGACCTGATCCGCTTGGCACTGGCGCGCAATCTGTCAAGGACTATTTTATGAGGCTGGCGTTTAAGCAAGGACTGAAGAACTCATAAAAATATCAACTCAAAGATGAATCTCTGCGTTTAGAAACGCAATGGCGAAGTGAATTTTTTGCCACTTCTATCGAAATCTGGCTTGCGAGGCATTCCGGGGAAACTCAGCGGGTCAACCCGAAACTGACATCGCTTTGAGCAAGAGGAGTTTTTCCAATCTCAGTTGATAGTGATATAAAAATAGTCAGTGGAATGACGCTTGTGTATATTTTGTACGTAGGTATGTATTGCTTAACAATAAACAACATGCATTTCTGAAATTTTCTACCCACTGATTTTTGTACTCGAGTTAATCTTGTCCACGCATAATTTCATAATAAAATGAAATATACCCCGAATTTCCGGATATATGAAACTTTTCTGTGCTCTAGCCGCTCACTCGCCGCTGTGTTACTCGCTTTTCAGGAAAGACTTTTCGTCGTTTCATTTGTAAATTTTTCAGTGCGGATTTCACCTATTCCTTGACAACCTTTACAGGTGAGGCTACCAAATGCGCTCTGCAAAAATCCGTGCGCACAAAACATGGACTTTGGCATAGAGTTCTTATCTTGCGCTATTCATTTCCAAAGATACTCTTCCGCAACGAAAGGGAATTCGCTAGAGGCATTAGAAAACTGACCCGGCAAAGAAATTGTCCCATTCGTTTCTGTCAAGTCACCTTCCCCAGTCGATCACGATCGTGATGTCGTTGAAATGGCTTAGAGATCCAGATATAAGAAGGAAACCATTTACTCTCCATATGTAGCAATACAAGACAAAACGTAATGAAGGAATTGAAAATATTGTTATCAAACAGTGTGAAAAAATAGCCGTTGTCGTTCTATAAATTGACATTATGAAATTTTAAAAACTTAGGAATCTTTCTAAGGCTAAAGTTAAACGAGCCTTTTTTTAATGACCACCAAAGAGTTACACTAGGAAACCATTCTACACCGCAAACATTTCAAGTACCAGTGGCCCAGCACATGGCTGCTTTTGGTTAAGAAAAGAATAATTTCAGCATAAGGTGTTCATAACTATTTTTTTCCAATATTTATTTTACTGTCATCATAGTTATAAGCTTGGTTAAACTAGCTAGATCGGTCTTGATCAGGTTTTCCTGATGGTGCAAATGTTGTTAAATCCTTATTTGCATATTTCACACTTATATAAAGTAAGATTGACACTGCGTTGAAAATTCGATATGAATAACTGTTTTTTTAAATCTTTCCAACGCTTCATCTGCCTTCTTACAGTCAAAAGTGAGAAATTCTTTAAACAAGCTTTGAGTTTGTGCGTGGAAGTGATGTTGAGCCAACTAAAGATAAAACATTTAGCCCAAGCTTTGTAATAAGACTTAGATTCCCTGCGACGTTTCCAGTGTTTTCGGGTTTTATTAGAGGTAAAGTCGCAATTGAGGTGTGGGTGTTTTATCGTGTCGTTCACACCCCTGAAAAATTACCGATAGTTATTCAACAACTGCGTGTCTCTCGATGTTATACTTGAGCTCGAAATATATAAAATATTTAAATTATATTCTTTTATCACTGATATAAATGATATAAAATGGTCCAACTTGGGGAAGATGACCGACGTATTGGAAAGGAAAATATCAGTGGAAATTTATAAATTGAAGTTTAGAAGTCCTACAAGACGGATTGTTTCATCTTAAACCCAATGTTTAAACACAAACCAAACAGAAAGCAAACATACGTTAGCGCATGCCCGAATTAGGCGTCCTCTGTGCTCTTGATCTTAACGAGTCTTCTTCCTAATTATGATAATTATGTTATTGTAGGATCAGGTGGGCTACAATAATGATAATTATAGATCTTCTTATCAGCATTTCAAGAGAGGCCGATCGTAAAAGAAAAGCTGTGAGCCGAAGGTCTTGTTACGAACGAAGCCTGTTTAAACTTTGGCGGTGTGTCAAAGATAAATTTTGAACTGAAAGCACTTAAAATGTGGCATAGTTTGCATTTGTGGTCGTTTATCATATCTTAATGAGCTTGCGGCGCACACACTTCTACTCCGCTTGAATTGCAAAATAACAATTATATTTAGACGGTTTATACTTTGGCTTTGAAGTTCGGTGATGAAAAATGGCGCCTAAAGCAACGTGAATATCACCACGATATTAAAACGCGCTCATTTTTTAAGTATGCCTCTGTCACTGCGCTGTGCGGGGCGTTTTAAATCTTATTTTTTTGGCATTTATTTCTTGCTTTTTCTCGTGTCAGTTAATAGCCGTCAAATCAACGCCAGGTTTTTCAGGGCTGTTTAAAGCAATTTTATAATTAAATACAAAATGAGGCTAGTTTTGGGCTTTGTTGAACTTGTTCTGTGTTCTAACCGCTTTACACCACCTTGTTAGCTATTGTTTTTGCGTTTCAGATCAACAGACTTTCTGTCGCTTTTCCCATTTTATCTTTCTTAAAACAGTGTTATTTGTTTTTGTATGCCTTAAGCTCCCTTAAATGGGTTTCGTACTTGAAAGTCTCGACTTTTCATGTATAGGGCAGTGAAGTTTTATAATATTTTTGGTAACCGCAACCATCAGTTAGAATTAGTCGAAAACAGCCGACATTTTTTAATCGTTTTGCTAAACTTTAATTGGCTTTTCCCTCAGCATTGTGTACTATATAGCAAAGGCGGGTTAAAATGAATGATTTCTTTCTCGTATTCAAGAAAAAGTCCTTTCTTAATGAGCCGAATTGAGATGAAAAATACAAGGCCGCAAACTTTGAACATTGTCCGCCCAGTACAGCTTGCATTGGAAGAGTCTAGACTATTTATCGTTCAGGGCTTGTTTTGCCTCATCAAAATACACCGACTCAAATCATTTAGGACTATAAATGCAATTTATTTTCATGAGCCGGCATTTTCAATAGGCAAGATCTTGCCGGTAGGGATTAAATACTCATTTCGAGATAGCAGTTTTGGTGAGTGATCAACTTTTTAAAAAACAAACCTCTTCAACCATCTGTATAAACATTGAGGCACGCCGAGGGTTTTTAAATTCTGCTGTTAAAATTGAAACATGTAATGAT
Organism: Orbicella franksi; assembly: GCF_964199315.1. Taxonomy (NCBI): domain Eukaryota; kingdom Metazoa; phylum Cnidaria; class Anthozoa; order Scleractinia; family Merulinidae; genus Orbicella; species Orbicella franksi. Next base: position 15,303,977 of record NC_138150.1, on the reverse strand, counting down.
ATTTTTTTCGGTGAATTTACTTTATTCGCCTTGATTCAGTTCGGCTTTCAAGAAGTTAAATTTTTCGTTTTAGTATATGGATTGCAAACGTAATCGTTAAGAGACGACATTGCGAAAGACAATTTCCAAGAAGATATTGCCATAATTGGGAAAAACGCATTGCATTGTTGGAAGTCATCTAAAGAGCTAAGAATAACGGTAAGTCTGTGTTGCCATTCCTTTTGCACGGTAACTTTCCATTTTTCATATCGGCTAATGGGATTTTAAAACAACCATTTCGTAATCTTCTTCTGTCAGGATTGGTTTTATCGCGGTTTGATAACTTTGTCGGACTGCAAATCAGCCAATTAGATTTTCCTGATCGATTTCAGTTTAAGACGAATTCTGTAATGGAGTTTGTTGCTGGAGATAAGTTGGGCACAACTGAAAATCGAATAACGAAGCATAAGATCGAGATGTTAGCCGTGTCTGATTATCATTTCCAGTAAATGATGAAAAGAAGAAGAAAAGTAGAAAATGCAGACGATAACCAGAATCACCTGATATGTTGATATGTTTCTCAAAGTTTGTTTGCCGAGTTAAAATTTACAGCATCTTTTTTCTTACTTCATCTGTGAATATGCTCAAAAACTCATTAACGGCATTGAGTTTATATCAAGAATCCTTTCTTTTTGTTTTAATTGCAATTTCTTTTGGCAATCGAAAGTGCCCTGCATATTCACTTTTGTTTCCGGTTATCTTGCTCGTTTTACTTCAACTAAGTATTTTCTTAAATTATTTTACCGAAACTAAATTCTGCATTTTTGCATGTGGTGAAAAAAAATTCATGGCTAAAGCTGTTCCGAGAAAATCGTTTCTCCCTCTTCATGTTTTATGAAACCAGGTAAAAAAAATTATCATTGTAAATAAAGTGTTAATTTTTTGACACTCCATAAAAATGTAGAATTTCTCAATCCATTAAAATGTCCAAGTTGCCCCCAAATCGTTCCAAAAATATCGGTTCTTTGGCCAAGCCGACCGTTGCCGATATTAATTTTGAGTGCTCCATTTTGACCAGGCTCCGGTTTCATTTTATAAATTTTCATATTAAATTTCTTTAAGTATTGAATTTTCCATCTGTTTTTGTGAGAAAGGCTAAAGCCATCTTTGATCATCTTTTCCCGCCTGCCATGAATGACTTCTCTTTGTGGCGTGAGAGCGACAGGCTATAGTTCCCGTGAACTCATTAGTTTATGATTAGCCTCTAGAACCTACGTTTCCCGAAATACGATTGTTCAAAGTTTGAATTCCTTTCCTATTTAGACCAGACTCGAGGGTTCAACTCACACTCTAAGCAACGATGTCAACATTTTTTTCTCGTCCTACAGTTTTCCCAGTGATCGTCTACTTACGCTAAACGCTCCCATTAAAACGACAACATTTTGTCCTTTCCCTAATTGGCCTCACTAAGCCAGCGTAATTTGTCGAAATAGCGAATAGACAAGAAGTGCTGCTCGCCTGCACGTTTTGCCGTGATAACATTTCTATTTCCGGTTTAAAATAACGCACTTCCGGTTTGAACGCTGGGTTGATTTCCGATTTATTTTCCTCGATCGCGAGATCGATCGCCAAACTTTGAGCCGTTTTTAATTTTCATCGAATGTAGAGATTGCCTTTGTTAACTTACTATTACAATCGGAAACAGACGAAACCTTTGAGACTGTGAAACTACAAGACCGTGCCGCCGCCTCGGCAGTGCCATCTTCAATTTTTTTCGATTCAGTGAGTAATTGACACTTTGGCAATGAAAAGCGGCAACTTCAAACGATTCCAAAATAGGCTCTCGTTATAAACGTGCAAAAGCGAAGGTGGCTAATTGTGGATTTATAGCTCGAGACTTTTAATAATTCGGAAACAAAAGTCATCGTCGAAAGTCTATCAGGCGCCGTGGGTATGGTTACTAATTTTCCTTTGGGTTGGTTTCTCAAATGTTTTAACACGAACCTTACATCCGCGCCGCCTGGCGAAATTAAATAGTTTGCGTTGGTAACATAACAGACAGGAAAACTAACACATTTGCTTTCTGCCGTATATTCAGTTTCCGTGCCACGAAATCGCACTATTTTTAGCGGCGACGAAGTCTTTTCACTGTAGCTAAGAGCAGAGCAAGATCATTTGGTTTCGTAATTTTTATTTGCTGCGTGACCGGCAAGTGTATTACAATATCACAAAACATCACGGGGCAATCAAATATGCCCAGCATGCTCATTTGAAAGTCGTTATTTTAAGACGGGTTTCTTTACAGAAGTTCCAAACAACAAAATATCATTTTTTTGGGGCGCATATAATCGAGCTTACGACCCATGCTAACATGGCGCAAATGTTTGGTTTGCGAAGGGCAAAAAAATACCCTATCACCGGTACCCAGAGTGTCAAACGGGTAAAAACGCAAGAAAAGGGATGATAAGGGAACATAACTTTTTCTCATCAAAAGGACCGGTCATACATAAAAGGCACCGCCAAAGCGCTTGTGTTCCGTGGAATATTAAAATTTGTGGCCCCGCTACTCGAGATAAGTTCAGTCACAAAGAGCGGTTTTCAGTTTCTGAAAAGTAAGGCAAGCAAATTCTAAACGGTGTTTGTACACCTCTCCGTTATAATCAACTTTTTACTCGTAAATTACTCCGGCAAACACACTCTAGCGACACAAAAAGGAACCCGAAAGGACAAATAATTATCGCTGCCAACGTTAAGTTGAGATCTTTCTCGGTCCTTAACTTAATTTCAACTAAGCCGGGAGGAAAGGACGCCGCTTTCGTTCGCAAGAACGACCATTGCAGAAAAATATTATCCTGTAATACAGCCAATAAAGTGCTAAGTGAATTGCATGGGCCCGACACTTCATCAAATAAAAAAAATTTCATTAGCAGATATTTTGAATAAGAATGCCGGAGATTTCAGAAGGCAGCCGCTAAAAATAAATGGCGAGAGATACTGAAAAATGTCTGCCCTTTTTCCGAAGGGTCAAGAAGCAATCAAAAACGGCCAGAAAGAGGGCTGTAGTTCGCTCGAAGTTGACTCTCCAAAGTAGCCATTTTGAAAAGTATGGCATGAATGCTGATTAAAAATTACAAACAAATTTCCCCGCCAACCAAACAATCACCAGAGCTCACTTGTCGAATTTGATTGACATTGATATCCTTTTGAGTCGCCGCTCTTTGCTTATCCAAGATTGGTAATGAGAGCGTTTAATTCATTTTGTGGTTTAAGACGATTCGCCGCGCTAAATCCTCATTTAGCACGGAACACAATAGCTCTGAGAGAAGATTCGGCCCAATCAGTTATCGAGATGGCCGTAAAAGAGCCGCTTTATTCCCAGATCGGTCCCAAGTCGTTGGGTTTTCAGTACCTCTCATTGCAAAGCAATCAGAGAAAATTCAACCAGCTGCACTTAATTAAACCCACCGTCAACATGTGTGAAGTTGGCATAAAGCACGTGCTATCACCCGGGGCACCGATCCACGCCACCTGATTGGTGCGGTGTCTTACGCCGTTGTGACGTTCTCTCCCGAGGGATTGATGGTTTGTGCGCCGCCTTTTTCTAAGCGGCATCCGTTTGAAGTAGTCTTGCAAGCCTACCGCACTTGAAAACACTTAGACGCAAATGCGGAGCGCTTTCGAACGCTGCGAAACCTTTCTCGCGCTAGAAGCCTTTCAAGATCAATACACGGACGTCTGGATCTTCGATCGTGTGGCCAATTTTTCGTTTGGGATTTTTCAGTGATCGGCCACATAGCACATTTTGAGCAGTTCATCGGACCGTCGCAAGTGATATATGTATTTGAATATTTGCTTTGGGGGCTCACCGCGGCGTACTTTTGATCTCTGCGAGGCATTCTCTTAGTAAGATCCGACGAACGACTGTAAAGCAGGTTGTTAGCCTATCTCGACTGAATGCGGTCCGCAGTTCTCGGCGATTCGTAGCTATGGATTTGGAGCAAACGCTTCCTAAAGGTTCTCGAAAGGTTTATTATGGTCATAGAGAGTCACAACAGAAATCTACCACACGTGAAATATTACAGGCCGGATCAGCGGCCGACTGCCCCACAACTATGCGACCCCCTCCAACCGGCGAAGATTCGAACGACATTGAGCGCTCCAAAGGAAATTTGCTGGCTTCTTTGAGGTCAGATTCGTTCCTTTCGAGTCCTCGAATGACACCGAGAAGGTTTTCGAAAAAGGAATCGATCGCTATGCGTGGTTGTTCAGGACTGGAAACAGAGGAAGAGAAGCTTGCGCCGCTGGGCTTTGAACCAGAGGGTAGCGCAGCGTCCACTCCACAATGCGAGCGGTGGCCTACTAGTTTGAACGATATGCTTATGGACTGCCATGGATTTAACTCTTTTTATCATTTTCTACGGCAGGAGAACAGTGAAATTCTTCTAGATTTTTGGCGAGCATCCGAATCATTCAAGCGAATGGCGCCGATTTCACATGAAATGCGGACAACCGCCAAAGCGATTTTCCAGAAGTTTATTTTCTCTGGGAGTTGTGATGCTTTAGAAATCAGCGACTCAACTAGAACGAAAGTAGCGCAGCATGTTAATGATCAGCCTGTGGATTGTGGGCTTTTTGAGGAGGCTTTATCAGAAGTCATGGCGAACATGAAAAATAATCATTATCCGAGGTTTATGAACACAACACTGTACAAGGAGTGTATTCAAAGCGGCGGCGAGAGTCCTAAAGGGCTATGTGAACGTTATTCGCACACAGCCAGATTTCACGGAGGATATTTACCTACCCTTCCTGAGGAGAAAGTTTTGGGATTTGACGAGATTGAGGACGATGGAGACCAATTTGAATTTGAACAACATCGCCAAAGTGTGAATGGATTGTCGCATTGTGGAAAGAGATCGGGTTCCGATGAACACAATGCACGGTAAGTTACTCGCTCAATTCCTACCATAACAAACCGCTTTTTTGTTCTCGGCGGCCTTACAATTGCCTTTCCGGATTTCTACACTCGAAATATCTCATTGAGTTGCCTGACAGCTCTAGTGTATAGTTATCAGCGGCAATTTACATTCAGTGTTTTCCGAAGGCGATTGGGTGGTTGTTAAGCAATGTTATTGCAATTTACTTTTTGTTGTTTTCGAACGATAATCTTACCGACTTTGTAGTTAATGAAAGCGGCCGAGTCGAGTGATTTTATTTTCGGTGCCGCGGCAGAGATTAGGGCTAAAATCGTCAAGATCGCTAATAGAATGGGATATTGCTTCTCTTGTCAAGCATTTGATTTAGTTTTTGAAAGGCTAAGTTTAGAAAAGAAGTTTGTCAACTTCTCTCGCAGTGAATATTTGAATAGTAACTGTCTGTAGTACTTGAGCGCTTCGCTTAATTGAGACCTGTTTTTAATTTCCAAGGAATCGGAAGTCTTAGGAACTGCTTAGAATGTGAGGCAGTTTAGCGCAAGAATTTTTTGAAGGCCTTCATGGTGGGAGTTTTCATTGCAGCAACTGCGCTGTACGGTGCGTTTTGAAATTTGGCAGTAATAATGTTTAAGTTGTTTGACCCCAGATAAAATTAGAAGTCGTCAGAACGACTACAGTAATTGTCATTCTCTTGAATCGAAACTTATTGTGTTTCTGTGCAGTCCAATGTTCTTTTTTGTTCTGGCATGTGATTTGCGCTGTTTGAAATACAAGGCAAATGATTGATCAACAAACTTCGGAGTACAACTCGACATACTTTGTTTTGTGTAACAAAATGACTTCTTCAATTCAGGGCAGTCTTTCGATACTCCAATTATTCCTCCGATCTGTTAAATCTATCAAATTTTCGAGCAGCGCCAAGTGGTTTTCGAGTTAAAAATCACACCATTGTAAAATTCAGGACTGAATTGCAAATCTCTTTTGGAAATGTTTTTTTTTTAATTGTATTTTGCCGGGTAAACATGTTACTTGTGTATTCTGTTATTTGGTTAGAAGTACTTGTAATTTGGAGAGGGTGTGAATTCTTTCCCTGGAGCTTCCAACCGCGCGTAGACACTCGAGAACTCGTATCGGGTTAATGAAACTTGAAGAAGTCTGATCAGGCGAGGTGATTACATTTTCTCGTGGAAAACTTCTGTTGTGGTTTTGAAATGGTTTCATTTCAATTCGACTTATGGCACTTGATTGGGTTCCATATATATGAATACCTCTGTCAACTTGAAAGGGAGTAACGATGAAAGCTCTGGTCATAAATGCTTAGCATTTAATGGCAAATTGAGTCTGTGCAAACATGCATTAGCATTCGCTACTGAGCTGTCAGAGGAATAATGGAAAAAAAATTCACAGGATCCATCACCTATGATTAAGTCAGATGTGGTTGTATAGAGCTTTTTTGATTATGCACAGACCTTCCATGGCTAAAGACGGTATGCTGCAGTACTCTGGTTGTCGCATTCTGAGATTCATTCAATTGCCCTAAGCTGCCATAGCTGTGTTTTATCAGCATGTTTAGTTTCGCTCAAGCCTAGAATATTTCTTGTGCTGTTTACAAAGCGTAATGTTTTTAGCACCCTCAAAAAAAGTTGTTTCTTTCATCACAATTCAGTGAACCGTGACCACTGATCTTAAGAAGGATGTTTTTGTTCCCAAGGGGTCAACAAGCCAACAGAGTTCTTGATTTGTTTCACTATTGTTTGGCACTCTTTTTGCATTCTCAGCCTATAGTACTTTCATAAGAGCTGCTCTTTAAAAACAATTGGAGCTGAATGATTTTATTTCATAAATGGGTTTCTTTTACTTGTGTTCCAAAATGCTCATACCATCACTATTTTCTTGCCCCCCACTGAGCTGAATGATGAGGAATTCGCATTTTGGTGGAAAAATCAAAGCAGTGAATTCACTTTGTTTACGTCTAATGCTTTTGAAATTTAAGTTTGCGTAATGATGTACGATGTACAATCTTGACTTGTCTTTTCTCTCCTCTATTTATTTTATTTTGGCACTCACTTTTAGAAGCGCATATGTTTTTGTACTTCAATGTGATTATTTCACCCTTGAATGATGATTGGATAGCTAAAGTGCAATCATCAAGAATGACTCTCCAGGTCCACTATCAGTGTGTGATCAGGCATGATATAAATTGGATAGCTTTAACCAAATCTCCATGTACTCAAAGTGCATTTTCCTAATTTTGCTTAGCTTACTTTCATTGGATTTCTATTTGAACTGTTTCCTGTGGTGATAGTTCCTTGCTTGCATCAATTTTGCAAAGATGATAAAAGATTATTGCTATCTGAAGTGCTAGTTGCCGTTAGCAACTAATTCTTTGCGAGATAAACAAACATAAGTACCTGCACGTGCACACCCTGTCTTTCATAGGTTTAAAGTGCGCTCAACCTTTAAATGGCAAACTAAAGCTTACTAGTTATTTTTTATCATGTCAAGTATATCCGCCGGTATATATTGAATTATAGGTCAGAATTTCATTAGCTCAAGGTCGCTCCCTATAGTTTTAAGATCACATGCATCCTAAGGATGAAGCCTTAAGTAATCTGTGTGTGCTGTAATGAAAACAACTGTTTTTCGATATTAAATGATGTCGACATGACCATATAAAGCAAAACTGACAGTGAATGTTCTCGCATTTCCATGATTTTAACAGAGATGATACACTATTACATCATTGCGTATTTATTACATTTAATAAGTTTTAGAGGACTTTGTGAAAAAAAGGAATGCAAAAACAGCATTCAGACCATAACACTAGTGGGCGCAGCAGGACAAATGGTAACCCTATGGAGCCACTGTAACTTTATTGAGTGTTACATAATATAAATAAATTATGTGATGTTGTAAATCTCCTGACAAAGTCCGTGCATATCATAGTTGATTTATTTTGGAGTATTATTCACCCGAGAACTTATCTGACTTCAGGTGCCTACTGCATGTTCCAATGAATGAAATGCTGTCCCCGTATCATTATCCAACGGTGCCAGTGGGTTCCAGAATTGAATCCGAGAACCAGAGTCTATCAAGTGATGCTATGACGGAAGACACTCTGTCAGTAACCACTGACAGTGCCTTGACTGAGTAAGTTAGTTATGCGATACCAAAACTTGTTACCTGAAAGTTCCAATCAGCGGAACATTTTATAAGCCATTGCTGTCTGTGCTAAACCATTCAACTTGAATTTTAACCTTGATAATGATCAAAATCCACCTACTCCTTACAATATCAATACCTCAGCTACTAGACCAGTGATGAGAAACATTAAGTGGGGAAACTGTCTTGATGTACCACAAAATTCTCATAATTCAGTTAAAAGCATTATGTTGCAATCAGTAGTAAGAATTAAAAATTTGAATTTGATATTAAAACCCACATAACATGAGGGTACCAGGTTACATGATCGTGTAATTTGCTAGAATTGATTGCTCTCATCAGATTACATGAATTGCATAATTTGCCAGAATTGATGGTTGTTCCTTGTATGTTCCAAGCATCTGCACTGTATACCATCTTTTCTGTTGTGTTGAAATGTAAATATGAAAGATGCACCAAAGTTTGACTTGCATTTCACAATGAATTACACCCTAACTTCATTCTGTATCTCCGGATTATGTACATGTAATCAAGCAAGAATATCAGAAGAAAATGACTGACATGATATTTCACGAAATTCTCCCACCTAGCACTATAAAAATGTACAGAAGTCAATAATGATTTTAGACTAAGAAACTATGTGATAAATTTTCAGTGTTTTCCTCCCCTTTAAAGCCCTTGTTTCTGGTTTGATTTTTTCAGTGATGCATCATCCAGATGTAGTGGAAGAAGGAAGTGTACTTCTCGAAACAAGAAGTCAGCCCACCATGATGGGCTTCCACTGATGTCTAATTTTATTCCAGTAAGTAATGACATATTGCGGCATGTTACACACAAAATTAGTTTGATGAAGGGTCCTCTCTATTATTCATAGTCTTACCAAGTTTGTTGGGGAAATCTGTTTTCAGTCATGTTGTTTCTGGCAGCATTTGGTGAAGATCAAGGCAAATTAGTCTGTTTATTTAATATATGTTACTGAGTGGGTTCTTTGCTCCAAAAGAGATGATGAATAATAAAATTAACAAATCACCCTCTTGTTTCCTTTGTTAAAGTGTCTGCCCTGTGTAGGTATATAGCCTGTCATTACCTTATTGTCTTGCTCAATTTGGATCAAACATTTGCATATCAAGAGAGAGACAACAAAGACTTAACATCACTTGACTTGACAGGTATTTCACAAGATCAGGCGCAAATTCTCCTTACTACTTTGCATACATGGTCTGTAATTCTTGTGGGAGAGTTTTTTAATCATGTCATTTTTGTCACCACTTTGTAGTAAGTGTTGTCTGTAATTCAAAATAAATTGTGTGGATTGGAATTAAAGGTGACATATTTAATCTCTATAGCGGACTCAGCGAATTCCCAAGGATGCAAGACACCCTAGTAATCCTGAAGAATTTGCAAAGATACTGATTGAGAAACTGGAAAAGGTCAAGCTTGAGCGGGAGCTTAATGAGAGAGAAGCCCACAACTTGTCTACTCATTTGGAGGTAAGTTACTACTCTCTGTTCAGTCCTGTGATTTCTCTTAAGATTGGGATAAGTAGCATGGCCAAAAGAGGCCCATTTGTGTGGGCATTTGATTAAGCTTAGTAATATGTTTAACTTAATTTAAGTCAACTACACACACCTCTTAATCAGTTTGCCCTTTTCAAATTTGTCTTACTCTGATCTTGTTAAATTTTAGGCACCAAGGAAGTCAATTCTCCAACAAGCCATTGAAGCAAGTCAAAAGCTTCCTCTCAGCACCATGGCAATGTCGGTTGTTTCTGAGCCTGCAGCTACTTATAGAGAAGCTCACCAAAATGAAAATCCTGTTGCTGGAGTAGAAAGTTGTGGATCTACCACCTCTGCTGCACCAGTAGCTCTGGATTCATACAATCGTTGCAACCAGCCCCAGCAAATTCCAAGGACAAAACCACCAGCTCCTGAGTTGAAAGAAACAGCAGTTGAACCGCAACCCAGCAACCCTGCCAAGGATGGTAATGTTTGGGAAGTTCGTCCTACCCACAAGGATGACAACATTCCTTTCCTACCTGTCAATCGTCATCGCATTTTGCAGTGGATGGAGGAAGGTGAGCAGGCTCAACGAAGTCCTTCTCGAGAGTCCAAACCCCACCGTCATCATTCTCCTGCAGCAAGAACAAGCGCAAGGAGCAGACAGTCAACTGCTGGCTCTATCAGGCAGCCAGAAAAGAGTTCATCTCGTCATTTACCTAACCAACCCATTGCTTCTGATCCTCTGATGCCCCCTCTTCCTGCACCTCATGCTTCGTCTGTCTTGGAGGAAACCAATAGGAGGTTAATAGAACTGAAAGAGAGTGAGAGACGGAGTAAACATCATGCAAAGCAAAGGTAGGTGTGCAGCCAGAAAATAACTGTTTTGATAGTACATGTAAATAGTGGATGGTGGTGGCCACATGGTTAGTGTCCTGGGTTCTAGATTGGGAAGTCTGGATGCGGGCCTAGGTTGAAGTCATTATGTTTGTGTTTTGGGGCAATACACTTTACTGGGGTGTTTAAAACATGAATATTTGGCAAAATGATGAAATATTAATTATTACTGGAACAAAAAGCAACAAGCCATGGTGGCATCGAAAGTTTATTGTGAAGCTACATGTATATATGAATTCCACTCACATAGTATTTAGTTTTTTACCACTGCATATGTAATAAATTAGATATTTTGTTTCTCATTTAGGTCACATGTAGCAGACACGGACACCTCATACAGAGAAAAAAACAGGGCATCATCTTGTTGTTCTACAACGGACTATTCAAGTTATGGACAATCCTCTTGTGCAGTTCATGAGCGACATCACAGGGGTGCACCCTCTGTGACAGGCTCATCATTGATGTCATCTGTATCACATTCTGATTCAATTAGTAAAGACAGTGGGTTCAGTGGATCAGTAAAAAGGAAGGACAAACATAATAATAACGATGACATGATAACAGTAACATACTACTTATGGGGAGAACCCATTCCTTATAGAACATCAGTTCCTGGAAAATCTGTTACTCTTGGGCAGTTTAAAACTTTGTTACCTCCAAGAAGAGGAAATTACAGGTAAGCATCACTTTTTTTACTTTTAATGATTATTCCATGAGCACAGAAGAGCCCTACTTGGTGGCCTGTTTATTACATTGATTTAACGTGAAGTGTTTCTGGACCTGCACTATTAATGCTATTCACTGAGACTCTTGGGATGGAATGAAAGAATAAAACAAAAATTCACTCTTTTTCTGTGTCAATGTTGTCCGTTCATATTTGAGGGAACTTTAAGCAAATATTGCTTGAACAGCACAGGAATTATGATGTCTTTTTATTAATTTCATTGGATCAGTAGCAAACAAAACTCAATACACTCTTAGACAACTACATGTAAGAATATGAACAGTTCACATCAATACAGAAAAAAAGTGGAGTTATTTGTAATCCTTACAATTTTAATATTTTTGCTAACTGTACTACACTTATAAAAGAGTGTTGCATACTTCTGGCCTCTGGCTAGTTTGAGACGATTTTCTGAGCCTTGCACTGCTCCCCGACAAAACAAACGCCTGGATCTGGCTATAAAGGGGCTACCGGTCTACCACCTGCACATGTCTTACAAGCACATGATACTGTGGTTGATATGGTTTACTGATGAGATTTTTAAATTTTACTTCACAAAAAATTGCGACCTTGTAATGGTCAACTTAATCTCTTCTCTTTCCTGTTTGCAGATTCTGTTTCAAGACATCTTCCGATGACATAGAGGGCGGAGTTGTTTATGAAGTAGTGAAAGATGACAATGTTGTTTTACCGACTTTCGATGGCAAAGTGGTGGGCAAAGTAGAGAGAGTGGACTCTTAAGTGCTCAGAAATTCTTACCATTTTTAAGACGAAATTGTACTTTTAATACTGAATGTTTTATATTCAGCAATGATTTTTAAATATTATAAAGAATACAGGGTGTATAAACCCCTTTGGAGTGCCAGAGAATTGGCATTGCGTTTGTATATAGACGTATAATATATTTGTAAATGCTATGTTAATGTTGTATAATTTTATGGTTACCAAGATTAAATATTATTTTCCATAGAAAATGGCTCATTCAGTTTTTTTGTTTTTTGTTTTTTTTTTCTTCCATCCACTGAGATCCAGGGACAGTAGGTCCTGATGATGGTTGTTTTGTTTATTCAGTAACTTACCCCAAGACAAATGGAATTAACTACTTGGTAATATCACGGGAAACATATTAGTCCTAATTTTGGCATGAAATTTCAGTGTTAGTTTCGTGTGAAATTACAAAATTGCCATAGCAACGTTTGATGCGAAATTTCTCGATACAATATACAAATGAGAAACCCACGATTGTAATTGTTATTTGAGTGTAATTTGTCACCCATGATATTAAGAGGTAATCAAGCGGTATGCTTGTGAAATTAAGAAATAATTTCTCGTGTTTTATCAAAATTCTATTAATTTCTCTTACCTTAAGGGTTTGAAAAATTATTAGAAGTTTGATAAAACACACATGAAATTAACTCCCAATTTCAATTTCAAATAACTTTGCACAATGTGGTACTGGTGTACATAGTAAACAGTACCACATGAAAGTACTTCAGGTTTGAACTTGGGTGCCCATTTCAATGGTAACCCACCAGGGTTTCTTCAAAAGTCGAAACTACTCTGATTAATCGCTTAGGCAGGGCAAACTGAGCGGGGTTTGGGGAGATTGTTCTCCCTGTATAATCTCCAATCTCCATCCACCCAACAAAGGAGATAAGATATAAGATAAGATGCAGGCCATCCAACACCGAAAACACAGAAAAAAAATTCCTTTTTTACCAGTCCTCTCTGGCCCGGGTAGTTAAGATTTTATTTGACAAGTATCCAGGCTCCACGCAAGCGTTACGCGAAGCTGCGAAATGTTAATGGTTCATTTCCTAGGGGTAATGAGTGTGGACCAGTGTGTCCGCCGACGTTCTCCCTTATCACCATAATAGCGGTGGCCGTTCACCCAAAAACAACGTTGGGCGTGGTCCAGTTTTCAGTTTATTAAATATAACTACAAACAAATGCAAGTGGAGGAAAAGTCTAACGATGATTATAATACGGTCCATAACGTTAACAAAAGCCAAAGAAACAATCACGTTTCCACATTGTCATTTTTTGACCTTCATCTGGCTGAAAACGTCCAACTTCAAATCTTCCTGGCCGCTTAAGGTTACTTCCCACCTTCAGAGGCCAAAAAAATCGTTTTTTCTTTTATTTGACAAAATTTAAGTTCGTCATTTTATCTAGTGTTTCCAAAAGAAAAACATTAAAAATCTCAAAAAGCGGCCGAGTTAATTAGAAAAAACGTATTTTAAAATAAAGTTAATAAACTAGGAAGGTGTCACAATCTTGTCAACGGGCGAGAACCCTGGGGAAATTTTCGCGGCAAACGCTCATCGCTCGTATTTCATGTCATTTGCATATTTTTATTTACATCACGCACTTGACAAAAATTCCCACGTGGAAGCTCTTTACGTTAACTCCTATGGAAAAATCAAAAGCAGAAAAAAGGCCTTGGGTAAAGAAAACGAAAAAACCGGCTCAAAGAAGAAAGAAAAAGCTCCATATTGTCAAGGAAAGAAAAAAGAAAAACCTTGCTGAAAGCGACAAAGGCCCTTGGTTTGGCCAAACGCCTTCGACAATCTTCGGCGTCTGCTGAAGATCCGGAGCGTTCGAAAATCCTTGGAGCAAGTAGCTTAAAAATCAAAGTTAACGTCAGTGCAGGCTGCGAACAAGATTCTTCGTCGGAATCTGGCGGAAGTGATGAAGAAAATGAAACCTACCCAGGGGAACTCATTTCAGCAATAAGGGTATTTCTTAAGCTGTCCGTCGATTCCTTAACGTCTTGTTTTTCAGCGGCACATTTTCCCCCTTTAACCTTTTTGGCGCGGGTTTTGCCTTTGCCTTTGCCTTTGGCGTCTTTGCCCATTATATTACGTCGCCGTCCTGAATTGAACTCCACTGAGCGAGATAAAAAAACCCTGTTGCAATGCGATGCTTTTCCCGGGAAATCTTGATCTATTGTCATAGGCACTAGGAGGTCCTGTTGTTCCATTGGCTTGCGGTTTTATTAGGCGTGATAATCTCCGGGCGTGGCGCGAGTTGTTTACGAACCTTTACAAGCTAAAATCTCGCATTTGATTTTTGGAGGAATACATCCACTTTGAGCGAATTTATAGGGTATGCAGATTTGTCGGATTTTCGTGAAATTTTGCCAGAACATTCCAGAGATAATGGCAAACCAAAGTGTGTCGGGAAATTTTGATATTTAACACATTTTTCCCGTGGCGTCCATTTACGCAACACGTCTCGCATATTTTTAGCTACTCCAACTTTAGAAGTGGATATCTAGACAACCAATCAGAATATCGAAAAAGCCCGACACACTTTCGTTGATTGATGCCTTGTGAATAAGACTGTGTAGCCATTTTACTCGTACTGCGGAATCCGATACCCAATAAATTCAATAGAAGAAGCCTCGGTCGTTTCACGCCTTACCGCCTCCTGACACTTCCTAAAAGAAAACTTTGCTGAAATTGTATTTTTTTCGTAAAGTACATTTATTAAGCTTTCTTATGATATATAGTTTGTTGGGGTTTTATTGAAACTGGCGCGCGTACGATTTTTTTCCCGAGGGGCACCTGCGAAGGTGGGAAGTAACCTTAATAGAGGTATAAAACAAAACAAAATCACTCTTGAAACGGCAAGAAGCTGGCCGCAGCCGCTTAATAGAGGTGGCCGTTGAATAGAGGTTTTTATTACAGTGTATAGCCGACAATTTTTCCGGAGCTTTAGCCGCTGCCGCCAAATAAAGGTTGGCCGCTTAATAGAGGTTCCACGGTACTTGCAATCCGGCTATCTCGCATGCACAGCTGAAAACGGAGCGTAAACGTTTAGGGTGGGGTCTTTTTAATTTGTATTCATGTGAAAAATGCTTTTGATTGCTATGTGACCCTATGTGCCGTCATAAGAACGCACAGTTCTGATCGAGACTTTGTTTCCGCAAATGGCAAAGTAAAGGATTGGGCATCCGACAGGGTGGGGAAAGGACTGGATGTAACCTATTAGGAGGAGTGGGGTGGGGGCGTTTAATCTGAAAGCGAGATGCTCAATAGCGTAAATAGGTTTTGACTAAAATTAAACCCCTTTTGCTGTCACCATCATTAAATCAATGGCTCTTCTTCCAGTTTAAATCTATATTGCTGCCACATGGATACATACCATAAACTGTTTCTACTTCATGACGCGCGGCTACGTTAGTCTGCTGTAACGATATTCAGTGCGCTGGTCGAGTTTTCAATTTAAATTTGAAGAACGGTTCTTTTTAATACGCTCCTGTTGAAAATGATATTAATTTGAATCAAAGTTTCCCACATTACGTTCCCGTTACTTGAACACGACGCAACATCACCTAAAGAAGCACGAATTGACTACCATAGAAAATCATTCTCACTATTTCGGGGAGGTGGTGTGGTTAGGGGTGGGCTCGTTACTTTCGGGATTTATTCGTCTGCAGTCCCCCCAAACGAAAATATGTTTCGGTGCCGAAAATACCGCTAGTGCAACATAAAATTGGGAGATGAGATAAATCGTTTATTAAACTCACAACTTGCAGCTATAAGCTGAATTACTTGTGTTATATACTACATGTTTAAAAAATTCAAACTATAAAAATTCCTAACTATACATAAAAAAAACTATATAATAATAAAACACATCAAGCTAGTATAAAATTCTATTTACAATTGTTGTTTATTTGCATAGTGCATTATGAAAGTATTTCTAAAGCTCTTTGTTTTTACATTCAGGATTGAAAACACATGCCTAGTCCTGAAATTATATCTCTCACTGTCATTGCGCGCGGGCAGCAGGCCAGCTAGTTTATGCTGGTCATTACTCTCTGCAATTTGTTTAAACAGAATGTTACATAATTCCTCACGTCTATGAAAGAGTGAAATTGGTATTTGACATTACCTGTGGCATCGGCGACTTCTAAGCGCACATTTTCTGCCCTACGAAGACTACAAACCTACCGTCCTTAGATGCACTATGAAGCCGGATCGTCTAAACAACTGCCTCTTGCTGCACTGTCATAAGTCTATTACGGTCACACTTAACACTGGAGACACCACAAAGATGTTTGTTTGAGCAAAAGAACAACTCAAAACACAATTTGGAAAATACGAGTAGAGATGATGCGCATGGCTTAACAGTGAGCCCCTCGTGTTTCAAAACGCTCCACCACCTCTGTTTCTAATGACCCCCCCCCCCCCCCCACCACCACCCTGCCTCCGGTTAGTAACTCGCTCGGGGGAAAGGGGAGGGGGGTGAGGTTAATTCTCAGAGCATGCAGGCTGAATATCGAGAATTCTTCAGCACGTTCTGTAAAAGGAATCGAACATATTTCACTCAGTCAGCGTTTGTTGGTCTCAGTTGCTAAAAATAATATCGTGTAGAATCGCTGAGGGCAAGAAAGACATAACAAGTGACTTACTAAACAAAACAACGAAACGAAAAGTTTTCCTGTTTAACACATTATAAGTTATATTGTACAGCGAACGGGAAGATAGCGTTGTCCGTAAGACATGCCGGGCGATCAAAGCTTTGGGTTCTCTCTTTTCCTCCCGAAGGACACTCGTGAGTCGTGACTTGTACATGATGTATACACCGCGCTATATTCGGTTTCGCCGAACACGAATTTGAGACAACATTTGATACTCGTCGTATTTTAATGTTGCTAAGAGGAGGATGGAGGATGGAGGTGGAAACTTTATTTCAAATCAAATATGAAAAGGGTGGAAAGTATCACGGTTGATACCTGATTGGAACACAAGCTAACTTGCTTTACTTTTCAACTCAAAAGTTTCTTTATTTATTCTCACATTCACAATACCTACAGTTCATACAAGCACGTGAAAAACAAACCTCACTTAAAATACTTAGGTGGCAGATCCAGGCTTCCAAGCCAACGACCTGAAATAAAATGCTGGGACTCGGCGCAAACAGCTGCACGAGCGAAAAATATTTTGGCCTTGTGGTCTAGGATGCAATACCTTGATCTTCTTACCTTATACTTAAAGCAATTACAAAAAATAAAAAAGCCAAAAAACCCCAATATTTAGTTGTTTTCCTGTCAGTATTCTTGAAGGGAAACACAAAGTCAATCTAAATACTATCAAGCGTTACCTTTATACGTAGCGAAAGGCAAATGCAAAAAAATACAAAACAGTTTCTCCCCTTTGTCATGATGTGCTTTTTAAGGAAATATATCGTCACTTTTGTAAGAAAGCAGTGTTTATAAAACCATGATGAAACGCAAATAACTTCAAGAGTTACAAACATTTTATAGATAAAAAATTTGCTTTCTGCCAGTTTTCATTCAAGAGGATGGAAATCAGTAAGTATTGGAGAGAATAAAACTGGTTGTTTCAGCTCAAAATAAAACAGTTCTTCCAGAGTGATCAATGTTCTCAGCATACTGAAAATTCGATTTTTTTTTTCCCAGAACAATTAACCATGGAAAATAATGGCTCACGCTATGTATCTGGTGAAAGAACAGTCATTTCACATTTCACGTCTACCAAAAATGCCAATTCACATGCAAAGGGTACGTAGAATAACAGTAGCGGATTTAGGGGAGAGGCCCGGTGGGGCCCGGGCCCCCCTTATTTTGGGAGGAAGAAAAGCCGGCTGGGCAAGCAAAACAAACCGCTCCCCCCCCCACCCCTCCCCCGCCCCCCTAAGCTCAAGGTCTGGATCCGCCACTGGATATTGATATCCATGGAGTAGACGCAAGCAGTTTTCACACAGTTAAACCGTACACAACATAATCAAGTGACTCAAATCTGTACAGAACCACCATCTTTTCTAATTATTCGGGCTACATAGCTATGTATACCTGAAAATTTAGTAAAAACAAAAACTTTTGAAAAAATTGACAATGGGGAACACTTTTTTCCTGAGCGAAAATCTTCTCTCTAGCTATGGAACTTTTCTACATGGACAGTGATACCTTCCTTGTTAACAAAGGTTGAAAAACTACATATTAAAATTAAAGAAATTTCCCTGGAAAAGATATTAAATTTCCTTATCCTGAGCCTTAGACAAGAGTAAAAGTTCCTTAGCCAAAAATTCTTGAAATTCTTCGCAAATTCATTTGCAGATGTATTCGCAACAGATAACAGAATTTGTGCGGAGCTGCAAGAAACAGTGAATTATCGAATAGCATACAGTAGTGAAATAATATGTTTTAACTTCCTTGCAATCCATTTCCCACCGTCTGTTCACAGGTGAAACTATTAAAAAGTTTATAGAAGATATCTTCTAAAGAGAACAAACAGCTACACTAGCGCAATGTAATTATAATAAAGCGACACTGATTACCGTGTTTTACGTCTGTTGTTTCTTTTGTCGTTTGCTTTGTAGCGTAACAGGAGCCACAATCATGGCTCCTGAGCGTAATCAATAAAAAATTAATTCAAATTAAACGCGACTCCCTGAATTCGAAAATTGCGAAAATTAATACTCGGCGAGAAAAACCAGTTTTTCACAGCCGCAAAAATTAGTTCCCGCAAAATACAAAAAGACGCCGACCCGCAAAATTAAACTCCCGCAAAAATTTCGTGCCCCACGGTAGAGACGACACGTCACGTGAGTTTACCCTTGCATAAGCACGAGCAACCTACGCAGGCGCAGTAAAACGTTGATAATTAGCGCCTTTTGCTAGGATTATTGGGTCTGAGTGAAAGGCTTATGCTTATGAGCTAGTGATAACCAGCCTTTAATCTGTGTGTATAATGTTTATCTTGACATGAAACGAGCTTAGTATTTTTCTTATTAATTTTGGGGAACAGGGGAACAGATTTGAGGACTCTGTTTTTGGGTGGGTTGCTAGCATGCTTATTCTGCTTTTCTTTGCATTGTTGAATGTATTCTGGACGATTACTATTAAGTTAAAAAATATTGCTTACCTCGAGTTTGAATCCTCGTCGCTGTCATGGAATTTTCCAGTTTTTTTGGCGTGGTATATCGGGTAGTCTGCACAAAAAGCTGCCAACTCATGGCTCAGTACAGACCTATCAGTCAGTTCACTACCAACTGTCCACTTGTTGTCAATAATTGTCGTCTTGCTGGTAGTCCTCCACAAGATTGAGAATAGCGAGCAGTTTCTTTCATGCCACAGTTAAGTGGTAGGCATGAATTAAGAATTATTTGTCGGCAGCATGCTGGTGCTACGAAGCGGCAGTGACATCATTCATTTAATAATCAATAAACGATCCATGTCTAATCAAGGAATAATCACTGTCATTGATGAGTTAGACTACGAGTAGTCCCTCTTTCGCTTAGTCCGTCTTGCGTGACGCGAAAGAAAACTGCGAGAAAAAAATAGCCGCGCGAAACGCGGCTATTTTTTTTTCTCGCAAACGCGGCTATTTTTCCTCGCAGTTTTCTTTCGCGTCACGCACGATGGACTAAGCGAGGGAGGGACTACTCGTAGTCTATTGACGAGTAATCAATAATATCAGTGAAAAATCTAAAATCACAGGTCACAGAATTTTCAGTCATAGAGAAGTCATTAATTGGTACGTGTCAAAAATCAATGATCAATCAATTGCTAATTCATTGATTACTCACTGATATCTGCGCAGCGTGAATGTTAGCCTCCTACGCAGACGTTCTTGGGCTCGTCACGCAATCTTCCTTCCCACGAAGATTGCGTGACTAGCCTAAAGAATGTCTGCGTAGGCGGCTACGTTAATGTCTGACATTAACGTATTATTACCTTAGCTCCGTCCAAGTCATTTACGAGTTTTCTTGGTGTCGACAGTTCTTTGTCCAGTGGCAGAAGGTAGCAGACTTTCTTTTCTGGTAACAGCAGCATGCTCAAATTCTGTTGTGCAGAAAATAATCAAAATAATGATGCTAAAATTAACAAATAAAACTTTGATTTTGAGGCAGATATGTCAGCAACTTGAACTGCTGGAGCCTGCTGTCGCCAGCACACCTTCTGAGGTTGATAGTCTTGATAGGGACCCTCGATAGCGAACTGAAAAAATTATCTCTCCATTTCAGTTTCCAGCCTTCAGGTGAGCGCCCGTACCTGGCTAGCTAAGGCCCCATTTATATGGTATCGGTTACCCAAGACAACCCTCTTCCCAAGGTACCCTAACCTGAGTATCAGGCCTTTCTTAGCAAGAGGGTAGGGGTAGGGGGAAATTGCAGGGTGTTTTCCTCCTCTACCCCGCGAGTAAGAAAAGCCTGACGCTCAGGCTAAGTTACCCTAGCCGAGCCAACGTTTTACTTAGCTTTGCAAAATTCAACTAACTGTTTACAAGAGAATCGCGAACACGTCTCGGGGGGCAAGACAACTCGGGTGGGCGAGTTGTCTCTCCTCGGCAGGTAGGGTAACCCTGGCAGGCCGGACAACTTTTCTTCATATAAACACTTTGGCTCGCCTAACTGAGACAATTCTCGGCGTGGCCACGTAATGTCTAGAAATTCGTATCAAAAAGGTAAGAATTAACTCCGCAAAACGCACTTTGATCGAATAACCGAGGAAAACTCAAAGAAAGAGGAATATCTGCACATTTAATTATTCAACGAGGGTCATCAATAATCGGGTGAACTTTGACTCGGCCTATAGAGACAACGTTTTCACATAGTCTACATATAAACGCCCGATAAAGTTGCCTCAAGGGGAGGGTTGTCTATATCACTATGAATCATCACAAAAATGCATCGTTGAATAAATAGCTGAAAATATTTTGTTTCGGTCTTTTTAATAGGCCCAATAATTCGGATTGGAAAAACTAACAAACTAACTTTCCTCGGGGGACCAGGGAACATAAGTTAAAAAGACGAAAAGGGAGGAAGATGAAATGCTTGGGGTTAAACAGCTTCTTTCCTCGCGTGAGAATTGTAAAGAAATTCAAAAGAAATTACTTCGATTTAATCATGTGCAAAATCACGCCTGACAGCTTCAGAATAGACAGAATGTTTTACCTTTTTAATTAACTTGTATTTTAGTGTTGTTATTTTAGTTTTCCATAGGGCGATAAGGGAGACTGCGGTCTTTGACTGTAATTATGCACCTTATTGAAATTTTTCAAATTGACGTCAGTCTTTCATGCGTCTGTCCTGTTATTGATCATGAATTTCGTCATAACATTGTCAAAGTAGCTGTGGATCCACGAGGCGATAGCCTTGTTTTTTACGATAACAAATTGTCCGCTCTCGCTCGTTGCCGCATCGCATAAATTATAAATTCATGTGTCTGTCCGTTTATTGACCATGAAAATTAGCCAATGATCGCGCGAGAATTTCTGCAGTTATGGTAAAAAAGTGTCCGCATTCATTCCATGAATCCGCTGGCTGAAGCTACAAGATCGCTTTGCAAGTTATGAATTCCTGTAACCACACACACCATCCGGAAGTCAGTGTTGTTGTTTTCTTTTTTTGGACTTTGACTCTTGTCAATAGAAGAGAACCTGTCATTTTAGATTTTACAATTTGTCGATTTAACAACAAGTCGATAAATAAATATACAGGAAAGAAGAGAAAATGAGGCTTCCAGAAGAACTGGCAACGAACTAAGTCACCGGCCATAAAATCTGACAAACGTGTAACCCTTCCATATTTACCAGCTCCCCAAAGGCAAAGCTGCTTGGACATTTTTTCTTTTTTGTTTTGAAGTTAAGGTTACAGTATACCTTCGGGTCGGCAACTTTCTTCAAATTTGGGTTTTTGGGTCAAAATAGAGGTCGAAGAATAATCTCTAATTTCTGAAAACAATTTTTGAAAAAGGCTAAATATTGGCGGAGAAATGGCGGTTTTACGTTTTCACCGGAAGTAAAAGTTTACCTCTTGATTGACAGCCCTATGACGCGTATGCAATCAACCGAGGCGATTTTCGCGGGAATTACCTATATGGATGTCACGAATTGACTACTCAGTTGATCAGCATTGTTGTTCTGACTACCCAGCATTTTTGATATTAGGCGTGTCTCTATTAAGTTATAAGTAAACATAGACCACGTTTAAACCATGGACCGGTTCGAAAAAGCGAAAACAGCGAAGAACGAATGAAAATACATCAATGAGTGAAGAAGCGAAAGTTCGCCACGCGGATGAAGCTATAGTTATCGTATAAGGCGGGCAAATATTCGTGGTGAGAAGAAAGAAAGGTTCTGTAAAAATTTCGGAACTTGACAGCAATAACAGGGATGCTGACAGAGACTCTTCTGATGAGTCCGATATCGACGAATCGTCGGACTCATTGAGACCATTTGAAATATTATCCATGCACAGTTGCCCACACACAGTTGCTCTCCGCGCTGTCTTTTGTTTGTTTCTCTCGCTCAGCCACTCTAGCGTTCGTCTCCTTTTTAGTCTTCCCCATTTTGCCAGACCAACTTCAAGAAAAACCGAGCTACAGAAAAATTATCTCTCTGCCTTCGGTTCCTTGAGCGCATTGCGAAACACAAGAGTTTTTTAGAGATTCGCGCGTAAATTTCACCAGGAGGTTAACGGTAGTAAACTTTCCCTGCACTGATTGGCGTAGTTACCTGAGAACCCAGTTGAAGGCGTTTGTGGGCGGAGTTTGTTCGCGAAGCAGAAAATTTTTCTTAGCGCTGTTTTCTCGAATAAATTTTTTCACTTGAAGCAGACACTTTAAAGAGTTATAACTCAAAGGGAATTTGTTCAATCGCTCTTAAATTTGGACAGTGGCTAGTTTAACATATAAACTACAAAAGTGTATCTGGGAATTGTTAATTTCGAAATACTTTTTCTTCGAGAACGATTTTTGTACGATCACTCCACATTTTTTTAATCCTATTTCGAAAATGTTCTGTAACTTTTTACTGCAATCGAATATGCCAAAACGCAGACACGTTTTTTAAGCGCTTTGGGCACTGAAACCGAGGAAAAAATTAAATTGGCGCAAAACGAAATTCGCTTTGACTTGTAGCTTTCGAAAGGTGATTCGGGCGCTCGCATTTAGTGGTCGTGAAAAATTCGAGAATTCATTTTCTTTCAAAATTCTTGGTATAGTTTGATAGCCAGCTCCATAAGCTTTAATTTGATATGGGGGTTAAGTATCTACAGCTTAAACTGCACGCCCAACATCGTTTGCGCGCGGGACACCCCTGAAGGTACACTGTAACCTTAAGAGGCTTACCTTCTTGAAGTCATGCAAAATATTGCTGGCTTACGCGTCTCTTTGAGCAGGAACTTTAAACAGTTCTGTTTGTTTCTCTGTGTCCACCTCGATCGTCTCGTTGTATTTTTTCCCAGACTCACTGATTTGAACGTTGTGATCCACCTAAGAATACAACGAGTGACGTCACTTGAGTTAGTTTATAGTTTCACTTATAAAGAAACAGGCTGGACTGCTTGAAGAAGCAACTAAGAGGTCCTAAGACAGAAGCTTCAGACACAAACAACTTATAACCTTTCTTTGTTTCATGTCATTTCAGTGTGGCACGAGTCATGTACCCTGGAGATTAAAATGTTGAGTATCATTGGCTAATTTGAAGAAGACATTCGGAAAACTCTACTCCACATGTCTCTCAGAAAGAGAGAATAAACTTGGACAAAACTACAACCAGGGAGTCTGAAGATATCACTCAGCTCAATACGTAATGATTTTAAGAACTGCCGAAAACCACCACTTGCTGAGATGATGACGAAAGACCGGGTACAAAACAAGTTTTTTTTAGCAAAAAAATAGACAAAAACTTGTGCCACGAAATAACTTCTCAACATATGCTTCAGTTTTATACTGTTTACTATGAAAACTGGACTCACCTTTACAGAGGCAGAATCTGCAGAATGTGCACTGTCTCCGGTGCAGACAGGATTGGCAGAGGCCAAGTTCACTGAGGCAAGAAACAGGACAAACAAGAATGTCACCTGGCTACTGACAAGGAAAGTTTGCTGAAAAAAAAGCCAACAAATATAATTCAAATTTAAAAAAAAACATAATAACTTGTAATCTTGTTTGATGAAACGAATCATTTTCGTAATTTGTAACAACTAGTTTTAATAGAATATCCTTACGGGGAGCCTCAGTCACGACAAATTTGATTAGAAATATGACTTTAACTATAACATGATCACCCTTAACTTTTACAAAGTGGACACTGTTAATTGCGGCCTATGTTTTAGAAAGAAACAAAAATGCAAAGAACCTATTTGCGGAAATAAATCTTTCATTTCTCAACTACCAGAAGAATAATATTCAGTATACTAAAAGCTTCGGTCACATCATCAACTAGCAAAAGAATCCGAATATATGAAATTGTGTTTTGTTGTAGAAATGACTCCCACTGAATGCGTTATCGCCATGGATGAAACATGAAAGACTTGATCTAAGTTTTGTTCAGTTGATGGGACCACTGTTTTAAGGCCGATCTATACCGTTCTCTGTTCACTTACATGCAGCATGGTTCAATCGCTTTTCCGCTGAGTTTCTCCTATTTTCCCTGTCTTCTTGTTCTTCGTCGTGTTGCTAGTCCGTCGTTGAATTGCTGCACTTGTGCTGAGTTTCGTCTTTTTATATGCTATGTATGATGCTTTGCAATGCCATAGTTACGTGCGTAGAATTTAACGTTTTAGGGCGGTGTTTACTATTTTGGTCAAATCTATTTTGCTTACAGTAATCACAATCCTTTCAGCAACGGTGAGCACGGAAACTGGAATGCTGGTGTTTATCAAACAGGCCAAGTTCTGTAAAGATGACTAAACACTGACTAAACTCCAGATTAAAGAGAAATTTCTGAATTGTAACATTTGTGACAGAATTGCAAAATACTAAGCAGTGAGCCCTGTACATTTTGGTTTATCACGCAAATAGTCTGGTATATTTTCCTTGTTTTCATCTCATTCCATCAGTTGTTATGAGTTTTAACGAACCCCTGCCTCGCTCTTGCCGTTGCTACTTCCTTGTTTAAATCTCACGTACCCCTTGTAATCCACACTGGCA
The DNA here is from genome assembly GCF_964199315.1 of Orbicella franksi. Lineage (NCBI taxonomy): Eukaryota > Metazoa > Cnidaria > Anthozoa > Scleractinia > Merulinidae > Orbicella > Orbicella franksi. Next base: position 15,278,876 of record NC_138150.1, on the reverse strand, counting down.
AGACTGTGCTCCTAAAGCTTATCAAGTATATTATACCCACTGGTGGCGTAAAGCAAAGGTGCATGTAAAGATTTAAACGCAGCTGTTTTAGTTTCCACGGTTCCGTCATGTGTTTTTACGATAAATTGTTTGCTTATACGTTCTGGAAGCTAACAAATTCTCTTTTAGCTCAGTACCAGTTTGAATTCGAATGCCCTGACAATTTTAGTAGGAATTTAACTCTACGGAACATGAACGAAAGCATTCAGTTCCTGTCAGTTGGTCCTGGTATTATATGTGAAATGATACTTATGTCGTTATTAAAAAGGCTTGTAACATGATACTTTCGTTCATGTAATATGACACTTGTGTTTACTCGACAACGTATCAGTTTCACACAATGTTTCTGATTCTTGGAAACTGCCTAACTTCCTTCAGCTCTAGTGTATTAAGAAACTTGAATGCTTACCAAAATATCTTTTCAAAAAAAAAAAAAAAAACATACAAAATAGACTTGTCAGATCAATAAAGTGATATTCAAATTGCTGTGAACAATATTCTAACACTGACATTTGATTCCTAGTTTTACATGAAAGGAGGGAATATACCAGAAAAACGTTTGTTAGGTTTTGCATGAGAAAAAAATGCGGCAAAGCAGTTGCATCATGAATGCGTCGGCATGATATTACTGCCTAGTTTCTTGATTTCTGTTCGACTCTGTTGGATGTTTCCTGTTTGAGCAAACACTTACCGATTTACCTTGGTGAGACCCCACACACCGTTTTTTACCAGATTTTCGATGTTAATAAGGCTTAACACATAATTTTTTTTTTACACTTTATTTCAAACACATAGCACTATATTGCAATATAATTTACTTAACCAAATTACACTACTTTACACAACTTACACTACATTTCAAATAGACTACATTAAACTACGTTATACTGCTTTACATACATACGACGTCTAGTCGGTGAAAATAAGCTATTATTACTTTTTTTACAGCGAGTACTGTGCAGATCATAAAACGTTTTTTTTTTCTTTAACTTACAATACCCTTTTCTGTACATTTCGAGGCATAATTACACTTGTATGTTGACTTAAAATCCTTCTAAATGATACTTGAATTCCAGTTTCCTAGTAAATTCGTTCAAGCTTCCTTGTTTTGAACTAAGCTTATTGTTATAAATACAGTATTTAGCAAACAGAAGGACATAGTTAAGCTTTTTTAGCATCTTCTGGGATGAACCGGGGTCAGGTTCATTTGATAATTTCCCAAAGAGTAATTCGATTGTGTTAAGTGAGTAGGAGGTGTCATTTTCCTTATTAAACCACTTAATTACTTCAGAGAAAAATTTTTTTGACCATCGGCAATGGATGAATGAGTGGCTTATCGAGTCAGACTCCTGTTTGAGCAAACACTTACCGATCTTACCTTGGTGAGATCCCACACCCCGTTTGTTACCAAATTTTCGATGTTGATACAGTAAGGCTTAACATACAGTAAACACCCGCATATAAGAACACACAATTTCAGAGGTCAGACTGATTGTGTTCTTATTTATCGGATGCTTAGTGAAAAATCAGCCTCAGGATGTTCTTAAATGTTCTTAAATTTTTTTAAATTCAGTGCTGTACAGCATAAAAAATGTTGCTAGAAATTTTAATCATGTTTTTGGACAATTACATAAATTGATGGAACAATAATTAAAAACCTAATGTTCAAATAGGTCTACTGTAATCAGTAATGTAACAAAACAGTAACAAGAAGGGTGTATGTATAGTTCTGTGGCAGATCCATATGCTGCCCCACCCTTGAAATGCCTAAAGTAGAGGTCCACTGTACATCTGCAAATCTGAAAGTCTGATTTACTACTGTGTTGACATGTACATCAGCAAAACAATAACATTAAGGGTTTGTACTCTTGTTATTGTTTGTAGATCTGTAACCCAAAAGCCAGCTGTGCATCTTAAAAACTGTATTCGTCCAAGCCCTGGGGAGAGATTTTCTCGTCTCCTGAGCCATCAGTTGTCATTAGGCAGCCGGTCTTTCCAAAAAGCCGTCTTAGAAAGTCTTTGCTTTCTTTTAGTTCACTCCAGGCTTCCCCAGTCCATTGAGTCATAAGTATTCGCCTGTCCTTTGCAGAAAGTCTATCATGCCATTTTTCAAGATTGTCATCTATCTCCAACCACCTGTCCATTGCAGCAGCAATTTTCACTTTCATCATCCTTCCACATCCTGCATCAATTGGCTGAATTTTATCAGTATGGTTTTCTGGTAGCATGTACACAGAAGTACTGATTTCATTCCTACATGTCTCGTGGAACTCTTTGGTTTGTTGGAAGGACACGTTGTCTGCAAATAACACCTTTTCCTGGTCAGTTTTTCCAACCCCAGGAATGAGTGTTTTCTTGCACCATTGCATATTTGTCACCTCATCCATCCAGGCATTTTGTTGGAAATACACATCAACTCTTTTATCATATTGTTCTTTCTCTTGAGAACTAACATTCCCTTTCCCTCTAAACACAAGGGAAGGCTTTACATTCTGTTCTCCTTCACCTCTTATGCAAAGTTGCAAAGTGGCTTGCCTTTTATCCAGACCTGATGATGGTTGTGCAACCCAGACTTGTTTATTGCCACGTGAGTCATAGGTAGTCCCTTGGTCCACCACGAATGGAAGAGGAACCTGGTCCACATTGTACCTGTTTTCAGGAGTCCACCTGCCATATTTGGGGTCAGTCATAGTTGATCTGTTCCGCCTCCTCTGTGTTTTTAGGGATTTCCTCAAATTTTGATGGAACTTCTGGATGGTTAACCTACCATCATCAGCAGAGTTTTTCTTCTTGTTTGTTCTTCTTCTCAGTACTATATCGTGCCTTTTTTTAAACCTTTGGAACCAGTTAGAGCTTCCTTTGAAACTTTCAGCCTCCTTTTTCCCATAAGTCATCTCAATTTTTGCCTTCATCTTTTTCCTGAACCACAGTTTTGTAATCTTGCATCCAGCTGCTCTACGAACTTTGAATTCAGCAATCAATAGATTAGCTGCAAGTGGATACCTCTCACTCTGCTTCGATCGCCCAGCCACAATTTTTCTTCTCTGCCTTGCATCTCTTATATTCCCAGAATTTTTTCCCTTTTTATTTAGTTCTAGTTCCTTCAGAATTTGGTTTCTGTTTTTGTTCCACTTTTGAATCAAAGATCGATGAACTCCTTTCTCTTTTGAGACGATGTTGTATCTATGTTTTGATGATTTCAAAGAATCAAAAAGATCCAGGGTTTTCTTTTTGAATTCAACTGTGTACGATTTTCGCTTCTTACTTCCCCTTCTCTTGTTTCCAAGACTTTCGACTTCGTTACTGTCTAGAACAATGGGATCATTACTTCCTGACTGGCTAGCCTCAGGCAATGAGCAATGGGCATCTGCTTCCTTTCGATTGGCGAACATATTCTCTTGCTTTGAACCCTCGTGTGAGTTCTCGGTCATCGGGTGTTTGAATTTCATGTGGCTGTCAAGGTATTGTTGACCTCTGAATGATTTACCACAGACGTTGCATTTTACTTCAGCGCTTTTAGATATCTCAGCTGTCTTTTCCATCGTTGGCGTGATGTCAAGCATACAACCATTCTTCAATTCTACTTTTTTTCGAACGCCACAATCGAATAAAGTCCGATTCATCTTTGTTTTAGCTTAATATATTCAGCTCATAAAAATTCCAAACAGTGAAGTTCAACACACGAGGAAGAACACTTTGTGCGCCTCTGCATTGGCCAGCGGTTTCCTTTGTTATATTACCCGGGAACCACTTCGAGCACTGCCAGGTTGTGCGAGTGAGGAACCATCTTGGAATTCGTGAAAAACCTTGACAGATTTTTAAGGATAAACCCACACACATTAGAATAATGACGAATGAATATGAACTATATTTAGAGGCAAGCACAAGGGGTTATCATGCTTATTTCAAGGACGCCACAGTCTACATTGGAGAGATTCTTATATGCGAAATGGAGCCCAATAATCGCCACAGCAAGTATGCAGTTGTGGTAAAAAATGAGGACGACAGGATTGTTGGTCATGTCCCTATTGAGCTTTCTAAACTCTTCTTCAAATTTCTATCAGAGTATGGCAAAATTGAAGCAGAATGCATTGGAAGTAGAATAAACAAAGGGCGAGGAAAAGGACTAGAGCTACCAGTAGACTTAAGACTAGTTGGGAATGCTCGATTTCTCAAGAAACTTCTCAAGAAATTACAGAAAAAGAACATTGAGTTCGATTACCAATGGAAGCTGAGCAAGATACAGAAGTGTTGAGTTTGAACTTCAGTTATTTTCAATAAATTTGAATGACATAATGGGCAACAAAAGACTGGACAAGTATTTGCAAGCTTTGATCAACTACAACTGTGATTGACCTTGATACAGCTATAAAATCTTATGTTGTTCTCTATCAATACAGTAGTTTATAGTATTGTAAAGGCAAAAAATGTAATTCATGATATTAGATATTCTGAAGAGAACAAAGGTGCCCAAAACTTAGCTAATACCATTGGTCAGCAGGTGTGTTTATGGTAATTTGTGTAATTGTGACACCCTTCCCATTTTATAAGAACATTATTTTTTTTTCCAGGCTGATATTGTTCTTATAAAAGTGGTGCTTTATTTGCCAAATTTCAGCCTGATGTTCTTAATCCATGTGTTCTTATATGCGGGTGTTTACTGTATAATGATTTATCTAGAAGTCCAGATTTGTGCGCTCGTGTTTTAGCAACGTCGGAAAGTGCAGTGTCAAAGCGTTGACTAATGCTGCTGTTAGTTTTGTGTTAGACCGCCGGAGAGATTAAAAGCTGAAAAATTAACTTCGAAAAGTTTTGTTCTACCCAGCGGGAGGCCCGAGATTTAAACAAAGAAGTTTTAATAAGGAAGTGTCGCCGGCCACGGTTAGTGTACACAGAAACTGAAATTAAGCAAGTGATGGATGGAAAAGGATAAGGACGCTAAGCAGAAATATCCAGTTTGCGACATCAAGTTCGTTCTGCCAAGGTGTCAGGAGAAAAGGGCTAACTTTTGATGGAACAGTTTTCTCTGGCGCAGAAACGGAACGTTTAGATACTAACGTGTTTAAATTTTTAGTTCCAGTTTGGGTGTCTGCTGAAAGAAAGGGGAGCAAAGTTCATGCCTTGTAGAAGCACAGTAAACCAAAACATGCACCACTCGCTGAAACATCAAAACGTTATTAATGAACTCCGACATTTTCAATATCAGTAATGCATAACATGAGAGGGGCAAACAAGGGAACAAACAAGGCGATTAGAGAGCATTAGAGGTAATGAGACTGTCAGGCCAGAATTTTAGTAAAAAGGAATTTGATCGCAGCATTTTATATAAGGTGTGATTCTTAATGGTAAAGTTTGCTCTACTGCTTAAGCCTAATCTTTAGCAATTACCCCGTCAGAGAAAACGCATCTTGACGAAGCCAAAAGGAGAAAGAAACGGAAGAGGAAGAAAACAAAGAAGCTAAGAGAAGCAGTATTATGAGTAAACAGAGACCACTCATAAGCCTTCATTAATTAAAACAGCTGATAGTAGTCTTCCAATGATTCTCATATAGTTTTAGAGAACAGAGAACAGAGTATTTCAATAACGCAAAGAAATTTGATGTGTTCTGAGGGCCTCTTTGCATCCCGGAACACGTTTTGGATGCTCTAAATAAACTAATATAAAGTGAGCCGGCTTCTGGACGCCAAAACTGCCAACTTTTGAGTTATACAAATTTGCGAAACTTAAGTTGGCTGAACACAGTTTTTGATACCTGTATTTCATTCACCTTTTTCTCTAAAACCCTTGATCCCTCGGTCGTCAAAAATAGCAGCAAGCTAATTAACAACACAAACTTTGGTTTTTTGATGGTTAAGCTGACGTATGTGTCGTTCCCATGGCAACATGAATAAATATAAACAGGCCTTTAAAATCGGTTTTGTTTTTTTGCAGAAAATCTAGTCATTAGATTTTCTTTACAATTTGCATACAACAAGCTTGTAGCGATTCTCACAAGTTGACACCATTTTGCTAATAATTTAACAGAGAGATCTTTAATTATCCCTTGTTGAAGGTTCACTGGAATATCTAGAATTTCCTTTGTCAAAGTTCAATTATTTTCAATACTCCAGTTACTTATTTCCTAAAGTATTTTCGTGCCAAATTTCGTGATATTCTAATGAGTGGTTCTCGAGAAATAAGCGTATTTCCGAGAGTGCAATTTTCATTCAATTGCAATTTTTTGACTTACAACGCATGCGCTGCATTTAACAGGGTTCTTTCGGTAAGAAAGAAAAAGCTGAGAATTGCTGGGTTCTTTGCATCATTACCTTTGCTATCATATCTTTGTAATAAAAGACTAAAGCCATCAATACGCTGCGTTCAATAATAGAGAAAAATAGCACAGATACTGCGAGTGTTGAGTAAGCAAAATGATCGCTCTATTTTGACAGCACGTTTGTTTTTTTGCAATCCTTGTGCGCGCGCTGAATTGCATCAGCAAAAGCGCGCGCGAAACTGTGTTCGGCCACCTTAAAGAGGGACCTTTGAACCTTATACAAAAAAACCTCACAAAATTGATTTTCTATTCCAGTTTTCAGATAAGATCATTAGTCTTCTTGTATTCAGTACTGAGGGTATTAAATAACAGTAATGAAAAAATCATTCAGATTAAGTCACTCTAGCCTCGGACTCCGAAGGGTCTTGGATTGGGAGCCGCATGGATAAACGATGGCTGTACTGAGACACTATTTAAAACATTTGTGGCCGCTAAACAAGCCAGTGTTGTTGAAGCTCTGGAGTATTCTGTTTCCTCTTTCTTTCTTCTCCTTTGCTCACTTCAGCTCGTTCTCCATTTCTCACCCTTGCACCGCGCTCTCTTTCTTTCTACAGAATGTGGCCTGTAGGTAGAACGCATATTGTCGAGGACTGCCTATTGAGGATATCAGAAGAAAGCGAATGGAACTGAATGAGCTTGTAACTTGGTTTTTTTCCTCACTTTTATTCAAGAATTGTTGTGCCCTCCTCAAATTATTCGCAGCTGATGAGTTGAGATCAGAAAGGTGGTGTTCTGTGTAACTCTCGATTTATCGGGAATTTCAGAAAATTTACCCTTGAAAATTTACCCTTACCTTTATTGCATGGTAACAGTACTTTTCCGTTAGATTTGGATAAATCCCCCCGGCAGAATTTCGAACAGAGGAAAACTAGCCAATCAACAAAATACCTGGGGAAAGCTCACGTGTACGATGCCGTCAACTACAACTACCAGAATTCATTTCGTTCTCCTTTATTATTAAAATGTTTTAACGACAATGCAGTTTAAAATGCAACTGACCCCAAATAGAATAAAAAAAAAGAAAAAAAGACTAATTACAATTTACTTTCTTTTCAACATTTGGCTCCTCAGTCGAATATCCATTAACGGCCACCTCTCTACAATGCCCACTTTTTTTTAGTCCCGGCAGACAGTCCATACATTCACTCTCAATCTAACCTCTCTACAACAGTCACCTCTCTACGACGGAAACGGCCAATAAAACGCGTCCCGACTGCCAAAATAACCTCCCGACAACGGTCAGTTAATCAAAGCCCGTTTGTAACTCGGATAATGACGTAGTCATTAATCCGAGATGTAGGTATGGATGGAACACGGCCTTCCTTCCTTCCTTCCTTCCTTCCTTCCTTCATTCATTCCTTCCTTCCTTCCTTCCTTCCTTCCTTCTTTCCTTCAGTCCGTCCTTGCTTCCCTCGATTCCTGTCAACTATCTCTACATCCGCTGACCAGTATATAAAGCGTTGGCAGTCGCTTGTGCCGAAGTCGGAAATATTTATTCACCAATTGATTTGTTTCTGTGGCAATGTTTCTTATTCGTGGATCGTTTCTGCACGGTCGACAGCGTATGCTTTTGAACTTGAAGTTCTCACTGTTAAACCTGTTCAAGACCGTTCAATGCTGGTCAATGGAATTAGCGCCCTGTATGATTGACCTGAACGTAATACCAGGACACAAGCCGCATTTATAAAGTAAGGTCTGATGTAACGTCTGTAAGGGGAAGTCTTTTCCATCCTATTGTGAGGGAAATTCTTCATCGTTTTTCCTTCGCAATCCTATCCGACGCTAGTGATAACTTAGGAGTCGATTAAGGCTAGCATGTTTTGAGTTCGAAATCGATCGATGTGCTGGACGAATTCTCGCCGGAATGACTAAAAGCTCCAGATGATTTCTCATCGGAAAGCAAACGCTGCTGTCCGGCAAATGTTTTTTAATTTAATGTCTTTTTAAGTATCGGAAAGTCAAACGTTGTAATTCGGTAAATGTTTTTCACATATAAACATATCCGTCAATAAGGAAAAAAGTTAAAAAAAAAAATAAAATAATAATAATAATAAGTTGTACCCCGTAGAATTTGAACTCAACGCCTCTCGCGTTCGCCGACCATCTACTTCGCTGCGCCACATTGGCAACTAAAAGAAAGTGGTGAAAGATATCGAAACGTATTCATTATATTGGTGTCTACAGAAACGCTGGGTTGTTAGAACAGCAGGCTCAAGTAAAAAAGAGTCGCGCGAAAGTCGTACGAGCTCGTACGAGTCGATGGCTGGTTCCAGCTTATCCTTCAAATAAGTTGTTGCTGAGCTCGTTCAAGTGGAAGTGAGTTATTTTTCTGGGAATTTCTCATTCATGCGTTCGTGGATCTGTTTAGATGTTTGACAACGGCGTCATTCGTTACGAACTCAATGGAGTTGAAGCCCCGCCTTGTGGGGGAAAAAGTTCAGAGTGAACTCCCCCGCCCTCTGAACATCAAGCACAATTTTATAAATAGATTACAATTTTTTTAACAACTGGAGCTTTCACAGGATTTTTTTATACCACTAAAGTCTAAGTGGCTTTTTTTCTTTCTCCTCATCTTCGTTTCCTTCCTTTTCTTGAAATCTATTGAAACACTCACTCATCCTCTTCGCTCCTTCGTGAGTGGAGTATAAGGCCACGTAACAACAAGTGCCATCCATCACGGTCTTGAGCTTCCCGCTCAACCCCATTCCAGCTTGTCCATCCCAGATCTTTCCTTTCGGCTTTAATGGTTCTCCTCCAAGTGGCCTTTGGTCTTCCGGGCGTTCTCTTGCTTTCAGGGGTTCAGGTGAGCGCAACTCTACAGTTGTTATCTTTCTCTCTCCTCAAAACGTGACCGATCCATCTCCATCGTCTGACCTTCAAAGTTTCTGAGATGGGACCCTTTCTAGCTCTTTCATAGAGTTCACGGTCGGAGATGGTGTACGGCCAAAATATGCCAAGGATTCTTAAGCATTTTCGATGGAAGACATCCAGGCGCTCCATGTCTGTTGATGTAACTCTCTACATCTCAGCGCCATACAGGAGAATAGAGATCACGCAGCTCTTGAAGATTCTCAGCTTGGTGTGCTTGCTGTTTGTCTTAGACCTCCAGACGGGATTTAGAGTGGCATATGCTCTTCTTGCGATTGACAGCCTGCGTGAGATGTCTTCATGTGACCCACCAGCTCCATGGACTGTGGCACCTAGGTAGATGAAGGAGTTGATGTCATCAACTTCTAAGCCATCAATGGAAATCGTGTCGGTGACCTTGGCGTTTGTTCGTAGCACCTTTGTCTTGGTGGTGTTGATACAGAGTCCAGTATACCTTGAGACCTGATGGAGGTGGCTGAACTTCTCTTGAAGATCTTTGTGCCGGCTGGAGAGAAGGGCTATGTCATCTGCATAGTCTAGGTCCTCTAAGACCGTGGTGAACTTCCCCCTTAGGCCTCTCATGCATTGGTGGTGTTCCTCATTACCCAGTCGATAATGATGTTGAAGAGAAAAGCTGACATAACACAGCCCTGCTTGACTCCTGTCTGTACAGGAAACCAATCTGATGTTCGTCCGTTTTCAACAACGCAACAGGTGCCTCCATCATAAAGCTCTTGTATGATGTCGACGAAGTTGTCAGGAATGTCATAATGCTTGAGAATGTTCCAGAGCTTGTCTCTTCTCACACTATCGAAAGCCTTCGTGAAATCGATGCTAGCGATGTACAAGGGTGTTTGCCATTCAGCACTCTGTTCTAAGATATTCCTGGGGATGAAAGTCTGTTCAGTTGACCCTCTTCCTCCTCGGTAGGCAGCCTGTTCTTGCCGCAATTTCCTCTCAACTCCATCCTGCATCCTCATCAGGAGCATTCTGCAGAAGAGTTTGTATGGTACTGAAAGTGAGGATAGCCCTCAGTAGTTGTCACAAATAGACGGATCACCTTTCTTGGGTATTTTGGCCAAGAGAGCTCTCTTCCAGTCAGATGGTGCTTTACACTGATCAAGAGTCTGATCGTAGATATTCAGAAGCTGTTCCAGGGCAACTGGAGGGCTGGCTTTTAGCATTTCTGCACTAACGTTATCCACACTGGGTGCTTTACCGTTCTTCAGCCGAGATATGACTTGTCTCAGTTCTTGGATTGTAAAGGGGCCAGTGTCCATCTCTATGGGATCGTCGCAGTCACCGAGCTGACACCCGTCAGGAAGATCAGTTTCTTCACAGGCCACATTCAAGATCTCATAGAAGTGCTCTTTCCACCTTTCAAGCACTTCTTCCTCTGTGGTGATGACTTTACCATCTTTCGTCCGTATTCCAGTGCTTGAAAATTAGGATAAATCTTCTAGCTTTCTATCATGAATGTTGTTCTCTGATTGGCTACGCTACTCACTATCAATTCTGTTATAGATAGTGAGTAGCGTAGCAGTGTGCACTTCTTAACAAAATGATGGCCACTTCTTTGTGTTTTCGAGCTGTCGGTGAGGAGGAAAAAACAATTAGATTATTCGCTCTCGATTTCTATGCGCGATTGGACTGCTCCCTCGTCAACTATCCCGTGTTATAGTGCGCCATTAAATTTTCTCCGATTCTTATTGGTTTAAATTGATCACGTGAGGTGATAGTGTTCGTCCGCGGCGAGACACTATCAGTCCATAGTGCCAGTCCCAGGAAAATACCAGGATGGATAGTGCTCGTCCGTGAAAAGTTTTCTGTAAACAAGCGGGCTTATGAAATTCTATTAAGTAGGTTTTTGTCTGTTTTCTTTTTCAAATTTTACATTTGGATTTCACAGCTTTCATCTACAAAAGTTGAAAATGATTCAATGTGTGTTTTGAATTGGCACGCGAAAGAAAATTTAGTGGTGAACAATAAAAACAATACAGTGTTTATGTCTCGGAACTATCGGTCTGGTAGTTGCCCGTTGGAAATTTGATGTTCTTAAAACTAACATATTTGCCCTCGAAGCTTCGCTTCCGGGCAAATATTTGTTTTAAGAACATCAAATTTCCGCGGGGCAACTATCAACCGATAGTTCCTCGACAGTGCATGGGATATTTAACAATTTGTCATCGATTGCTCCGAAAAAGCGTGATAATTGAAATCATACCTTCTTCGTCAGTTGTTCAGCCTCCATGTTTTCTGCGAACATGCAACTTGAACCCAGTCGTCTAAAAGAGGACGTGAACCACGAGTGAAATCCCCTTTAAACCCGCCCCCCCCTTTCATCTAAAAAAGTTGAAAATGATTCAAAGTGTGTTTTGAATTGGCACGCGGAAGAAAATTTAGTGGTGAACAATAAAAACAATACAGTGTTTATGTCTCGGAACTATTGTTTGAAGCTTTCCTTAATGTTTGAGATGTCTGTGGATCGTGGAGTAAATTCGGCGACTGAAGCAGCGGAAGGTGCAACCGGCGGAGTTCGGATGAGACATCCTAGTGTCACTATCGATCAATCCCAAGTCACATACGAGCGAAATCGTCGTTTGAAGGCCTCTAGAAGCGCTAAAGGAGTTATTACCCGTAGGCGAAATGAAGCGAGAGAGATGATGTCAGATTTTGGCAACCCGTACGACATTGAACAAAAGCTTGCAGAGTTAGACGAAGCGATAACAGGCTTCGAAGCAGCGCACCAAGCGTATCATAATCAACTGGATGATCGAAACGAGATCGAGGATTCACTTGAATACTACGAAGTTACAATGCTTCTTGCTAGCGATTCCAAAAGAATTATCGAGGATTGGATACAGAAATTTAAACAACCGTCGAGAGCAACTAATCTGTCGAACTTGGACCCCGAGGACTCAATTAGCAACGTTGGCTCACGAACTACATCAAAGGTTCCGCAGAAATCTAAGGCCAGTTCAAGAGCAAGCTCCAGATCTTCCAGACGAAGTTCGGTCAGTAGCGCTAGGATAGCAGCGGCGGCAAAAAGAGCATCTTTAACGGCCGAAGCCTCCATGCTACGAGAACAGCAAACCTTACAACAGGAAGAATTACGCCTGCAACAAAGAAAGCAAGAGTTAGCATTTGAGACTGAAATAGCTAAAGCCAAAGCTGAAGAGCGCGCCCTCGCAGAAGCCGAGGTGAAAACGCCCGGTTTGCCCCGGGTAACCCCCAGTGGGGGTGGGGGGAGGTTTGAAATGAATGGACTCGCGTTATTTAATAGGCCTTATCACGGTTTTCGACGTCATCTTGAAGGGTAGGCAAAACGGTCAGGTGTAGGAATCCCATGGCAAATAACTTTTCCAAAAATTGAATTTTACACAATTTGTGAATCCCAACGTTAAAATGCTAGGTAAAAGATTGTATTTACCAAGTTTGAAGGATGTAGCTTGGCTAGAAGACACTCTGTTAATTATTCTAATTTTCCATACATTTGTCTGTAATTTTTTTTTCCCTGGACCGCGTCTACTGGGCCAAATTTACAGACAAATGTATGGAAAATTAGAAAAATTAACTGAACGTCGTTTAGCCAAGTTACATCAGCAACAACAACAACAACATCTTTCATTTAAAGACGGTGAGTTTTAAAGCTAAAATAGGTTATGGGGCCGTGTAAAAAATTTAATAGGATAATAAAAGATTGAAAAATACAAAAAAGATATGAATAAAATCAATAAAAGACGACATCACTGTTTTGCGGTGACTTCTCACTAAAGTTGAAGTTTCTGTGGACGGGAGACTTTTTTGCCCTTTTAGCATGATCTCTGGCGCTGACAGCAGATGGTTCTAAAAGATTCCAAACAATGGATCCTCTGTATGATATAGAGTTTTTCATATAATAAGTTTCAAAACGTTGTACGCTGACACGATGTTGATGACGGAGGTCATACTTAGACTCTTTCCATTGGATTAATTGTTCCAAGCAGGATGGAGTGTGTGTGATTATAAATGTTATAAATTAAGGTGGCTATTTTGACCTTATAAGTGTCGAATAAAGAGTCCCACTTAGATATTTTTCTTACATCTACAGAGTGCATGTCGCGCGGGAGGCTATATAATATATAGATTTAGGCCAGCCTAAAAGCGTAGCTCCTGGGCCGCGTTGTTCAGAGTCAAATAACCCAGGAGAAAGGTAGAATTTTGATTTCAGTTTTGTAGTTTTGCGGCGCGGTTCTCTGTATATTGTTTGGCCTTCTGTTTTGAGCTTTAATAATCACTGTATACACAAAACAAAGCAGCCAAAAAACATTTGTATAGAAAAAAAAGTTATAATTCGGTTAACTTTTAATCCTTGGTTAGCGTTAACCGGCTTCCGAACAATCCTGCCCTGTTTTCAACAAGTTAACCTGAGATGAGCCCGCAATCCAATCGAAAACCAGCACTTGGTCAGCGGTCAACTTCAAAAAAACACGCGACCTCGATAAGCTGTAAACTTGAGCCCGCGATATGGTCACGTGATACTGGTCAGCGGATACCTCGTTTTGACAGGTGTCAATTGATCATAACATGGATGTCCAATATCAAAGAAGTACACGGTAAACCAAGACTGTATGTCTCTGTCAACCTATTATTTGGAGTATGGCGGCCATGTTGCGCGACTCCGTCGTCGTCGCCGTCGTGCGTACGCGCCCACGAGCAATATCGCTAGCCATGATGACCATGAGAAAATCAACTCATGGGTTTCCTTTTCTCTCCTATAATATATAGATTTAGGCCAGCCTAAAAGCGTAGCTCCTGGGCCGCGTTGTTCAGAGTCAAATAACCCAGGAGAAAGGTAGAATTTTGATTTCAGTTTTGTAGCTTTGCGGCGCGGTTCTCTGTATATTGTTTGGCCTTTTGTTTTGAGCTTTAATAATCACTATACACAAAACAAAGCAGCCAAAAAACATTTGTATAGAAAAAAAAGTTATAATTCGGTTAACTTTTAATCCTTGGTTAGCGTTAACCGGCTTCCGAACAATCCTGCCCTGTTTTCAACAAGTTAACCTGAGATGAGCCCGCAATCCAATCGAAAACCAGCACTTGGTCAGCGGTCAACTTCAAAAAAACACGCGACCTCGATAAGCTGTAAACTTGAGCCCGCGATATGGTCACGTGATACTGGTCAGCGGATACCTTGTTTTGACAGGTGTCAATTGATCATAACATGGATGTCCAATATCAAAGAAGTACACGGTAAACCAAGACTGCATGTCTCTGTCAACCTATTATTTGGAGTATGGCGGCCATGTTGCGCGACTCCTTCGTCGTCGCCGTCGTGCGTACGCGCCCACGAGCAATACCGCTAGCCACGATGACCATGAGAAAATCAACTCATGGGTTTCCTTTTCTCTCCTATATGAGTATGGGGCTCCGCTTGGCGGCCCTTCGGGCCGCCGGAGCTCCGCTATAACTCTAGCAGCCCAACAATGTATGAATTCCAAAGCGTTAAATTCGTTCTTATTTGTGCAGCACCCCTAAATTGGTAGCGCATATGTAAGCGTGGGTAAAATAACTTTAAAATATATATCTAAAAGCGAATTTCTAGGTAAAAAGCGACGGCGTTTGATCAGATTTAGCTTCTTAATGAACCCTCTCTTGAGCTCTGATATGTGTTTTGTCCACCTAGTAAGCTTGTTGTCGATGATTACACCCAACAGCTTAGAACTTTGAAGTCCATTTTATGAGTTGCTTGTTAATTTCAATCTTTCCAACTTGGTGAATAAAATCTTCTACCTAGTGTTTTAACGTTGCGATTCACAAATTGTGTAAAATTCGATTTTGGAAAAGGTTATTTGCCATGGGATTCCCATACAAACACTGTAATTTGCCTACCCGTCAAGATGGCGTTGAACACCGTGATAAGGCCATGACACAAAAACTCCATTCTCAGCCTTTCAAAAATCATTATCCGAGTTCACTGGCCAACAGCCACTTTAATTTATTGCAAAAGATCACCAAACTTTATTCGTACCACGCTTCGTTAGTTTCTGTTTCTCTCTACTTTCTGTTTTATTTATATATTTTGATTTTGTTACGTACAGGTTATATGCTAAAATAAACATTTTTTGAGAAAGGAAATGTTGCACCCTCCCCTCCCCCTCCCAAAAAAAATCAGGTGTCATATTACTTCCCTATAACGGCCATCTCTCTATGATGGCCACTTTCCTCTGTCCCCAAGGTGGCCTTTGTTGAGAGGTTCGACTGTATTCGTCTTCAGCATCTTGGTGCTCTTGGGAGCGTTTTATTATGTGCGAGCGAAGGTGCTTAGTCATACAACATTTTCATCTGTTTAGACCAAAATACTGAGCAAAATTGCCGTAAAAGCGTCACGCCTTCGAATTCAGCGTTTTTCCCCAGTAGCGGATCCAATATAGTGTGGCAAAGGCAATAACCTGTTGTGAAAAGGTGGGGGAAAGTGGGATCGAGTTACACGGAGAAGTAGCACTTGACTGAAAAAGAATCTGTTTCCTCCGCCTCACATTTTTACTCGAAAGGTAAGATTGCGAGAGGTGGGGTGTTTGATTCTTCTAGATCTGCTACCGGCTTATGGAGACCCATGATCTTGAAAAGGGGAGCTTGTTCTATTTTTTTTTTTTTAGTGAGACATTATGATTGCAAAGTTATTTTAGTTTGCTGATTTTTTGGCAGATTTCAAAAAACAACGTCGTACCTACAGCTACAGCTGAAAAAAATAACTCCTAGTGCTTGATCTTATCCATTGAAGAAATCAATCAGGAACAGGCAGGGTACAAGAAGAAATTCACGGATCAAAGTCAAAAGTTTATTTATTTCCACATTCACAAAGTGAATTTTTAATTTATTCATTCGACAATGATGACATGAAGTCGTCGAAACGTCATGTAACTTTACTTACCTTAATTTTCCTGCTAAAAGCAAAGTTATATGACGTTAAAATAAAAATACACATTCTCAGTACCCAGTTTACAAGCACAAAAATATTTAGGCTACAAATGAACGTTGCTTAAATCTTCCTATCATTGGCAGAATCAGGTTTACACACAAGTTAAAGGTTTGAAATAAAACGATGGGGCTAGGAGTAAACAATGGCCTTAAATGGAGAAAAAAGTTCCTCAGTTACTAACTCAGTTACTAACCTGTTCTGCATTACTTCACTATAATCTTGGCCTAAACTACTGTCACTTACATTGTTTACTGGTTGTTACTTAAACCACATGAAAAAAAAAGTGTAATGAAAAGTTTGAATAGTTATCTAAATTAAAAAAGAAATTGACGGAAAGCTTTATTAAATTGATCTTTTTCTTACCTAGGGTAGGTATCTACTGCCACCCATATCAGATAACTTTACGTTAGAGAAACCCGGTCCCTGAGGTTTTCATTGCTCTCTTTTTAGTGAGACGAAAAAGCCGACTTGTTACCGCTTCGCGGCTCAAATGCTCGGGTTATCTAATCGAAGGTTTGGCAATCGAACGCAGTAACCAACACCAATCGTTTGCTCGGGTTCGAAACAGTCGCGTGATAAAATTAGAATTGCGTGATAATGACACAAACTACTGTTCTTAACATCATGGGTGACAAATTGCTCCTTATAATAATTTTGGCACGAAGTTTCAGCGCTAATTTATAATTTCACATGTGAAATACAAAATTGCCATAGCAACGTTTGGCGCGAAATTTCTCCATACAATAATAAACAAGTCAAAAACCCACGATTGAGAGCGTGGTTTGTCACCTATGATATTAAAAGGTAATCAAATGGTATTCTCGTGAAATCAGGAAATAATTTCATTTGCGCGTGAAATTATTTCCTTATTTCACTCGTTTCCACTTATGGGCCACGGAACAAATCTATCCAAAATCAAAATCAAAATCAAAGTAAGACTAGTGCTGAAGAAGCGTAATAGGAGATGCTTAGAGAACACAAATAATTGGTGTAAACAAGGTCAAACAAACGGAACAAAGAATGGCTCAACGAGGCGAGGCCGGAAGACGAAGTGATAATACTTAATACGCACTGATGGCATTTACAATTAAGGTTGTGACAAAAAGAGAGATAAAAAGAGAGATACTATCTGCTCAATTGTTTTGTAAATACATGAGAACAACTGTGTCTAGACCCCCGCTGTTTGTGGCCATAAGAGAAGACTTTGTCTTAAAGAGCACTATAATTACGATATCGTCAGTGCCGTTAGCTAGTGATCGTTCATCAGGTTCATGTACGTTCCTGATGGCCTCTGATGGCCTCTGATGCTCACCGAAACTTTTAGCAGCTTTGGGAAAAATTACGACAGATGGCGAAAATTTTAGCGAGCAAATGAAACCGTCCGAAAATTATGGGACATTTTCAAAGTAAGCAGATCAATTCCGGAAATTCTAGGGAAACTTTATGGTTTTCTGAAAAAATTCGAAAAGTCTAGAACATCGCTCGATCGGAACTGAAAAATTTCGAAATTTTTAGGCAACCTTCCATCCGAACAGATCTTTTACCGAAATATTCCGTTGGGTGCCCCTGTCGGAATCGAACTCGCAGTAAAAGTTTGTCGATCCAACACAATCGAACCAGTATTTAACTGTCATTTTGTTCTCACGCTGCTTCCACGAAATACATTTTTTTAAAATAAGAATATATTTCATAAGAATATTGAGGCTGAAATTTGCGAAATTTTAAGAATATCTTAAGAATAAACCCGAGACTGAGAGTTTGAAAAGAATATAATTTTGTGTGTTGAAAATTTGTAAAAACAATAGAATGTTTTGAACTAAACCGTATAAAATTATTCCTTTCTGTAAGCGGCGAAACTAGCCAAAAAACAACAAAAACAGCACTAGCCTTATGTTCGATGCTGATAACATTTCTGCAAGAAATTATGCACGTTATGTATGCCATGGCAGCCTTTATTACCTGCAGTCTGGCTCCAGAATTACTTTAACACCACTAGACACCAAATACATTCGAGTTCAGAAATGTCATACGCTATAATCTAAGAATATTCACACGAATATTTTCAGCCTAAAATCGGCAGAAAAATAAGAGTATTCAGCCTCGGCCGGAAAAACAATATTCTTATATATAAAAAGAGTGTATGTATCAGGAGTACCCAACGACAGTTTTGAAGAAAATCCACCGTACGGTCCGCTTAACATTACCCGAGTGTCGCTACGTCAATCTTGTTTAATATTTAACTTTCCTGGGAAAAAAATACCCGCTCTTCACCGCCAGCAAGCAGGTTTTCGAAGTTCTCGGACTCCCAGCCAGCGCTCGACGTTGAGGTCGTCAACGAGCCAGTATGCTTTAAATTTGTCACCTAGCTAGCCAGCATAAGAAAAGTTTGCCAAAAGTTTGCCAGCATGTTCGGATATACCATTTTTTGCCAGTCAGCGAGCGAGTAATTTCAATATACCATAGCGAGGTACATTTCCTTAAAACTATTAATATAACAACGGATTTAGTATTGCGTACCATGAACGCAAATAGTACGTTAATGGTTTCATTTTTACATTTGACTGGAAAGTTTTTGTAACACTTAAGAGATTACACTTACCAAACAACAGTAAACAAAAGGGAAAGATAAAATGTGCTTAAAGTGTCCTGATTATCCTTCAGGGATCCAAGCTTCACTCTGAAAATAAATCGTTAATTCCCTCCAAAAGAAGCGTGAAGTATAAACAATGTCCATTCAGTTAACAGACGTAATCTAGATATTGATGAAGATCTATCATTGTTATTATAAGCACAACAAGCAACCTATCAATCAGTTTCAAACGCTTACATACGACAAACTTTCACATTCATTTCATTTCCCACAGTTATTGTTCCAAAAATTCAACGAACATCCATGCAAAGAAAAATTTTTTAGCTTATGAAGTAAAAGCAAGACAAGATTACAAAGCCCTCACTAGGCTTTGGCTACCCAGTGTCTGTCATTTTAAATTTCAAATGAACCTACGATACAAACAGACGTCAGTTACCTTTGTCAATATGACATTTCGTTGGCGAGAGGTTCAATACAGAACCCGGAAGGATTTGCAGCAAAAGCAATCGTCGGTTGTTCGTCAGGCGATCACCGCAAAAGACTCACGACAGAAGCCGCAAGGATTCGCAATAAAAGCAATCGTCGGTTGTTCGTCAGGCGATCACCGCAAAAGACTCACGACAGAAGCCGCAAGGATTCGCAGCAAAAGCAATCGTTGGTTGTTCGTCAGGCGATCACCGCAAAAGACTCACGACAGAAGCCGCAAGGATTCGCAGCAAAAGCAATCGGTCGTCGTTCGTCAGGCGATCACCGCAAAAGACTCACGACAGAAGCCGCAAGGATTCGCAGCAAAAGCAATCGGTAGTCGTTCGTCAGGCGATCACCGCAAAAGACTCACGACAGAAGCCGCAAGGATTCGCAGCAAAAGCAATCGGTAGTCGTTCGTCAGGCGATCACCGCAAAAGACTCACGACAGAAGCCGCAAGGATTCGCAGCAAAAGCAATCGTTGGTTGTTCGTCAGGCGATCACCGCAAAAGACTCACGACAGAAGCCGCAAGGATTCGCAGCAAAAGCAATCGGTCGTCGTTCGTCAGGCGATCACCGCAAAAGACTCACGACAGAAGCCGCAAGGATTCGCAGCAAAAGCAATCGGTAGTCGTTCGTCAGGCGATCACCGCAAAAGACTCACGACAGAAGCCGCAAGGATTCGCAGCAAAAGCAATCGTTAGTCGTTCGTCAGGCGATCACCGCAAAAGACTCACGACAGAAGCCGCAAGGATTCGCAGCAAAAGCAATCGTTAGTCGTTCGTCAGGCGATCACCGCAAAAGACTCACGACAGAAGCCGCAAGGATTCGCAGCAAAAGCAATCGTCGGTTCTTCGTCAGGCGATCACCGCAAAAGACTCACGACAGAAGCCGCAAGGATTCGCAGCAAAAGCAATCGTCGGTTCTTCGTCAGGCGATCACCGCAAAAGACTCACGACAGAAGCCGCAAGGATTCGCAGCAAAAGCAATCGTCGGTTCTTCGTCAGGCGATCACCGCAAAAAGACTCACGACAGAAGCCGCAAGGATTCGCAGCAAAAGCAATCGTCGGTTGTTCGTCAGGCGATCACCGCAAAAGACTCACGACAGAAGCCGCAAAGATTCGCAGCAAAAGCAATCGTCGGTTGTTCGTCAGGCGATCACCGCAAAAGACTCACGACAGAAGCCGCAAGGATTCGCAGCAAAAGCAATCGTTACTTGTTCGTCAGGCAATCAGTGCAAAAGACTCACGACAGAAGCCGCAAAGATTCGCAGCAAAAGCAATCGTTGGTTGTTCGTGAGGCGATCACTGCAAAAGACTCACGACAGAAGCCGCAAGGATGCACAGGAAAAGCAATCGTTAGTCGTTCGTCAGGCGATCACCGCAAAAAGACTCACGACAGAAGCCGCAAGGATTCGCAGCAAAAGCAATCGTTAGTTGTTCGTCCAGACGTGCGCTCTTTGGTCAAAAAATTTTAAACTGGCAGAAGTGTACATTTTGATATACAGTTCATCGATAGATCATTCATTTCACGACTCTAGTTAATTCAGGGCACTAGCTTGCAGAATGAAACCGTTGCCTCAACTGGTAGGTCAACGATGAGTTCAAATGAAAGCTGCTTTGGATCGCGTTTATTACCGGAAATTCACTTGCTTGGCGCAGTCAAACACATCGCGCGTTACGCCTGTCAAATTGTACTTTGGCAATATTTTCCGGACACTTGCTTAGTAGTTAGCTTTTCACAATTCTAAAGCAGTGTTTTCAAAATGACAAACGATCGCGAGTTCTGTAATCCTTCGCTGATTTCTGTCTTCTTTAGGCTTCGAAAGATCCTTCGGTTCCTGGTACGGAAATTCAATTATTACATGGTTACACGCAGAACCTACAGGTCCGACCAGTTAGCCTTGTGAAACACTACCAAAGGCGACAAATGATATATTTTTGCTCAAAGAAAGCCGCACAGAAAGACGAAAGTTGTTTCCTTCTCAACTACAAACTGAAGGAAAGTTTAAGAAGGTAAAATCTTGAGTTTTGTTAAATGACAAAGATTTTAATAACATAGACAATTTTAACATTTTACTTATTATGCCAAATAAAATACATTTCATGATTTAACTACCATTTCCGGTGAGCAACGCGCGATAGTCCCTTGTACCCAATAAGACTGAAAAAGAGGGCAAACAATTGACCCTTGTCGTCCGGCAACTTTCGGAAAATTCCATCACGCAAAGTTGCACTGATTTAAAGCAATACAAAAGTACTATGAGCGAGGCGTTGATTGTATGGCACAATGATCCCTTTATCTTAACTCAGAGAGGATAGTTGTATGTCCAACATTGCAGTCCGAGCTAGCGCATATAAACAAATATGCCTACCCTTTATCCACAAGGCAGCTGCTTTGTCTCTTTGGTGAGTCCTTTTCTCAGCGGAACTTAGATCTGGCAGAGGTCTCTTTTCTTTTTTTCTCTCCAGCCTTTGAAATGACTCAGAATGACTGCAAATGTAAATTAACTCCCGGCAATCTTGAATCATGATCACCGATACATTAATAAGTTTAGGGTCTCAAAATGAAAGCATTTCTCTCAAAGAGACAGCGAACAGTGCGAAATGAGTTCACCAAAAGCAGTTCTCTCAAAGAGACAGCGAACAGTGTGGAATGAATTCACCCGACGGCCATTTCTGGTGAACAACGCGCGATAGTCCCTTGATTTCCATAGGACAAACATTAACTCGTTATGCTAGTACTGAACCACGATTAAGGCATTTAATGTACCCAATAAGACTGAAAAAGAGGGGAAACCATTGTCCCTCGTCTTCCGGGAACTTTCGGGAAATTTTCGATTAAGCAAATTTGCAGATTTATAGCAACCCAAAAATGCTATGAGCGAAACGATGAGTGTATGGTACAATGAGATCACTTTACTTGAATACTTTAGCATCAAGAGAGAAAAGCTGACCACCGATGGAGACGGCTAGCGCATATAAACACAACATTATGCCTACCCTTTATCCAGCTGCTTTGTTTGTCTGCGCCAAGTCCCTTTCACAGCAGATCTCGTTTCTTTCCTTTACCAGCGGAGCCCTCGAAATAACTCAGAATGACTGCAAACGAGGAATGTAAATGAACACCTTAGAGTCTAGGTTCTCATGCCGCCGATACCTTTTTAAATTTAGTTGTCTATAAATGAAAGAATTAATGCAAAACATACAGCGAAGAGTGTCACTGATTCCAGTACAATGTACCATCACTGCCCCGTGTGCAAGCAAGAGAATTATAGGAATGAATTTACTAACCTGCTAGTTGCTTTCCACCGTTTCTTTATAACTGCCGACTGCTTGCAGCACAATAGCGCCAGCAGCGGTTTTCTGAAGTGACGGCTTCTTCAGGCCTTTGGAACGACAAACGAGCGGAGATCCTGTTCCATTGAAAAGAACGTTTTTAACGGATTTGGCCATTCGAGATACTAGTGTTATTACGTCATTGAAAATGACAGCTGCTGATGTTATGCAATTTTTACTGGTTGATGAAAAAGATAAACCGCAATAATCTGACAATGGAGCCATCATTTTCGGGCATGGCATCGCGCGCGCGTTGATTTGCATTATTTTTGTAGCGCGTGGCGCTGGGAGTAAGTACGACCGCTTGCGGTTTATCTTCTCACGGCGGAAGGCTTTAGACTTAAGAGCTCACTCACGCGTTTTTTATGTCCCAGGACGGAAGCAGTTTAATTGATTGCTTTTTCGAAGAAGTCACAGCCAGGAAAAACAAACAAGTCACGTTTTTTCCGGTTAGGGACAGTGCTTTAAATCAGTTTTTAGCAAGCGAGACGCTGAACGAAAATCCCAGCCAGTAAATGATCTAATGCTAATATTTCCCAGCCAGCGTAATTGCAGCCTGTCGAGCGGGTTTTCTGTCGAGCGGCTCCGTCGGGTACTCCTGATGTATAATCAAACGTTGACATTCAGTTTGATATTTTTTGGGCGTTTTTACTCCTGCGTGTTTTACTTTTACTATCGATTGCGTTCAATTTTGTTCGATTTTTCCGATTGGTTCGATGATCGAGCTCACAACAAATTGCATGTTCGACTTTGTTCGATTACCGAACGCAATCGAACACCATTATCTACCACTTGTTCAGTCGACTGAGTTCGATTGCTTTTGATTCGACTTTGTTCGCTTAGATACTCCTGGTAAATGAGAGAAGAAAAATGACAAGTTGAGATTGCCTTTGGGACCAGTTACGGCAGAAAAAAAATGAGACTACTACTACTTGCAAACATACTGACAACAGAAAGTTCGATTTATCCGGTGTACAGTATGGCAGTAGTCAAAAGTAGGGCACTCTACTATGTTATAACATGTAGTCGTGTTCTTGCATACCACCTTCCATTGCTTCTTTTGAAAAACGACGCACTTTTGGAAGTCCCAGTTGGTAACTGTGCCCTTTTTTCCCGGGCACGTCCATTCCATAAGGTCTACATAGCTACCTCGGGGACGGTACACTAGTTGACGACGATTTCGACTTTTTCTGTCTGTGAAATAGAAAACAGTACGCAGGATTATTTTTGTTTTAGTCAGATGGACCATGGGGCATAAATCCCAGAATACATTTGTTAGAATCTTGTGGAAATGACCGTAGAAATATTGTTTTAGCACAGTAGGGCGATATGCATGGGTAAGTGACCAAGCGTGAGGTCAAGAGGGCTGCAATTTTTTTGTGTACGTGTTTATGGACAAGTAACGTGATACAGACACCAAACAGTTCTATTTGATAGCGGAGCTCCGGCTGCCCCAAGGGCCGCCAAGCGGAGCAGCATAACTCTAGGAACAGAACCACATGCATGCATAGAAATAGAAACCCATGCAACCCTTCTTTCCTGGTCAACATGGCTAGCGGAATGGATCGCGGGCGCGTGCGCCCAGCGATGACGTCGCACAACATGGCGGCCGTACTGCAGCTAATATCAAGTCCTGCTTTACAGCGTATTTGATATTTGACATCCATGTTAGTCAATTGACACCTGTCAAAATAAGGTATCCGCTGACCAGTTTTACGTGATCATATCGCGGACTCAGGTTTATAGCTCATCGCGGTCATGTTTCTTTTAAAGTTGACCGCTGACCAAGTACTTGTTTTCGATTGGATCGCGGGCTGATATCAGGTTAATTTGTTGTAACTCCGGGCCGGGTTGTTCGGAAATTGGGTTAACGCTAACCCAGGATTAAAAGTGAACCGAGTTATTTATCCTCTATACAAATGTTGGTGTAGTTTGAGATTATTCAAAATCAAAACAGAAGGCCAAAAATAAAAACAGAAAACTTCACCCCAAAACTACAAAACTCAAATCAAAATTCTCAATTCTCCAATTCTCAAACTTCTTAATCAAAATTGGGTTAGTTTAATCGGGCTTTGAACAAAGCGACCCAGGAGCTCCTCTTTAACGCTTGGGTAAATCTGTATATTAGTTCAATTCCCGGTCCCATCTTTTTTCTCAAGAGGGGATGATCTAGATCGCTCTCTCTTGATTTTATTGAACTGTTTTTAAACATGTACTATACTCTGTGATCTAAGAATGTACATAAGAACATTTTCAGCGTGAAGCAGCAGAAAAATTAGAACATCCGGCCTGGGCATGAAAAGTATTTTTATTTACTAAATAAAAAATAAATATTATTTATTTATTTATTATTGATCTAATCTTAACCGCACAAACAAGATACGCTCAGTGATTTCTGTTTATGCGTCTGGTTTTTTTTTCTATCGATTTCTTGTTTCTCTTCGAGGGCAGGAAGGGAATAACTATATAACAAATAAAATAAATAAATAAATAAATAACATTTTTTCTGTGTTTCTTCGTCCTTACTTTAGTAGATTTTATCTAACTAACTGGTCATTAAGGTAGTTCATAAGGTTAGAAAATGTCGTGAAAGTCAGTTTTAAAGTATTGAAGCTGTTGACCCCAACACTGAACTGAATTCCATTGCTTTGTTTGGCTTATTTATTCGTAACATCCCGGTTTTCTTATTTGATTATGTGCTCATACAGCAAACACAATTTACCCTGAGATTCAGATGAGAGAGCTCTGGTGAGTACGTATTTGGTCTTGATTGGCAAACTTCGGGCATATCACAGATATCCTTCCTTATTGTAGAAGTAATATATTCATATCGCTTTGAAGTATAAACTTTTATGATAGAACGATGACGTACGAGGCGACCATCAGCCCGTGTATAGGTTGGTCAGTAGGTTTAAGAATTCGTTCAACGAAACTGGGCGGTTGAAGCGATCCCTCTTCTGACTGGCTGCATAGAATTAGTTTCTTCTCAGGACATTATATTTTGGGAAGAGACTGATTGTTTTCCCCCGTATTCGAAAGAAAATATGGCGGCCTTCGGAGCATGCCCATGCAAGTGATCCTGAATTCTGTCTTTTCCCGCCTGGGTTCAATTCCTATATTGTATTCCTAAAGAGTCTACGGCCTGGACCGATATAGGGGACTAATCCATCCCCGAAGCATAGCTACCGGTAGCTTTCTTAACGCATGTTCAGAGACTATTAAACTTAGACATGTAAGTACGATCACACCGACAATAGTATTTTTGATTTTGTTAAAAACGCGAGGTCACCGCTGACAGAGTCTCTGGGAAAGAGATGGGGTTGTGCTATATTTTAAAGTTTTAATATGTCTCTCACCGCCTGTTTGTATCCTTGCGGTTTTCAGCGTGTCCTCCATCTTTTTGACGTTATAAATCGGGTATTTTGCACAAAAATTGGCCAGCTCATCACTGAGTACAGACCGATCAGTTACTTCACTGCCCACTGTCCACTTGTGCTCAATAATTCTAGTCTCGCTGACCTTTTTGTCTGACGTCTGCAAGATTAATTAACTCAGTCAGTCAGTCCGTCATTCAGTCATTCATTCATTCATTCTTTCATTCATTCATTCATTCATTCATTCATTCATTCATTCATTCATTCATTCATTCATTCAGTCAGTCAGTCATTCATTCATTCATTCATTCAGTTATTCAGTCAGTCATTCAGTCATTCAGTCAGTCATTCAATCATTCAGTTATTCAGTTATTCGGTCATTCATTCGTTCATTCATTCAGTTAGTCAGTCATTCATTCATTCATTCATTCATTCATTCATTCATTCATTCATTCATTCATTCATTCATTCATTCAAGATTGAGCATAGACAACGTCAGAGCCTCCTGATAACATTTACACAGTCTAAAGATGAGTGATAGCGGTGGTACTTTGTTTTTTTGTTTACAGGCAATGGGTTTTTATGCAGAAAAGCTTCCTTAACAATCAATTAATAGGAAATTCTTAGTTTGCATGTTCTCACCTCTACTTTGTCAAGATCCCTTAAGAGTTTTCTTCTATGATAATGAAAAATAAATCGTTTTCAATAAAACAGATGAGTTGACTGGTGAAGGGTTTCTGGTCCTGCCAGTACTGGAGCAATATCTTTAATCACAAAGAACAATATCGGCCAATGTCTTACAAGTTTTTTTCGAGGTGGTTTATCCACGTCTAGCCGCCCTGTGTGACAAACGTAGATAGACAAGGGAGAAAGGGAATTCGATATCGAAAGGTAGGTGTTTTGCACATTACAGCGTTAAATTTTATAGATGCTCAGTTAGGCGAACTTACAAGTTGCGAGTTGTCGGCTCGATTTTTAAGCTTTACAGTTAGACTCCGCTAATTCGACTCGACTATTTCGAACGGCTCGATATTTCGGACTCAGACCCCTCATCTAATTCATCTAAACAATGCCAATATTGCATGTTGGAAATCGCACAGGACGCTCTAAAATCCATTCAAATTAGTAGAAGTGTTCTTGTATTATTAACAAATTGACGTCATATTTTTATCTTCTTTACAAAATCCTTTCTCATCTCCCAATTTTAAACGCGGAATCTCGCTAAAACGCTTCAGGTATTAACTCGCGCCATTTCATTTCCGTGCGGAGATCGGGCGACTTCGGACGCGCAAGAAAAACTGCGAACCGGGGGAGGGGTTTTGTAAAGATTTGTCTTGTCAAAAAAGCTTGTGAGGGAGATGGAGGGGAGCTTGAGCGCGCGCTGGATGATGTCACTGGTACTGGTTCAACTGTACGATCATGTTGCGAAAGGCGATTTGGGAAAAAACTTTGCTTAAGACGCTAAAATTCTCCGACTGTCGTGAAAGTATTCGAAAACAAATTCGGCCAAGTTGTAGAAAATCTTTCGACTTCGTTTTGCGTTTGTTTGGTTTCGTGGAAGCAAAGAAATTTAGAGATTCGAGCGAATACTCGGATTGCGTTCAAAATGTTTTGGCAAAGAGTTGCCTCAATTGTCAATCTTATATGTAAACCAAAAACGTATTTGCAGAGCGCAAAAGGCGTAAGTACGAGGACTTGCCCTCCACCCGTGAGGTGATAATTGACCACGTTCCCAGTCTCGGCCGAGCGGTGACGACAGCAAACCGATCAATTTAGCGTGGTCACGCATTAATTTCCGCTATTTTGGCCGTCATATTTCAACTTTTTGGCCAGCTAACACGGTGAAAACTGAATGTGTGATTCATTGGATTGTAGAGAGAGAAACTACAGGCCTTACCTTGCGAGTTCAGCGAGAAATATTGTGAGTAAATGCTCTTTTTGTGTGCAAATTTGACTCGTTTCCCAAGAGTGTTTTGCCGTCAAACTGGCCGAAGTTTCCTACCTTGTCTCTTAATAAAACACCGTAGGACAAATTTTTCAAAATTCGCTCAAATCTCGTTTAAACTCTCCAGGATGAGAAAAAATGACACCATGGAATGTTCAAGAGTCTTTGTTCGGAAAATTACCCATACATTGAACGAATTCAATGTAAAATCCTGATCTCCATACAAACTCTTATATTTTAGCCACAGTTCTCCATACAAACTCTTATATTACGCTTGGTTGACCTGTGGATTAAAGAGACAATATCACGACGATTTTGCAACGTCGGATAAAATTATCATTGACTACATTTCTTGTTCATCAAATGATCCTAGAGCACCAAGGCAACGATACTTAGTAAACTCTTAAAGGAGCACAAATACATCGACAAAATTTGAAAACTTCTGGCAGATTTTTTCGATTAGACATCATCACACAATCTGGTGCATGCATAACCCATTACATCACTCCCGTCTTTTGTTTACAGCTTCTGCGTACAGTATATTGCAATTTTTAACCGAAACTAGATCATTCTGTTCAGGTTTCAATCAATGAAAAAATGTGTCTGCGGTTTTTCACTTTTCATGCTCACGATAGAGCCCCTGGAGGGTTCTCTCCTCCTCTGCTCTCCCTTCACCCATCCCCTTAGGAAGGCCTGATACCCAGGCTACTTCACACCATAGTTAGTAGAGTGAACTAACTATGTTCAGACAATGGTTTAAATTTTTAAACGTTCAGATCCTCTGTGGTCTGAAAGTTCGTAAGTAATTAAAGGGATCTTTGGAAGCTGAAAAATAATGCTTTTATTTTGTAGAGCAGTACTCGGCTAACAATGGCGAGGATGGAAACGGCTTGCGATATGCATTTTTGAAAAAGCGTCAGAATGTCAGTTTTTCAAAGGATCAAGTTTGGCTCGAAAATCGTTGAAATTTTGCAAAAATGTTACGGCAGTGTGGACTTTCTTCTTTAGGGATCATTTCGTGAATTCATAACAGTTTTAAGCAAATATATCGTGACAGTGTCCCTTTAAGTGATTATGTGCGTTTGGCATTTGAGGGGGTCGCTTTTGAGGAAGAAGTTTGCGGAAAATATGTTTGAAGTGTGGTACAATCTACTCAGTATGTTATGGTTTTCAATATTACAATCTTTCCTCGTGAATTTTCAATGTAGTCTTCTGGGAGAAAAGTGGTCCATACTCAGCTCAGCTCAAACATAGATGTGACGTCTTTGTGACGTTTTCACGCCTTAGGAATGCTGAGTTTAATTCCAGTTTCAGTGGCAATGACCGTGTGCAGGGTCACTATAGGAATCCGAGGTTAAACCGAGACTGACCTTGCTGAATAAGTTCTATGATTTTTATTAAGTTGTTGCATTAGTTGTTAGATTTGTTAGAAAGATTGAGAAAACTTGAGCAGAAAATAAAAAAATGTGCCTAGAATGTTTGTATATTCTGGGTCATTTTCAGACTTTTCAACCTCAAATTCTTAGGCTTATATCAAGGATCTTACAAAAAAAAGTAGTAAGTCTGGTTAAGAATCTCTTTAGGATTGGAATGAAGCCCCATGAACTACACCTATGTTCATCAGGGATTCCTAATCGCACCCTTACAGGTCCTTAAAGACGAAGCTATTTATGCTTTCTTATGTAACAAGCTTACCATCTTGAAATCGTGCAAAATATTGCTCTGATCCACGTCCCTGTGTGCAGGAACTTTAAACAGTTCTGTTTGTTTCTCTGTGTCCACCTCGATCGTCTCGTTGTATTGTTCCCCAGACTCGCTGATTCCAACGTTATAATCCACCACCTAAGATATGCAGTAAATAAAGGCACAAGTTATGTTTTTGCTGTATATAAAAGAGGCTTAGGCTAGACTTTCTACAAATGCACGGAACGAATTTTTCACTCCATCGTCTAAGAAAATCCAAAGTTTTCTACTATAACGTTCTCTTGTCCCTTAACGCGATCTTCACGCGACCTTTCCTCGCGCGTCTGACCGATGTGGTCTTAATTTGAACTGTCACGTAACAATGGCCGACCTCGAATCGGAAGCAGAGTAAACAGAGCGCGCTGAAATAGATTGTAGCTTGTAGGAGGACAGAGAGGAGCGTCAAAAACTAAAGTGACGGGTCATTTAAAATAACAATAACAACACTCACTTTCTTAGAGGGGGTGTTTACATCTCCGTTTCCGCATTTGCAAACAGAATTAGCAGATACCAGGTTCGTTGAGGCAAGATGCAGGACAAGCATGAATGCCAGCAGGCTTCTATGAAGAGTGGTTTACTACAAAGATGAAACAAGGTCATGACAGTGGAGTAAAATATGAACTATCAAGATCTGAGTTAATCAGGAGGTATTTCTGGGTCGATTCAAAAGGGTTATAAAAACATGAGTTTTGTTTCAAAACGACACCAAAGGTAGACAGCGACTCGGTGAAATATATCTGATCGGGAGGCCAGTGTTATGATAACTACCTTTCGAGCAGACCTGCTTTATCCAGGAAAGATCGAAGCGACTCTTCTTGCAGTGTATATTGTTACTTATTTTTGCGGGATGTTATTTTTCGCGATTTTCTAGATTGCAAAAATTCGCAGAATGAATGACCCGCAAAACACTTATCGCAAAAATTAAAAAAAGCCTGCTAGATAACTCCTTATTTATATTGACGTCAGCTTGCTCACTCCCTCTTACTCCGAATCATACAACAGAGAGAAGACATATCGTCATGCTGTCCTCCGCACTTGTACTTTGTCACTAATGAAGATGGAAACCTGTTTAAAGTTTCTGTTCATTATTAGTTTACTAAATGTGGTTTGTCTGTAGTGGCAGTTCTGAGAAAATAAGAATCAAAAGAAATGAAACGGTGTAGGTAATCAGAAACGAAATGTTTGGTTCGCCTACCTCTAGCATAGTTGAAGTTGTCTACAGTGCTTCTTCCTGGAATCTTCCTAGTTCAGCTCCGTCCGGTAAATTCAGCCTTCTTTGTCCTCTCTTGCTGGTCTTGCTGTTTAATCGTTATGCTGAACAGACTGTGCAGGGTCTATCCTTTTCTATCCTTTTTATATGCTAAGCACTGACACTGAGACGACGGTGGAATCTAATATCTAGTTATATAACCGAGGAATTAATTGAAGATTTGAGGATAATTTTCGCATTGTTGAATACTGTGCTTCCCTTTCAGCGAAAAGGGAAATTGGGACGTGAGAAGCTGAGTGTTACAATGTAGTTCCTTATGGAAAACGCTGGGTGCGGGTTGTTCAAAGCGGGGATAACGCCATCACCTGGCAACGGATAAATCACTATCTAGCGGATAGAAAACTTTGTTTTGTTAACTTATCAAATGGATGGTGATCTATCCGGTGAGTAGCGTTATCCACACTTTGAACAACCCGGATTTTTGCTTGTCGTGCTGTTGGACACAATATGACGACGTATAAGGACCGCAACGAAAAAGTACTCCCTGTAGGGGCGGGCGGGGAGAAAGATATGAACTCTATGGGGAGATGGTAAGGCAAGTGGCCCTTTAGAATTGGAAACAAACTAGTTTTATCCCCTATGGTGTTTATTTCTTTGCATGTTCTCAGGGGATGTAGAAAGCTCTATTTTTGCGCTAATAGCAACATCTCAAAACAAACATGGTGTCCGATCGTGGTATGTTGTAGGAACAAAACACACCTTTAAAGATTTCGAAATAAACATCAAGAAGTCTCGAGTGATGAGAAATTATGGAGGGTAAAATGACTTAAAAGCAATGGTATCTTCCTTCGGGTCGCAAGAAAGTATGAGTGTAAGATCCAAGTGTAACATTTTTTCTATTATTCGTTCTTGCGTAATTTGTTTTTCCTTTGTGTACACAAATTAGTTTATACTTCTTTTCGTCCTTTTGTTTAGTCTTTTTTTTGGCGTCAATTTAAGTGTTTATTCCTTTCTGTCAGTTTTCGCGCCCTCGTTAGCGTTTCTTTGCTGTTTCATCTTCATTAGCGCCTTTCTAAGTTTCTATAGTTTTATTTTCCGCATGTTC
Organism: Orbicella franksi; assembly: GCF_964199315.1. Classification (NCBI taxonomy): domain Eukaryota; kingdom Metazoa; phylum Cnidaria; class Anthozoa; order Scleractinia; family Merulinidae; genus Orbicella; species Orbicella franksi. Next base: position 15,246,917 of record NC_138150.1, on the reverse strand, counting down.
TAGCGTATTTTCCATATCATAGCTTTGCAGTACAGTTTTGGGGCAGTTCATTTTGGTCCGCGCTTAGCGCAGTTCTATTTAGCTTTCGTGCTAGTCTCTTCGCGTCATTCGCAGTCCGTTTCACAACAGTTTTCTCTGGCCGAAACAATGTAAGTGTAATTCACAGTCCTCGTTTTGCAGTTTTGTTATTTCTTTATTCGAATTTAGCTTAGTCGCAACTTGTAACTTTTGCTCTTTTACTGTTTTAGTTTCAACCCACGCTGTTTGTATCCACGCTATTTGCATCTACGCCGCTCGTATGCACACTCTTTGTACCACGCCGTTTTGATTTGTGGAGTTGTTTATTAAAGGCCAAGAGAGTTTTTTACGCTTATTGCAGTTTCAATGAGATCGAAGAAAGTCTCCCCAAGTAAAACAAAACCACACTAAGGGCGAGTGTCACTGAATGGACTTTCACGTCTACGATAAGGAATTATCATTGTTTCAACGGAATTCATCGCTTAGTAAATTAGTAAAAATAGAACTGTAACCAGGATAAGACATATTGGAATAAGAACGTTCTCTGGTTAAAAATATATTAAAAACATAAGCTTTCGGCTATCAGTCTATAGCCTTTAACGAATGAAGAATGTAGCGCGCAAGCGAAAAATATATACGAATGGGGTGCGAAAAATTGAGAATAAAAACAAGCGTGAAAAAAGCAAGAAGATAAAAATGTAAATGAGGCCTGATTACAATAAAATAGAGTATTGCCTAGGCAACGGCTTTGAGTTGTTATCCGCGTCGACGGTTTTTGCTGTGTGCCAAGATTCTAGTGTTTTTCGAACGCGGTAATTGCCTTTGTCAATGACACAAGCATTGTCGAAATCAATGGAGTGATTGTTTTGCCACGCATGGTTGGCAACATTAGAGCCATTTGAATAGTTCTTCAAGTTTCGTTGATGTTCCTTTTTTCGGGTTTGGAAGCATCTTCCGGTTTCTCCTATGTAATTCCAAGGTCAGTCTTTACATGGAATTTTGTAAACAACATTACATTGAAAATCTGAGGGTTGTCTGAACTTTGGTGACGGGAATTCTTGTTGACAACTCGGATATCATTTTTGCGGAGTAACCTTGTGAGGGGCTCGGTTAGGCCGCTGATATAAGGGAAACATGCAAAACACTGGTACGTATTAGATGGATCAGCCCATTTGAAGAACATAGAAACGAGTTCTTCTGGTGGAGGAACTGAAGATGGGGGTGGCTTCTTATTGAGGATGTTAGAAATAACAGCCGGTGGGTAACCATTAGCTTCTAACGCGGCCCTAACATGATTGGTTTCACGTGTTTTTCCTTCAAAGCTGCTAGGGAGGTTGGATGCCCGGAACAGGAGGGTCGAGGCCGTGCTGATTTAGTGTTCTTTTGCATGATGGGAAGAGAAATCCACTTGCCCTTGGAATTACATAGGAGAAACCGGAAGATGCTTCCAAACCCGAAAAAAGGAACATCAACGAAACTTGAAGAACTATTCAAATGGCTCTAATGTTGCCAACCATGCGTGGCAAAACAATCACTCCATTGATTTCGACAATGCTTGTGTCATTGACAAAGGCAATTACCGCGTTCGAAAAACACTAGAATCTTGGCACACAGCAAAAACCGTCGACGCGGATAACAACTCAAAGCCGTTGCCTAGGCAATACTCTATTTTATTGTAATCAGGTCTCATTTACATTTTTATCTTCTTGCTTTTTTCACGCTTGTTTTTATTCTCAATTTTTCGCACCCCATTCGTATATATTTTCGCTTGCGCGCTACATTCTTCATTCGTTAAAGGCTATAGACTGATAGCCGAAAGCTTATGTTTTTAATATATTTTTAACCAGAGAACGTTCTTATTCCAATAGTAAATTAGTGACATATTTTTCTAGAGGAGTTGTTTTCGTGTTTTAAGCTTTGTCTTTCATATTCCCAGATAATTGGATAGAGAAGGCTTAATTATTATATAGAAGTCGCAATTTTTCATGAACACGATCTTTATACCGTTCACCTATTTGTTATTATTAGTCTCACTGCTGCAGTAGTTGATAACTTCGCACTTTCGTTCGTAAAGGTTAGTCGTGACTTCTTCTTGTGTCCATTTTCTGTGAAACTGTGCGCAATTTGCTTAGCACAGCTATCAGCCATATTCTACCTTAGGCTATTCAATCTAACCCAAACATAACATTCCAAAAAAAAATCCTTTCATTGAATGAGTACTAAACATCCACTTGACCTGGCTTGGAACTTGCTATTTTTTAGCAATTGTGCACGTGAGAGCGTTTTGCTGCACGTGGCCAAGTCGACCAAAAACTATTGTACATAATGATCACGGAAGTTAAAAAAAGTGTTCTTGTTTCAGCGATTGAAAAAACCTGCTTGCCACATCCGAGATCTACCCTCGTATTACAGTAAACTTCCGCCAAAAAGAACCTACTGATTAAGGTTACTGTATACCTTCAGGGGTGTCTCGCGTGCAAGCGATGCAGCGCGTGCAGTTTAAGCTTTAGATACCTAAACCCCTATATCAAATTAAAGCCTATAGAGCTGGCTATCAAACTATACCAAGAATTTTGAAATAAATGGATTTTCGATTTTTTTATGACCACTAAATGCGAGCACCCGAATCACCTTTCGAAAGCTAAAAGTCAGAGCGAATTTTGTTTTTCGCCAATCTAATTTTTTCCTCCGTTTTAGGGCCCAAAGCGCTTAAAAAACGTGTCTGCGTTTTGACATATTCAATTGCAGTAAAAAGTTACAGAACATTTTCGAAATAGGATTAAAAAAAGTGGAGTGATCGTACAAAAATCGCTCTCGAAGAAAAAGTATTTCGAAATTGCAAATCGCAGACACCCTTTTGTAGTTTATATGTTAAACTAGCTACTATCCAAATTTGAGGGCAATTGAACAAATTCCCTTCATTGAGCTATAACTCTTTTAAGTGTCTACTTCAAGCGAAAAGATTTAGGCTGTTCCGAAAATGCGGAGAGCGGAGAGCGGAGAGCGGAGAGCGGAGAGCGGAGAGCGGAGAGCGGAGAGCGGAGAGCGGAGAGCGGAGAGCGGAGAACGGAGAGCGGAGAGCGGAGAGCGGAGAGCGGAGAGCGGAGAGCGGAGAGCGGAGAGCGGAGAGCGGAGAGCGGAGAGCGGAGAGCGGAGAGCGGAGAGCGGAGAGCGGAGAGCGGAGAGCGGAGAGCGGAGAGCGGAGAGCGGAGAGCGGAGAGCGGAGAGCGGAGAGCGGAGAGCGGAGAGCGGAGAGCGGAGAGCGGAGAGCGGAGAGCGGAGAGCGGAGAGCGGAGAGCGGAGAGCGGAGAGCGGAGAGCGGAGAGCGGAGAGCGGAGAGCGGAGAGCGGAGAGCGGAGAGCGGAGAGCGGAGAGCGGAGAGCGGAGAGCGGAGAGCGGAGAGCGGAGAGCGGAGAGCGGAGAGCGGAGAGCGGAGAGCGGAGAGCGGAGAGCGGAGAGCGGAGAGCGGAGAGCGGAGAGCGGAGAGCGGAGTGCGGAGTGCGGAGTGCGGAGTGCGGTGTGCGGAGTGCGGAGTGCGGAATGCGGAGTGCAGAGTTCGGAGTCTAAAAAAAAACAATAAAAAAAAAAAGAAATAAAAGAATTGAACAGTGAATTAAAAGAATAACTAAAGACATAAATAAACTTGTTTTCTCAAAGAGCAACTTTACCTTTTCCATTTTTTTATCTTACTATTTTTCGGCGCTGAAAAATTTTCAAGGTTTTAGTGTGAATTTCATCAATCAAATTGCGAGAACTTTAGGACGCGCAGTTGACAAGTTGTTGAATGGCTCAAGGGTTAATTCACACGGGCAGTTTATCTTTGGAAGGCAAGGCTTGAGTTTGTTTCAAGGCAACATGACTTTCCAAGGACACCGAAGGTGTAATTTCTCACATTTTCTAGACATGGTCAAAACTGGATCGTTCTTTACTTTTTTCCTAAAAGTGAACTGCTAACTACGAAAATCGTGAGTTGAATATACCATTTGGACCGAATGAAAATACGCGATATGAACAGTCCACCTCAGGCGGTGTGGATTTTTTATTAAGTTCTATTTTCATTTCTTAAATTTCTATTTCTAGTTTATTTATGTCTTTAATTATTCTTTTAATTCACTTTTCAATTCTTTTATTTCTATTTTAAAAATTTTTTTTTTTTTATACTCCGCACTCCGCACTCCGCGTCTTCGTGGTCTATGTTTACTTATAACTTAAGAAAGTTACACTTAATACCAAAAATGCTTGGTAGTCGGAACAGCAAGGCTGATCACCTGAGAAGTCAATTCGTGACATCTGTACAGGTATTGAATTCCCGCGAAAATCGTCTCGGTTGATTGCATACACGCCATAGGGCTGTCAATCAAGAAGTAAATTTTTATTTCCGGCGAAAACGAAAAACCGCCATTTAGCCTTTTTGAAAATTTTTTTCCCCAAAATTAGAGATTATTCTTCGACCACTGCTTTGACCCAAAAAGCCAAATTTGAAGAAAATTGCTGACCCGAAGGTATACTGTAACCTTAAGAACCTTTATTATATCTCTCAGTACTATGCGTGCTGTGATTGGTCAAATAAGTGGGCCATATTCTTAAATCAAAATCTGTTTTTGTTCCCAAAATACTTCGGGATCGTGGTTTATTGCCAAGTGTTCTTAATTTTTGTGGCAAGTTAAAGTTTTTTTTCTTTAAATTGTATACTAAAACATGCTACTTGCGCCTTAACAAGGATTTCGAATTGACCTGTCTTGGTTCCTACGTAAGTCAGTACAATAGAAATCGTTCCCAAACCCGTGAGACACAGGAGGGAAAACAAATGAATTGATCGCAAAGCACGTGCACACGAGAGGGTTTGTTTTCGTTTATACGTGTATTATGTATTAGAAAATAGTCCTAAGAAAATACGCGCGCTGAGTGGTAAAAATCGTGTTTCTATTAAACAATTAAATTATGGGCTCAAGATTTCTATCGCGTGATAGCAAGAGATTATCAAGGTAAGAGAGTTTATATAATAATTAAATGAATGCGCGCGCTCTGATTGGTCAATCAGCTATGGTTTATTGTGCCAGTAAACTCATAGAAATTTCGCGTGTCTTCTGAATTGAAAGTGAAGAATGATCATCGCAGTAAATTTTCCAATTTAAGCAATTGGAAAGAAGAAGCCATCGGGAAAAAAATCAGGGCTTCAACGGGATTTTTTTCAGGCTTCTTCTTTCTAATTGCTTAAATTGGAAAATTTACTGCGATGATCAT